>NC_041215.1:83968542-83969771 GCF_002837175.3 Physeter macrocephalus
CTACAATCAAGATTACTCTACCCAGCAAGGATCTCATTCAGATTTGATGGAGAAATTAAAACCTTTACAGACAAGCAAAAGCTGAGAGAGTTCAGCACCACCAAACCAGCTTTACAACAAATGCTAAAGGAACTTCTCTAGGCAAGAAACACAAGAGAAGGAAAAGACCTACAAGAACAAACCCGAAATAATTAAGTAAATGGTAATAGGAACATACATATTGATAATTACCTTATTTGTAAATGGATTAAATGCTCCCACCAAAAGACACAGACTGGCTGAATGGATACAAAAACAAGACCCATATATATGCTGTCTACAGAGACCCACTTCAGACCTAGGGACACATACAGACTGAAAGAGAGGGGATGGAAAAAGATATTGCATGCATATGGAAATGAAAAGAAAGTTGGAGTAGCAAGTATCATATCAGACAAAATAAACTTTATAATAAAGACTATTACAAGAGACAAAGAAGGACACTACATAATGATCAAGGGATCGATCCAAGAAGAAGATATAACAATTGTAAATATTTATGCACCCAACATAGGAGCCCCTCAACACATAAGGCAAATACTAACAGCCATAAAAGGGGAAATCGACAGTAACACAATCACAGTAGGGGACTTTAACACCCCAGTTTCACCAACGGACAATGATCCAAAATGAAAATAAATAAGGAAACACAAGCTTTAAATGATACATTAAACAAGATAGACTTAATTTATATTCATAGGACATTCCATCCCAAAACAACAGAATACACAGTCTTCTCAAGTGCTCATGGAACATTCTCCAGGAGAGATCATATCTTGGGTCACAAATCAAGCCTTGGTAAATTTAAGAAAATTAAAATCGTATCAAGTATCTTTTCCGACCACAACGCTATGAGACTAGATATCAATTACAGGAAAATATCTGTAAAAAATACAAACACATGGAGGCTAAACAATACACTACTTAATAACCAAGAGATCACTGAAGAAATCAAAGAGGAAATCAAAAAATACCTAGAAACAAGTGACAATGAAAACACGACCACCCAAAACCAATGGGATGCAGCAAAAGCAGTTCTAAGAGGGAAGTTTATAGCAATACAATCCTACCTCAAGAAGCAAGAAAAACCTCAAATAAACAACCTAACCTTACACCTAAAGCAATTAGGGAAAGAAGAAGAAAAATACCCCAAAGTTAACAGAAGGAAAGAAATCATAAAGATCAGAGCA
>NC_041215.1:83970533-83971892 GCF_002837175.3 Physeter macrocephalus
CTGTAAAAAATACAAACACATGGAGGCTAAACAATACACTACTTAATAACCAAGAGATCACTGAAGAAATCAAAGAGGAAATCCAAAAAAAACCTAGAAACAAATGACAATGAAAACACGACGACCCAAAACCTATGGGATGCAGCAAAAGCAGTTCTAAGAGGGAAGTTTATAGCAATACAATCCTACCTTAAGAAACATCTCAAATAAACAACCTAACCTTACACCTAAAGCAATTAGAAAAAGAAGAACAAAAAGCCCCCAAAGTTAGCAGAAGGAAAGAAATCATAAAGATCAGATCAAAAATAAATGAAAAAAATGAAGGAAACTATAGCAAAGATCAATAAAACTAAAAGCTGGTTCTTTGAAAAGATAAACAAAGTTGATAAACCATTAGCCAGACTCATCAAGAAAAAAAGAGAGAAGAGTCAAATCAATAGAATTAGAAATGAAAAAGGAGATGTAACAACTGACACTGCAGAAATACAAAGGATCATGAGATATTACTACAAGCAACTCTATGCCAATAAAATGGACAACCTGGAAGAAATGGACAAATTCTTAGAAATGCACAACCTTCTGAGACTGAACCAGGAAGAAATAGAAAAGATGAACAGACCACTGACAAGCACTGAAATAGAAACTGATTAAAAATCTTCCAACAAACAAAAGCCCAGGACAAGATGGCTTCACAGGCGAATTCTATCAAACATATAGAGAAGAGCTAACACCTATCCTCTCAAAATCTTCTAAAATATAGCAGAGGGAGGAACACACCCAAACTCATTCTACGAGGCCACCATCACCCTGATACCAAAACCAGACAAAGATGTCACAAAGAAAGAAAACTACAGGCCAATATCACTGATGAACATAGATGGAAAAATTCTCAAAAAAATACTAGCAAACAGAATCCAACAGCATGTTAAAAGGATCATACACCATGATGAAGTGGGGTTTATCCCAGGAATGCAAGGATTCTTCAATATACGCAAATCAATCAATGTGATACAGCATATTAACAAACTGAAGAATAAAAACCATATGTTCATTTCAATAGATGCAGAGAAAGCTATCGACAAAATTCAACACCCATTTATGATAAAAACCCTCCAGAAAGTAGGCATAGAGGGAACTTACCTCAACATAATAAAGGCCAAATATGGCAAACCCACAGCCAACATCGTCCTCAATGGTGAAAAACTGAAACCATTTCCACTAAGATCAGGAACAAGACAAGGTTGCCCACTCTCAGCACTATTATTCAACATAGTTTTGGAAGTTTTAGCCATAGCAATCAGAGAAGAAAAAGAAATAAAAGGAATCCAAATTGGAAAAGAAGTAAAGCTGTCACTGTTT
>NC_041215.1:83971983-83973200 GCF_002837175.3 Physeter macrocephalus
AGTGAAATTAAGAAAACATTCCCATTTACCATTGCAACAAAAAGAATAAAATATCTAGGAATAAACCTACCTAAGGAGACAAAAGACCTGTATGCAGAAAATTATAAGACACTGATGAAAGAAATTAAAGATGATACAAATAGATGGAGAGATATACCATGTTCTTGGATTGGAAGAATCAACATTGTGAAAATGACTCTACTACCAAAAGCAATCTACAGATTCAATTCAATAACTATCAAACTACCACTGGCATTTTTTACAGAACTAGAACAAAAAATTTCACAATTTGTATGGAAACACAATAACCAAAGCAATCTTGAGAAAGAAAAATGGAGCTGTAGGAATCAGGCTCCCTGATTTCAGACTATACTACAAAGCTACAGTAATCAAGACAGTATGGTACTGGCACAGAAACAGAAATATAGATCAATGGAACAGGATAGAAAGCCCAGAGATAAACTCATGCACATATGGTCACCTTATCTTTGATAAAGGAGGCAAGAATATACAGTGGAGAAAAGACGGCCTCTTTAATAAGTGATGCTGGGAAAACTGGACAGCTACATGTAAAAGAATGAAATTAGATCACTCCCTAACACCATACACAAAAATAAACTCAAAATGGATTAGAGCCCTAATGTAAGGCCGGACACGATAAAACTCTTAGAGGAAAACATAGGCAGAACACTCTATGACATAAATCACAGCAAGATCCTTTTTGACCCACCTCCTAGAGAAATGGAAATAAAAACAAAAATAAACAAATGGGACCTAATGAAACTTAAAAGCTTTTGCACAGCAAAGGATACCATAAACAAGACCAAAAGACAACCCTCAGAATGGGAGAAAATATTTGCAAACGAAGCAACTGACAAAGGACTAATATCCAAAATTTATAAGCAACTCTTGCAGCTCAATAACAAAAAAACAAACAACCCAATCCAAAAATGGGCAGAAGAACTAAATAGACATTTCTCCAAAGAAGATATACAGATCGCCAACAAACACATGAAAGAATGCTCAACATCATTAATCATTAGAGAAATGCAAATCAAAACGACAATGAGATATCATCTCACACCGGTCAGATTGGCCATCATCAAAAACTCTAGAAACAATAAATGCTGGAGAGGGTGTGGAGAAAAGGGAACCCTCTTGCACTGCTGGTGGGAATAATGTAAATTGATACAGCCACTATGGAGAACAGTATGGAG
>NC_041215.1:83973863-83979811 GCF_002837175.3 Physeter macrocephalus
AGAGTCTGTCATACAGAATGAAGTAAGTCAGAAAGGGAAAAACAAATACCATATGCTAACACATATATATGGAATCTAAAAAAAAAAAAAACTGGTCATGAAGAACCTAGGGGCAAGATGGGAATAAAGACTCAGACCTACTAGAGAATGGACGTGAGGATATGGGGATGGGGAAGGGTAAGCTGGGACGAAGTGAGAGAGTTGCATGGACATATATACACTACGAAGTGTGTGGTGGATGGCTGGTGGGAAGCAGCCGTGTGGCACGGCGAGATCAGCTCAGTGCTTTGTGACCACCTAGGGGGTAGGATAGGAGGGTGGGAGGAGGGAGACACAAGAGGGATGAGATATGGGGATATATGTATATGTATAACTGATTCATTTTCTTATAAAGCAGAAACTAACACACCATTGTAAAGCAATTATACTCCAATAAAGATGTTAAAAATAAATAAATAAATAAATAAAAATAAAAAGCATATGGCACTAAAAAGAATCCAAATATCAGCTAAAGGAAAGAAAAAACCTCAAACACACAAAATCCAGCCTATGTAATTGAAATCATTTACAATACATGGATAAAGTATTGCCCAAATAACACTCTAATAAATAAATTCTCTTTTAAGAATAAGATTTAGTCTATAGATTGAGGAAATATCATTTGAAGCATAGCATTTGATCTTTTCTTGATAGAAGATAGTCATATTTTCAAAGCACAGTGGAGAATTGAGAGTTTCTCACTGAAAATAAATAACTGTGATGGAAGAAGTGTCTGACCAAGGCTAGAAACACTTAGGCTGAGTGAGAAATAGAAACACATGACTCTGTTAGGAGCTGGCTTTAAATAAGTGCCACAGAAGTACAGTGAACCTATACATCAGATATAGAAGAATGATCATTTCAATCCTCCTTAAAGTGGTGTTACATCTAAAAGCTCTATTGCCTTAGTGGGAGAGTCATTTTGTATCAGAATAATGGATTACAAAGAACGCTCAATAACTTCAAGTGTACAGCTTCTTCACTATGAAGTATGCCAATAATAACTAACTTGCTACATTTCATGTAATTTGTGTATACTTTGCCATTTATCCTCTTGACAAAAACGAAATAATATCAATAACAATTTTTGTACCTGTAAAATCCAAGTATCACCTTTCTCTCTAAACATTTTCAAATTCTGTGAAATAAATGTCATTTTTGAGTGTTTTAGCAGATATCCAGCAGTGAACATAATTCCATAATGGTTCAACATATCTTGAGTTGATGAGGTTATGAAGAAATGAGAAACTCTCATATGTTGCTGGTAAAAAGAGTAAATTAGTAAAATCTTTCCAAAGAGCAATTGTACAATACAATCAAAACCTTGTAACATGCATCCCCTTTGGTTCAGCAATTCTGCTTTAGGAAATTATCCTAAGGATATAATCATGAAAAGAGACATGATGCATGAATTTAGTGACAATAATAGCCAATGCAGCATTGTTTTAAAGCAGGTGAGTAATTTTTAAAAACAACATTACAACACAGATAACATTACAACAAGAAGAGGATACCTCTTCTATCAACTCCTGGAGATGCTCAGTCAGGTCCAAATTCTTCCTGTAATCTGTCACAACTTTGTCAAACTCATCCATGTATTTCTGCAAATCCCTCATGGCTTCCAAAAGGACATTCACTTTATTATTTGGATAATTTACGAAAAAAGTTTTATTTTCAAATTTTCCCATTTTCCTTTTCAAAGCCTGTGCAAAAAAAATATTTAATGACATTCAATTTTTATTTATGAGGCTAGTTAGTGATTAAATATTGAGGGAAAATCTTTTGTAGCTTCCTCCATTTAATATGTTAAAACCATAAGTATTAAAACACATTTTGGAAAGAATACGTTTTCTTTCAGATAGTTTATTGATTCAGCAGCAAACATAGAGAAAATTTACTGCATATCAGGATCCATTCCATAGTTTGAGAATGTTACTAATGATTTTTTAAAAGACAGTGATCATAAAATCAAATATTTAATGTCCTCAGTTAGCTCACTGTCTCCCGAGAAAGGCACTCAAATAATCTAGCCAGTATAAGTGATAAGGGGCTGCAGGAACAGGGGAGGAAGCTCCTGACATAGGTGGGTACAAGGAAAGAAAGAGGGGTATACAAGAGGGGGATGTGTGTGTGTGTGTGTGTGTGTGTGTGTGTGTGTGTGTATGTGTGTTTGTGTGTGTGTATGTGTGTGTGTGAGACAGAGTGGAAGGGGAGAGGCTGGGTAGATTTGGCAGAAATCATTTTGGAGCTGCTTCAAGACATAAATCAATTAATTATGTATTTTACATGAAGTACCCAATTGTTATAAAAATTAAAGATGATCTTTTCAGTTTTAATGCTATAAAAAAGCCCACGGGTTAGGCATCTAGCATTGAAATGCAAAATAATTTTGCAATAATTGTAGTAGCGCACACACACACACACACACACACACACACACATACTTTCTCATTACCTGTAATTTTTCAGCATACATATCTACTTGTTGAATTTGATATTTGAGAGCTTTTAGATTTCGAGCTTTTTCATTTTTCTTAGTGTAATTAAACTTCAAATTGTTGAATTTCTTTTTGATGTCTTTGAATGACTCTTTGAGCTGCAGTTCAACAAAAAGAAACAGGTGATTTCCTTAAAATGAGAACACTAATATTCACTTGAAATAAATCAAGATATCTATACTTCAAAATATTCATAACCTTCAAAATGTATCCAGAGTGATTTTCAGTAGAAGACAGGTCTGCTAAGTGAATATATAATGTGAATTTAAACATATCTCCCAAATATAGGTAATTATAAATTGTTCTTAGTATTTTTTGATTTGTAATTTATAATTAGGATTACAGTTACAGAACATCCTTTGGCCTTCAAATAAGAAAGTTTTTAACATATGATAGATTTTAAACAACTCTAATTTTCTTATTTATATTTATTTATTTGACATCATTTTACAACTCATTCTGTTCTCTGTGTGCTAATATTTGTTCCATATTCCAATGCTCTTATAGCCATCATGAATAAATTTATTAAGCCTCCAAGGAGCTGTCCATGTTGCAGAGGTCAATGGAGTGTTGACATTTAGACCAACAAGGACATTAGTGGGGTGGAAGAGGAGACCCAGTATAACAGTCAGTAGGAAAAGGACTGTATTTGTCCAAATTAAAAATTATTTTTCATGGGCAGTTTCCAGAAGAGATTTACTTCTTAGATATAGGCCATTAACTTCAGAGGTCCTTAAAAAATGGAATGTAAGTTGACAGTTGTTGCCTGTGGTGGCAATGCTAACTTGTATATAAACAGAGTGTATGGCTATACACTGAAAACGGGGCATAGATGATGACTTTCTTAAGAACAAACAGTCCAACTTTACCAGTGAGCCAAAATTCTAAGCAGTCTAGTTCCATTAACAACAACGCTTTCTGTGCCCTTCTCCAGATTCAAGAAGGATAAACATATTGACAGGCAATTCACTCTATATTATCAGCAAAGAGAAGTACAGAGAAAATATAAACCGTCTCAGATTATATGGAAGCATTTAACAGCCAAGAATAAACAATGTCATGGTTGATAAATTTGAGCTATGACAAGAAAAGTCAGGAAGACATTAAAATTCTTTTCAATGACAGCAAGTAAATTATTTGGGAGGGAATAAAGGCTGGGCACATGCTGGATTTTAAACTTATAATGCAGAAAAACATATCTGCGCCAGAAAATGCTTGCTTTCTCAAAATGCTTATTTCAAATTCTGCATATTGTAAAAACATAACCTTGACCTTATCTTCAACACTTTCTGAAGACAACAATCTATAAAGCCCTAGCCTATTTGCATACATGGAAATTATACTGATGCAATTTTTGCATTTGCCACAACTATACTTCATCAGGGTTGTTTATTTTATATGATAAATAAAATTGTTGAGCATTAGCTTTAAATTATAAGCACAGAGACCATGTAAAATATTTAAATTGATAAATCAGTAATATTATAAAGGAATGGAAAGAACTGTAACTTAAAAATTTTAAAATGATTTCTCTATTAGAACTCAGAAAAATATTTAAAAGATAATATTCAGTTGGTATATTTATGAAATAAACAATTAATATTTAAATTTTTTGACATTTGATGTTTTAATATGCATGTATTTGTTATTAGTGGGAAAGGACAAATGAAGTTGATTTTATGGGATTAAGATACGGACTTCATCCTTAGTTAATCACATAAAACTTTGGCAGGAACTTTTTTCCCTTGAAGTAATAATCTGCAACAATAGGTGCAATAACTACATCTGAGGAAACCAGAGATTTTTGTATCAAAAAACATGTCCTCAATAGGGAGTTATTGTAATGAGTACAGAGTTTCTGTTTGGGATGGTGAAAAAGTTCTGGAAATGAATAGTGGTGATAGTAGTGCAACACTGTGAACGTACATAATATCACTTAACTGTACTCTTAAAATGGTTAAGATGGTAAATTTTATGTTATGTGTCTTTTACTACAGCTAAAAATACAATTTTTATTTTTAATAAAAATAAAGTAAAATAAAATGAAAGGAAAAAATACGTCCAGTCACTAACATGTATCCACTGGAAACTAAAATTTTATATTCTTTTTTCCCCCTTACTGTAACAAGACATATATTATAAACTTCAGTCTAAAGAAAGGAAGAGGGGCTCTGTCATCAACCAGATAACCACTGGGTTACACCCGCTTGTTTAAGTGGGAAAAAATCAACATCTATTTGAAAACTATATGATAAATGAAGAAAGGCTGAGCCTTATCACTTTAATTCTAAGACATGACATTTAAAGTCTACTTTGGATTAAGAAATTTAAGACTGATAAATGATGAGTACAAATTTATTTCTGTTTGCCTCAGAATGTATGCACTTCCACTGATGATGATTTATAAAGCCAAAGATGTTCATGGCGATATGGGTATGTGAAATGGGATCAGTTTCTTTCTGACACATGAGCTCCTTTGACAAGTTGCTGGCACTTTTCTCTTTTGGTCCCACTGGAAATCCATTTTAAATCCTGTACCTTTCCCAGATCAAATTCAGGACTATGCAGATACAAGTGGAAGGCAGCAAGCATGAACTACCTTCAGCAATCAGATTTTCAGAAAAAATCCAGCCATGCCTAATTTTCTTACCTGCACATTCCAATATGAAAACTTAACTTCCCATCTAATCTCCACATAACTTGTGATCATATTTTTAAGGGAGCTGAGTGCCATGGTTGCTCGGCTGTGGTATCATTGTTCATGCAGCTGTTTCTAACTTTAGTTAGCTTGTCAACAATGGGGAATGGTGTAGATGGCCAAGACAACTGCTTAACTGGAGCACAGAAGCAGGAAAAAACACCCAAAGCTTGGGGCAAGAAAAAGGTTACCCTATTCGAAACCTTTAAATGTTGTTTTAATTCATACTGATAAAATTTCTGAAAGTCTTAAGATAATCAGGAGAAAGATATTTTTTCAAATGAACAGTGCAATTTTCCTATCTTTCCATATGTTCAGCTCCTACATATTTGCTGTGGAAGAAGCAGACTAATTTAATACAGCTATAATTAGAAAAAAAAATCATTAAGACTTTAAAACTGCAGTTCTTTTGAAACTAGCATAATGAGCATCTTCACCAAATTTCCCAGGGAGCAGTAAGCCTCTCTCAGGGTTAGGCATAAACAAAAACTTCTTAGCGAAGAAGCAGAAGGGAACAAGATGGACAACAAGGAGGCTGGCTTGCTAGTTTTAGTCTTGAGGAAGCTGGTTGAGGCAACTTTGGCACAAGAATGTATTATCTGTGAGTCTGTTGCTGGCAAGGCCAATTTACGTGAGGGACATGAGACTTTTTTTTTTTTTTTTTTTTTTTTTTTTTTTTTTTGCTGTACGCGGGCCTCTCACTGTTGTGGCCT
>NC_041215.1:83979937-83993672 GCF_002837175.3 Physeter macrocephalus
CCAGCCGCTCCGCGGCATGTGGGATCCTCCCGGACCGGGGCACGAACCCGTATCCCCTGCATCGGCAGGCGGACTCTCAACCACTGCGCCACCAGGGAAGCCCATGAGACATTTTAAAACTAAGAAAATGTATTTAAAACAAGAGCTTTTCATTGGAACTATGGCACACAATTGTCCAGAAGCAAAAATACAAAACAGACAGTCCATTTCTCTTAATGTCCATTTCACGAGCTTAATTTCTTCCCACCATTTTGCCTACTCCAGAAAAAAAAAGCTTTCTGATTCTCACTTTCAGTAACAGAAAGAAGGCTGCAATGCTATCACTTCCCAGGGATGCCTGTATTTGAAATGAAGGGACCCAAAGACTCATGACTTAACCTGAATGATTTGCTACAATTATTACCGGTAGAATATTTAGGCTTAGTGCTGGAGAGATTTGGGGACAAGACTTTCTTGGCCTCCAGCTGTTCAGCAACCACATGGCTGTCTTGCTGTGCTTACCATCAGTCTTGTAGAAGCAGGAAATGGGGCCGCTTGGAAGGAGAAGACAATTGCTCCATTTTAAATTGCAGGTGGCAGCATATCTCAGTAATAGCTATTTTATCCACTCTGCAAGTTTTGTTTGTTCATAATATATTTACCTTTTATTTTCTGGACATGATAACCACGATTTTAAGCTTTAGCTTTCTATCTTCTTCAGTAAGAAGAGTCATTTTGCAGATGTTAAACACAAAACTTCTAACAGATTCTAACCCTATGGGATGGACATTTTCAGAACAAATTATAATCTTTCCTATCCTCTTACATATACCAATGAAACAGACTCACAGTGGGGCCTGGTAATGAGCAGTTGTGACTGTGAAGTCCCGTGGGCATTAAGTTGCCTAGACTCTTAATTTCCTGAGGACTTTCCTGTTCTTATGGCCTGGCACACAGTAGTCATATTTGTTGAATGATGATAATTTAGTATTTTTCTTAAAATGATGAATTAAGGTCATCAATCTGGAAAATAGTAATTATCTGTACTATACTATAGTGCTGCCTCATCTATACCCTCTTTTTCTGCTTCCTTTCTTACCAGATGGTGATTGTCCACAGTCCTTTTGTCAACAGCAAAGCAGTATACAATATCAGGAGGTTTAATGTTATTGGTTGTGTATTTGTCTAAGGCAGCAGCATTCCCCTATTCTACAATAATTTATTGCTGCTAATCTGCCTTATCTCCCTGGAACTTAGATGACCATTTTATCCAAATTGACAAAAGAACAAAAGAATCTGTATGACTAGAACAAGAGACTCTGACATATGGAATATGTATATGTATATATATATATACATACATACATATTTCTGTTTCCTTCCTGATGGGTAAGATGTTGCTACAGTGTAGAAATTTCAGGCTGAAGTAATATAATTATATGAAAGCTCCATTTGCAAAATTATTTGGGGAAAATGAATAGCAGCCCAATTCTGTCATTACTATACTTTTCATCAAAGTAATTGTTCGTGACCCATAATGAGACTCCAGTGACAAATTTTCATTAACATCATGTAAATGTAAAGGTAATTTTTTTGGTCAGGTTGCAAGAAGAAAACATGCTCGATATTAACTTATTACATTTCTAAAGAAGACACATAAAGAATAAGGAACTGATGATGTTCTGTCATGTAATATGGCAGAGAATATCTATAATGCTTTGTGTATTAAAAGCTTATTTATATTGCCAGGCAAGAAAATGTACAGTGAGATTCAACATTCATGCATACAAATATATCTTTGTGTGAAATGAGTGGGAAAAAACTCCACAAAGTCTGGCAGTCTGAAGGGTGTGTTTTCTAGTACACATGGAGAAAATGAGTTTTTACAATTAACTAACTATGTCTTATATAGTATATAAAATTAGAAAATAATAATATTTTACCCAAAGAGAATCAAGGCACAAAACCATGGTTCTTTGTCGTTAAGGAATATCACATCACATTAAAAAAAAAAATCACATTTAGAATACCTCACTTTATTTTACCTTGAGATACTGAGTCCTTTTCTTTTTTTTCTGTTATTTTTTGCCGCGCGGCTTGCGGGATCTTAGTTCCCCAGCCAGGGATTAAACCCAGGCAACAGCAGTGAAAGCCCTGAGTCCTAACCACTGGACCACCAGGGAACTCCTGAGTCCTTTTCTAAGGGCCTTTAGTGCAATTAAAACCATGCAATAAAGTAATTTTAGTTGAAATAACCAAATGAACTGTGCTATTATATCAGATCATACAAAGAGCTTGTAACGAGTATGCTAGAAAACAAAGATAGAAAAAGAAAGCATAGTAAAAGGATACATTAACATCAGACCATGCAGTGGTTGAATGGGTTCAAACATTAACTGAATGGTGAACTCTGAGTTTAGCAGGTGACAAGCTGGTGCCCAGTAAAAGCTGGTCCCCAATAAATGAGCCTCTGGCCCAAAGCTGACTCACTGAAACCCCAAAGTCCTGCAGCACACTGCTCAAGTGAAAACTGTATACTCCTCAGTTTCCTCATCTGGAAAATGAAAGTCCTCCAAAACCAATTTCAGCTCAGATCAGTGAACTTCCAAGAAGCACTTTAAATGCACTGGATGCAAAATAATGCATTTCAAAATCAACTGAACAAATCAAATGCTATGCTTGGTCTAGTTCCCTGGTGGGCTATCTGACTTTATTTTTTATACAAAAATAATTAGTGTAACATACAGTTTTTAGTTTTACGTAATTTTTTAAGCACGTATACCAAATACTAATCATGATAATAATAATTAAAATATCAAATATTATTATAACTTAGAATCTGGCTCTGACATTCACAATACAAACTAGACCACACATCTCTTTATTTTAGTTACGGGCACTGAAAATATTCCTTTGGATTATTTTCCCATTAAGCTTGTAGTTGGAAAATCCAGGCTGTGCATGATATACTGTGACATGCTTTGTATATCTCTACGAGGAAGGAAAAGGGAAAAGGGCCAAAACTTTTCAAAGATCCTTTGAATATGAAACTGTGACTTATATCAAACATTAGTTGGATTTGAAGTAGAAGCAAATGGGAAGAATCACTCTCTTAATACTTAAGATCATGTTAAAGTGATGTTGGATTCCTAAATCAAACCTGCACGTATCTGGTTTCTGGTTCCTGTTACAGTACAGACAATCCTGGCGTGTCCCTACCATGACTGGAAGGGCCATCTGTCTTCCCAGCCTGCTGGCTCCCAGCAAAGGCTCATCACGAGGCAGCCCTGTAAACAGAACCACTGTGGAAAGGGCCAGAACAGGGAGACCCAGCTCCATAAAGGCCACCATGCTTCAGGAAGAGGGAAACTGAGCCATAGGCAGCTGGGAATAGTCCTTAGCCTGCTCTCTTGTGCTTTCAATAAAATATGGTTGAACGTCACAGCAGAGAGAGAGAGATCTTCAGCAAGAAAAGTTTACCAAAAAAAAAAAAAAAAAAAAAAAAGGAAGAAGAGGAAGAAAAAGAAGAAAGAAAATAACTTTGGGGAAAGATAGTAAAAAAAATTATTTCCGTGGCTGTGAATCTAAATTTTATAGCCTGAGGAGAATTAAGATTGTTTTCCTTAAAGAGATCTGGCTGAAATGTTGCTAACTGCAGTACAGGACCCGGAAGAGGCCTTTATACTACACAGAGGGCAGGCTACACTAGGGGTTTAACACTGAGCAAATTAATGAGTCTCTCACCCACAGTGACTACTGAAACACAGACTCAGAGCAGAAACTCTACAGTCCTGTCGCACACTCAGCTGAAAACCCTCCATGATGCTGCTTCCTGTTTCCCTCCCGCTGAATGGGATCCAAGCGGCCTCTCCTGCTCTCGCCCTCTTGCTTTCCTTCCAGCCATGCTCCTTTCCTGCACTTCTCTGTGGGCTGTGAAAGGGCTAGACCACTTTCTAAGTTTAGTTACTCATACTTAAGTCCATTCTCTAATGTTGTTTGATAATATTTGATACTCACTGGTCCTAAATTGTGTAAAGAGGGCATAAACAGAAAAATCAAGAAGGTTCACCACGTCTTTTTCCCTCTGCTCACTTTCCTAATGGGTTTGTGATGAATGAACTTAGAAACGTCTTGCTGTAAACAGAGATAAATCTGGAATTGTGGTACCGTTTTTTCTGCTGTCAGTTCCAGTAAGGAACCAGGACCCTCACTAAGCTATATTTTTCTCCTAGAACAAGTAAACCTTTAGATGGAAAGTTTAACTATGGGAGGGTGTGGCTTAAGTTCAGTATGTGTCTGGGGGTTGGGGGTTGGGTAGAATTGAGGAAGAGGAGGTGGAATTAACTGTGTATGGAGGAGGGGGCGTGGACTAGGAGGATACCTATCATCTATTATTTCTTTTTCTCTAGGCGTTGTTTTGCCACAGAAGTCACTCAGTTTGAGTAAATATGAAACCAGCCACTTGACATTGGTGATAATACTTTGTAGCCTCTGAGGCCACAAGCCTGCCCCGCTTAGTACCCGCTTCATCATGAGTCAATGGTACTTAAATAGCATCTCAGCAGGCGGGAGCTGGCTGAACCGGGATGCTATTACTCTGCACTGATGATGTGTATCCACTCAAGCAAAACAACTGCTGTAAGGGTTTGGGGTGGGTGGGGAGGAGCAAACAAAAAACCCTAATACTACATTCTAGGTTCTTCCATGTGTTGACAATATACTGACCTCAAAAAGTTTGGGAGCTTAAAGTTTACTCAGTCTTTCTGAGCCCTGAGGCCATTTCTTGGTGGATTAAAGGTCAAGGGTAAAAAGAAAGTCTCCTGATTCACTGTGCGCGTGCGCGTGCACCTGCGCGCACGCGCGTGCGCTCTCACCTCGCTCATCTCATCCCTGGCGGTACAGAACTCCAGGCTGTGGGTCAGGGCCCGCTCACGGTCCTCAGCCTGGGCACGCCAGTTCAGACTGTCCCCCTCAAGGATGTCCAGCTGCTGCTGCAGGTTCTTTGCAGAAACATTAGAGCAGTTCTATAAAGAAAAGACAAGGGGAAGTGATGAAGGGAATTGGCAGAACAGCAATGAGAACAACATGCTATTTACCTGCATTGTGAAACTCATAAATGACATAAAAAAAATAGGCTCCTGATTTATTTTACATTAAGCTTCTTTGAATATAATGATTTCAGAAAGAAGCCAGACACCCAACACCCAATGTTGGGAAAGACAAACCCTTACATTTCCAGTCTTGAAACTTCAGTTTGGAAGATTTGCTCATCACACCCAACACCTCAGAGACACTATTCATTATAAGGTATAATTTTTACTTCAAAAGGCATAAACTATGCATTAGAAACATGTGGCTTCTGCATCTGCACTATAATTTTCCTGTCAACTTGAGTGTAACCTCAGGTTTATTATGCAAGTGCTCCAACCTGTACTCAGCGCAGAGGGCTGCCAAGGCCAAGGCCAGATGCGGACTGGAGAATAAGTTACATTATTTGTGCAAAGTGAGACGTCTTACTTGTTTTTGTTCTTTTTAAAATAAATTTACTAATAAAACAAAACTCTTTAAAAAGAAAGGTCCTTCTTGGGAAAAACATTCTGTTAACAGCGACAGATATTTTGTATTTCTATGTCTTTCAGTTAAGAAAATACTTTAGATCCATTGAATTCCATATAGTTTAGTGGATATCTTAAATGAATTTTGAAATAAAATTGGCCATTATGATTTTTATTAATGTTATACATACTGGATAGAATTAACATAATCTTTTCTTCCCTCAAATTAAGAATTTGGAGAAGGAGTTTTTTAAAAATCAGAGCCCAATGTGTTATTTAGGAAAATTTAATCTGGAATTATTTCCATCTCTTTTAGCCTTCTTTGGTAAGGTCAGTCCAGTGGAATAAAGCAGATCCAGTGATGAGTGCGCAGATCCCTGGATGGAGCCAGGGTTCTTGGGCTTTTCTACCCTGGGGTTTTATGGATAAAGCAGCTTCTCTGGGATAAGACTCTTCACCTATAAAATGAGGGTCCTGGGCCTGACGATCTCTTGGCTACCTTTTGGATCTGACATGCTAAAGCAGCATTGTCCAACAGAAATACAACTGAGCCACATAAATAATTTTAAATTTCTTAGTAGTCATATTAAAAAGTAAAAAAGAAACAGTTGAAATTAATTTTCATTATATAGTTTGTTTAACCGAACACATACCCAAACATGTAACCAAATATTAAAAAAAATTAATAAGGTTTTTTTCATATTAAGTCTTTGAAATCAAGTCTGTATCTCACACTTAGAGCATATCTCAATTGTTGCTAAATTTCTATCAGAAATATTTTTGATCAGCACTTAAATCTCATAGAGTTTAGTAGACTCACATACCCAAATTGTTCCCAATATACTTAAAAGTTTTACAATTTGGGGTATCAGTTTTAAATTTAAATTAATTAAAGTTAAATAAAATTAAAAGTTTAGTCCCTTAATTGCATTGGGCATATTTCAAATGTGAAAAACTAACTGCCATTATAGATAGCACACCTCTATGATTTTTTTTTAAATTAGCATGAGAATAGATGTATCAAACAAGGCTTTTAAAAATCAGATTTTTCTCCTTAAAATTTTTTCTCTGGACGTGGTAGAAACTAAACACAAATAAGTAGCCCAGTGGTTTAATGTATTTTTAAATTTAATGTATACCAGGCTATCTGCCTGGTTTCTTTCATATTACAGGCCAACTGAGAGCTATTATATTAGGTATAAATGATGGTGTTCTAAGCTGCTTACAGGCCGCTGAACTGACGAGATGACGTCCACCCCCAAGGAAAGAGCCAGTTTATGGAGATGGTCTATGTGTGCCCGCTTTTCCCGACAGCGACTGAGGAGAACCTGTGCATCGTGAGCATCATCCATTTCCTTTGGCTGTTGTAGAAACTCCAATTCTCTTGATCTGAAGAGTCGTCCCAGCTGGAATTTAGGCCATTAACAATTAACCTTCGTTTTTTTTTTTTTTTTTTTGCGGTACGCGGGCCTCTCACTGTTGTGGCCTCTCCCGTTGCGGAGCACAGTCTCCGGATGCGCGGGCTCAGCGGCCGTGGCTCACGGGCCCAGCCGCTCCGCGGCATGTGGCATCTTCCCGGACCGGGGCACGAACACGTGTCCCCTGCATCGGCAGGCGGACTCTCAACCACTACGCCACCAGGGAAGCCCTAACCTTCGATTTTTATGAAGACAGATTTTTTAAATTGAGGTATAGTTGAGTACAATATTATATAACTGGTAGGTGTACAATATAGTGATTCACAATTTTTTAAGGTTATACTCCATTTATAGTTATTATAAAATATTGGCTATATTCCCTAAATTGTACAATATAACCTTGTAGCTTATTTTATACCTAATAGTTTGTACCTCTTAATCCCCTACCTCCGTACTGCCCCTCCCTCCTTCCCTCTCCCCACTGGTCACCACTAGTTCTCTATATCTGTGAGTCTGCTTCTTTTTTGTTATATTCACTACGTTGTTGTATTTTTCAGATTCCATCGCTTCTCGGCCTTTTGGCTAAGATCAAGTGTAGTATTTTTCAGATTCCACATATAAGTGATATCATACAGTATTTGTCTTTCTCAAAGATAGCTTTTTAAAAAATAAAAACTTGGGGCTTCCCTGGTGGCGCAGTGGTTGAGAATCCGCCTGCCAATGCAGGGGACACGGGTTCGTGCCCCGGTCTGGGAAGATCCCGCATGCCGCGGAGCGGCTGGGCCCGTGAGCCATGGCCGCTGAGCCTGCGCGTCCGGAGCCTGTGCTCCGCAACGGGAGAGGCCACAACAGTGAGAGGCCCGCGTACCACAAAATAAATAAATAAATAAACAAATAAAATAAAAAATAAAAACTTATTTCCTATAACATATTTAACTAGCAGGTCAACACTGACAAGCCCATCTAAAATATTAGTATTAAAGACAAATAAGTGTTACAATGCTACAAGTCAATCGGGTAAAATTGGGGGACTAACACTGTCAGTTCTATTAAAGAAGAAAACACTGTTTGCTCACAGCCTAAAACTTTAGCAAGATGAGGCCTGTGATCTGAGTAAATTCAGAGGCTATTTTCAAGGGATTTCAATAAGTCTCCATTTTCTGTTAATAGAGGCTAAGGACTGTGAAGTTTTACTGAGCACTCTACTGATACTTGAGATATAAAAGAAATTGTTTTCTTCCCTCAAAGAGCTTACACTTGAGTTAGGGGAACAAAAATAATAAAGAATCAAGATGTTAAAAATGACAGATGTGTGGAATAAACAATAAGAGTTCGAGGAATTTTGAAGAGAGAAAAATCACTCCAGGGGAGGTGGATTGTTGGATGGAGGGACAAGGCCTAGATGGTAGAGAGGAGACAGAAGGACCTGTCAGATAATGGCAGCCCAAGAGTCAAGGCTTGGAATTAGGGATGTGGACGCCATCTTTGAGGGACCAAGGAGAGCTCAGTTTCGCTGGAACATTGGGCAGAATGGGGCCCAGTGAGAGAAAAGTCAGGGGCCAGACTGAGGAAAGTTTCTAATAACAGAATAAGCAATCTGGCTTTTATTTATTAATTACACAATCATTTATTTTTAATTTCATAGTTTAAAACTGAGAGTCTTCCAAACATCCATGATAAGTCTTACCTCTTCTCTGACTTGGTGGAACTGGACAATCTTATACAGGATCTCCTCGTAATCTTGGATTCTCTCTTTCTGGTTTTGATGGAGGTGAATTAGGTCCTTCAGCTGTTGAGACTTCTCTTTCACAGGGGCTCCTTTGCCACTTAACTCTTCTGACTCTTTTATAATGTATTGAACCTCATCACTCAGTTGCTAAAAAGTTGTAAGCAATAAAAGAAATACAGCTTTTGGACAGCTTTTTACTTTACAACTGACTATATGAAGATCTCAATAACAAATCACTCTCTTATTTGTTAACAAATACTTATTGTGAGCTTCACCCCCATCCCAGCAAATCCAGGCATTGTGCATGATACTAGGAATATATTATTCCATCCTCATCTTCTCAGAATTTTTTTTAAAAATTAATTTAAATTAATTAAATTTAAAAATTTAAAAAACACAAAAACGTGTTTCAAAGTTAGGTGGCGAAATGGAAAGTCATATATTTCTATGACTTACCAAATATTCTGGTCATCTGTTAAGTAAATATATTCTAGATACTCTATGAGGCTGTGACCATCTGTGATATTTAATACAACCAGAATCAGGTGGTATGATAAGAACACCAAAAGAAGACAAGCATAAAAATATATTGGGGGAATTATTTGTCCTCTGTGATAAAAGAATGATCGAAATGAACCACCAACTGGGCAGCACAGTAGCTATGCTGCTTTAAAAGCAGTCATCCCAGAATCCACAAATAGCCACCGCTTGTAGGGAGGGATAAGCCACCTTCTTTTTACCCAGAACTGCTCAGATAGCCCTTATAGGAATCTAGATCCTGGTGCACAGCTTAAAGAGGAAGCTGCTATAATTTCAGGGCTGGATTTTATGTCAAGGGTAACAGTAATGGAAATGATTTAGGCTAAGGAGATAATTTGCAGAAGAGTGACCTGGTAAGGGTCTTCATGTTGAAATCAAGTACGTGGGCATCAAATATACAGCACGTGACAGAGCTAAAGAAGCTTGACAACAGTTCCTGATTTAGAGGAATTTATATACTTACTCATGTGTACACACGAAATGCAGATACATATGATACAGAGTATAACAAAGAAACCAACAGATAGGCTAGGAGAATTTTCTAAGAGTTTGGAGGAAAGAGTTCACTGTGGGCCACAGTGGTGTGTGTGCTTTTTGTGAGTGGGGGGTGGTCCTGTATTACGTTAGTTTTGTCTTAAAGGAACATAAATTAGATATTCCCTAAAGGAATCTTCAAACTTCTGTTTCAGGGTTTCTTTAAAGACAATACTTGCAAAGTAGTGACAAACAGAAACACAGGTATCTTAACTTTGCAGCAAAGAACACGAATCCAGGCAGGAGGATAACGTGACTGGCAAACTTTTTCGGCAGCTGTGTCAAGCTCAGGAATGGCAAGAGGTGGGGGCGGGGGGTATGGAATGCACTAGCAATCAGAGCCTGGGAACATGACTCATGGTTTTTTCTCTCACATCCTGAGGGCTCTCTGAGAGGGAGAAAGGGAGAGCACAGCAAAATTCTTGGAATCGTGGTAGGAGCCTGGGGTGCCAGTGGGTAGGCACAATGACATCACAGTGATAATTTCAGGGACAGAGGACAGCAGAACCTCTGTGTCAGAGATTGCCCATCCTTGTTTTGAGATGTCTGAATCGAAAACATGTCTATACCCCTTAGGAAAAGAATTAGAGTAAATATATATGATAAATACATTAATAAGGAACTAATTTAAATTAAAATAATCTAAGATAAGAATGTATTAAGGACCTTTTGTAGCCCGAATGTTTGTGTATCATCAAATATAGCACACTGCAGTTAAACAGGAAGAAAAATGTGTTTTTAAAGTGGATTTTTAGGGCTCCCCTGGTGGCGCAGTGGTTGAGAGCCCGCCTGCCGATGCAGGGGACACGGGTTCATGCCCCGGTCCGGGAGGATCCCATGTGCCGCGGAGCGGCTGGGCCCGTGAGCCATGGCCGCTGGGCCTGCGCGTCCGGAGCCTGTGCTCCGCAGCGGGAGAGGCCACAACAGTGAGAGGCCCGCGTACCGCAAAACAAAAACAAAAAAAAAAAAACAAAAATAAAGTGGATTTTTAGACAAGCAATGCTTTTGTTTTTTAAAAATTGTAATTCATCAGACTGTAAAAATTAATTAGGTGAGCATCGACTGAACAGTTTTTAGTACTTTTTCATTCACCCAAGGCCATCACTTTGTTTCTTCACCTGGAACTGAGGTTTCATTTCGTTCCATTTTTTCTGTAGACCTAAAATGGTCTGGAGACTCCCTCCAAGGTCAAGTGCAGACACAGGCATAAGTGCTTCCTGAAGAAGTTTTAAGTTGTGAGTAGTCTGAAATAGACATTAGATAGTTATGCATACGTTTTCTTTGATACCACCAGCAAATACGTCATAATCATTCCAGTGATGACATGGTGTGTCATCAAACTTTTCAATTACCATGAAACTACCTAGAGTGAGCTTGTGGTTCTAAACCACCAATGAACAAAAGCACAGGCCCTCTTTCTATTGTGGTAAAATATACATAACAAAATTTACCATTTGAACCATTTTTAAGTGTGCAACTTAGTGGCGTTAGTACATTCATACTGGTGTGCCACCATTACCACCATCCATCGCCAGAACTTTCTCATCTTCCCAAACAGAAACTCTGTATTGGTTAAACTCTAACTCCCATTTCACCCTCCCCTCAGCCCCTGGTATCCTCTTCTGCTTTCTGTCTCTGTGAATTTGACTACTCGAGGTTCCTCACATAAGTGGAATCACAATATTTATCCTTTTGTGTTCGTCTGATTTCACTTATGTTTCCAAGGTCCCTCCATGTTGCAGCATGTGTCAGAATTTCCTTCCCTTTTAAGGCTGAATACTGCCCATTTGCCTGTTCCCTCACCTTTCTAAGTTGCTCTTTGAACGCTCCCCACTGCTGTTTCATGGGCTTGCTTGCAGCGGCTTTAAGTTGCCAGGCTATCCGAAGGCGGCTGACTTCTTCCCTTTCCGCCTTCTGGCTTTCCATAGTGTTCTCCATAATGTGTATTTCATTTTTCACATTTAATATTTCATTTGCTTTTGCCTGTGAAATTAATAATTGTATAATGGCTTTTCTTTCCCAAGAAATACAACATTTTGCATACAACTATTTGAGGAGCCAAACGCTTCATCATAGCCAAAGCAGAACACAGTTCTGATATCAAGACAAGTCTGAGAAGTCTGTGCACACAGGCACAGCTGGGCTCTCAGAACCCATAATCTATGCTTGGCCGTCAGCTCCCGAGTTCTTCATGACCCCACTGGTGTTTGAGTCCTCTCCTTTAGGATCTGTTCATTTCCTGGGGCTTAAAGGGTGACTGAATGAGCACAGGGGTCCAGAAATTTTGAAGTTGAGATTATTTGAATGCAGAAGTTTTGAAGTGGATTCCACCTTTTATTTTAACACACATTAGAATATGTCAATATCTGAGTATCAGGGACCATGAGGGGGCAGATTGTTCTGGGTCTGTTTCTTTCTAAACTATCCCATTGTATATATTGGGTGGGCCAAAAAGTCCCTTTGGTTTTTAAGTAAAACTAAAAGACACACTTTTCATTCTCACCAAGAACGTTATTGAACAACGTATTCACCCTTTTGGTCCACCACCTTCTGCCATTTTTCAGGCAGCTTCGTAATTCCATCTTCCCAAAACTTTTTATCTTTTTGAGCAAAGAACTGTTCCAGGTGCCTTTTACAGTCTTCGAGGGAACTGAAATTTTTTCCATTAAGAGAAATTTGTAAAGACCAAAATAAATGGAAATCCGAAGGTGCAATGTCTGGTGAATATGGCGGATGAATCAGAACTTCCCGGCCAAGCTGGTAACAGTTTTTGCCTGGTCATCAAAGAAGCATGCGGTCTTGTGTTATCCTGATGGAAGATTATGCGTTTTCTGTTGACTAATTCTGGATGCTTTTCGTCAAGTGCTGCTTTCACTTGGTCTAATTGGGAGCAGTACTTGTTGGAATTAATCGTTTGGTTTTCCAGAAGGAGCTCGTAATGGAGGACTCCTTCCAATCCCACCATAGACGCAACATCACCTTTTTTGGATGAAGGCCAGCCTTTGGTGTGGTTCATCTTGCTTGCCCCATGATCTCTTCTGTTCCACATTATTGTACAGTATCCACTTTTCATCACCCGTAAAAATGTGTTTTAAAAATGGAACGTTTTTGTTATGTTTAAGTAGAGGATCGCATGAGGCGGATGAATCAGAACTTCCCGGCCAAGCTGGTAACAGTTTTTGCCTGGTCATCAAAGAAGCATGCGGTCTTGTGTTATCCTGATGGAAGATTATGCGTTTTCTGTTGACTAATTCTGGATGCTTTTCGTCAAGTGCTGCTTTCACTTGGTCTAATTGGGAGCAGTACTTGTTGGAATTAATCGTTTGGTTTTCCAGAAGGAGCTCGTAATGGAGGACTCCTTCCAATCCCACCATAGACGCAACATCACCTTTTTTGGATGAAGGCCAGCCTTTGGTGTGGTTCATCTTGCTTGCCCCATGATCTCTTCTGTTCCACATTATTGTACAGTATCCACTTTTCATCACCCGTAAAAATGTGTTTTAAAAATGGAACGTTTTTGTTATGTTTAAGTAGAGGATCGCATGAGGAAATACAGTCAAGAAGGTTTTTTTCACTTAACTTATGTGGAACCCAAACATCAAAGTGATTAACATAACCAAGTTGGTGCAAATGATTTTCAACCCTTGATTTGGATATTTTGAGCATGTCGGCTATCTCACATGCGGTATAACGTTGATTGTTCTCAACTAATGTCTAGATTTGATCGCTATCAACTTCAGCTGGTCTACCCAACCATGGTGCAGCATCCAGCGAGAAATCTCCAGCACAAAACTTCGCAGAACACTTTTGCCATGTTCCATCGGTCACAGCACCTTCTCCATACACTGCACAAATCTTTCTTTGCGTTTCAGTTGCGTTTTTACCTTTCTTGAAATAATAAAGCATAATATGCCAAAAATGTTGCTTTTTTTCTTCCATCTTCAGTATTAAAATGGCTACACAAAAATTCACCAATTTTG
>NC_041215.1:83995256-84028153 GCF_002837175.3 Physeter macrocephalus
TTGGTCTAATTGGGAGCAGTACTTGTTGGAATTAATCGTTTGGTTTTCCAGAAGGAGCTCGTAATGGAGGACTCCTTCCAATCCCACCATAGACGCAACATCACCTTTTTTGGATGAAGGCCAGCCTTTGGTGTGGTTCATCTTGCTTGCCCCATGATCTCTTCTGTTCCACATTATTGTACAGTATCCACTTTTCATCACCCGTAAAAATGTGTTTTAAAAATGGAACGTTTTTGTTATGTTTAAGTAGAGGATCGCATGAGGAAATACAGTCAAGAAGGTTTTTTTCACTTAACTTATGTGGAACCCAAACATCAAAGTGATTAACATAACCAAGTTGGTGCAAATGATTTTCAACCCTTGATTTGGATATTTTGAGCATGTCGGCTATCTCACATGCGGTATAACGTTGATTGTTCTCAACTAATTTTTCACTTAACTTATGTGGAACCCAAACATCAAAGTGATTAACATAACCAAGTTGGTGCAAATGATTTTCAACCCTTGATTTGGATATTTTGAGCATGTCGGCTATCTCACATGCGGTATAACGTTGATTGTTCTCAACTAATGTCTAGATTTGATCGCTATCAACTTCAGCTGGTCTACCCAACCATGGTGCAGCATCCAGCGAGAAATCTCCAGCACAAAACTTCGCAGAACACTTTTGCCATGTTCCATCGGTCACAGCACCTTCTCCATACACTGCACAAATCTTTCTTTGCGTTTCAGTTGCGTTTTTACCTTTCTTGAAATAATAAAGCATAATATGCCAAAAATGTTGCTTTTTTTCTTCCATCTTCAGTATTAAAATGGCTACACAAAAATTCACCAATTTTGATGTCTTTTTTTAAATGACGCTGATTTGACAGCTGTCATATACAATCTAACAAAATTGTTTCAAATGAAGTTAAAGACAACTAAGTGCTACTAGAGCCATCTTACAGAAAAAACAGAACAAACCTTTTGGCCAACTCAATACTACAATTATTTAAAATTTTCCTTGTGAGCAGTTCCTCAAGTTACTCCGTTTTGTGAGAACTGAAATGTACCTCTATATACAGTTGTCCCTCGGTATTCACAGCAGCAGGGTGGGAGTGGGGGACTGGTTCCAGGACTCACCGCAGATACCAAAACTAGTGGATGCTCAAGTCCCATGGTTGGCCCCCCATATCCGCAGGTTTCAACCAACTGTGGATGGTGTACTATGTTTAGCTCTGAGGTTGGTTGAATCCAGGGGTTTGGAAGCCGTGGATATGGAAGGCCAACTCTATCTCTATATTTGTATCTCTATTGTGCACCAGAAGAACAATATCTAAATTCTAAGACTTCTCTTCCCAACTTTCATATGTTCTAGATCTCTGATTTGAAATCCTTTAAACAATGATTTTAAACTACTGGAAATTCAGTCAGAGGCAGAAGGATAAGAGAGGTAGAGAGTAAGACAATGGGCTTTTTTTACATCAAACATCAAAAAAATGCAGAAGAATATTTGTTTGGCAAAACAGTAATTTTTACTTTGATGGCCAGCTTTTCTCAGTAAATCCTTGAATTTCTAAGGAGCAATTGCACATGAATTTCTACAATGGCAATGACAGCTGGGTATCTAAAAGTCAAGGGACCTTTTAGATTATAGTCAGAAGATAGTGCCATGAATATGTAACAGGATAGTTTAAATCACAGGCCATCTTATTTTAAAATTATTTTAAATGACATTAATATTGCACATTTATATTTTTATATTAATGTAGACATTATAAAGTGTCACTTAATTGAAAAAATAGCTGCAGGTGCTAAATGTGACTTCTCCTATGAATTTGGGGATCTAGTAGTAAAATGATGTATTCTGTAATTATGATGAACAAGACACACATATTATGAAAGATATTAGACAGCCAAGCAGGCCCTAAAGCAAATCATATTTTTATCTATGCTATAAATAAAGATAGGGTATCTTTCACATGTTATTAAGAAAATATTAATCAAAATGTTATATAATACACAATTTAATGTAAACTTGGAATTTGCAGCATGTCAATGACAACTACAATTGGAAGAGTATATGCTCTGAATGAAGCCTAGGAAAGAGAGCTATGGTAGGATCTGTTGATGCCTAGCTAGCAGGATTCAAGAAGAGTGATTATGCATTTGGCAAACAAATATTTTGGCCACTCAGAAAGATTAAATAATTTGCCTGAGGTCTAGTTAGTAAACACACTACTCATTCTACTTCTGTATAAGGTCATTGGAAAATCTGCCATAATCTAGTCTAAACAGGGCACTAAATTATCCATTTTCCATGTAGATTCACAAACCATGAGTGGTCTTCTGACATCTTGCTTTTCAGATATCTTGATAACTGGAAGGCAGTATTCCATGTAGCATTCTTGGTATTTGCCACTATAAATTAGTAAATTGGCACTTTCATCAAGGTGTCTGCCAGATTTCTGCCCTAAATCAGTTTTTCTGATTGTGATGATTTTTAGATGAACTGAAAATTTTTTAAATTTCAAGCTTGAAAATCTGAGCCTCGGCAACCCAATCAAGAGCAGAACACTCAGTGGAAAATGCCAGCTGGACTTCTTCCTTCTTAATAACCAAACTGGTTACCACATTTTAGCAATAATGTTTGTTAATGGTCTGAAAGATATGAAGAGAATAAAAATTGTGTTATACTGGCTTTACCAAATGGCTTTACCATTCATATCTCAGGATGTCACTGAACCAATAAAGTTATGCATTATGTGGACCTTAATTCTTATCAATAAGGAGGAATTTATTTATCATATGACAGTGGTAAGGACCTTGGGGTAGCCATGTTTATAATGTCAAGATACAAGACCACCAAGGTATGTAGTAAAATACACACTGTTGCTGAAAACTCTAAATGGACATTTGAATATCAGGAAACCTAAGTTTATTTAGACAAAGATACAAAATATAATTTTGAATGGATTCCTGCTATAGATCTTAAATGAAAATCTGACTGTACAATCTTAAACATTCTAAATAAGTAATAAAGGACTTCTGTTTCTGGGTAGGATGGAGTAGCTAGTGGCAGAGCAGTGCTTCTGCCTAGAACAACTAGAAAAGCTGGAATAAATGCAGAAAGCATCTATTTGAAGGCAAAAAGAAATAAAGAGGCCAAGACTCCAGAGAAGGACGAACCTGAGAGTGGTGAGCTCACCTGTCACCTCTCCTACCCCAGTCAGGTGCATTTCCCAATTCTGTATGCTGACAGGAGGCTGATCATGAGGCTTTACTGGGGAACAGAGAAAACAATAGAACTTTTGACAGACACTAGTGGGGATGGGGGTTCAAGCACACAGCTCATCTTCATCTCAGAATATAGACAAAACACTGGGGCTGAACAGGACAGTGGATTAAAAAACCCAAGCAAAAGCCTCTGAAAAGCAGAGTGGAAGTTTTTCAGCTATCTCCCAAGACTCCCCAAATTGGAGACCTGCCAGGGGGAGAGACCTCAGAGAATGCACCAAGCTCTAACTTGAAAACGCTGAGAGCCCAAGGTCAACAGAATAGATGGAGCATTGACAGGACTGTACCCCGGACTCAACTCCACTAGCTCCTGATTGGCTTAAGTGATCTTCAACCAACACCCACCTAAGGAAAGAAGATAGCACCATTTGGAACACCTACAATTTTTTTTAAACATAACGCTTGGCATTTGATAGATAATCGCTCATCATCCCAAGATAGGACGACACAGCTGGAAACCGAGAGAAAAAGTAGACAATAGAAACAATTCCAGATCCAGATGTTGCACTTAGCTGACAAACACTTTAAAATACCCATGATTAATATGGTCACGAAAGTATAGGAAAGATGGAGAAAGAGAGGATAAAAAAAGAGAATTTCACTGGCAATATAAATCTAATAAAAAAGAACCAACTGGAAATTCCAAAACTGAAAAATATAATTTCTCAAAAGGAAGTTAGTAAGAAAAAGGATAGACCAAAAAACATGCAGTTTGCAAATATGTAAACTCCCTTATGAGTGCAAATTGGAGAAGTACACAATGAAGAGATGGATATAAAGATATACTGAAAAAGAGTAAAAATCTTAAAGATAGATAGATAGATATGTTCTAAATGTTCCAAGTAAAAAATAACAATTGTTTTTTACAGTAAAGCACCAATATAACATAAGAACATAGGTAAAATACTCAGCAAGTTTTCTCTGATGCATATGGATAGTATTAGATAAATTAGAATTATTTAATGCATATTTTGTTTCCATACAGATTTAAGAAGACTGGTCTTTAAACAACAAAGTTTGAAACAATGAAGATAAAGAGGAAATTGTAGCTCAAAGTAGATGAGGGTAGTTAGAGCCCAACTCTTCCAAATGAATTCAGGCTCCAGACTGAGATTCATCACATGTCAGAGTACTGAGAAAATTGCAGATGTCAGTCATCTTTGCAAATCTACAGAAAATAGGAGAAGGGCCAGAAAATTAGAGAAAGGAAAATGCCCTGATTTTCAATTGGGGGAAAAGATGGCCTATGTGATTTACCTGTCAGTAAGCTTTACACTGAAAACCAGGGCAATAAAGCCATCATTGATCAAGCAGACTGTGAGCACTTTGGAAAGAATCCTATGATCACTAGGAGTCAAACTAATTTTTGCCAAGTTATAATATACAATTGATAGAATACTAGGTAGACAGACCTTCCTTTGAGCAGTGTCTTCCATTATAGACTTAAGAAAAAGGGGTTAAAATAAAGTACTATTGGGAATGTCCATGATTGTTTAAAAGACTGGTTAATCAATTGATTGCTTAATGGATTGGGGTAGCAATCTGCCCCTCAGACACTTTTATTAAAGATCTAACTGCAGCCACAAGAGGCTTACTTATTAATATACAGAATTAAACCCAGGAGAGAAGGCTAATGCAATAAATAGCAGGCTCAAAATTAGTTTAACAAGATGGAATCATGAATCAAAACTAACAAAGTGATATAAAATAGGAATAAATATAAAGGTTCACATTTGTATGTAAAAGATAAATAGGCGACATGGATATAAAATGGGAGAGAACTAGCCTGGCAGGAACTGCAATAAAAATGTAATGCAATTGCTGTTTTTCCATCACAGGCTTAATATGAACCAACAAAGTGAAATAATTGCTAAAAGTGCTAATACAATCTTAGGTCTCATTAGTAAAGAATGATGTACACTTTGTACTCTGTGTTGAAGTTGTACTTTACTTCTTGTTTACATGTTATGAATGATATTGACAAATCATGGAAAATTCTGGGAGGGAGGATTGGGATGAAGAAAGAGAGAAAGCTACCTCCTAAATGATAGAAAGGATTTATATCTAGTTCACTGCAGAAAAGACTCAAATTAGATTTTGCAACTGTTTTCAAGGTTTGAAAAACTTTCCTGTGTAAGAGAAATGAAATATGCATACATTTTTTCCCCTGTGGAGCTACAGAGGGTTAGAATCAGATATGAAGACAGAATCGACTTAACATTAACAAAAAAACCACTTTCCTAGCAGTTGGCATTTTCTAACAATAAAATGAACAGTTTCGTAAGGAAGGTACTTGAGATATTGAAGGAGAGGTGGATTAACCATCTTTCAAGAATTCTGTGGAGAACCGTATATGGGCCTGAGGTTAATATAATGATTCTAGGATACTTTACAGATATAACTTAACAACTAAAGTTTAGGGTACATTTCTAAATATAATGGAGCTTTCCTATGAAAAGATCTGGTATTGTGAGAAATTCTTCGAAATGAAGATTCATCCTAGATGTTGTCTTTTGCCTCTGGAAATCTTGTAAGGATCTTGTTGCATGCTTTCCATATAACTCAGAACTTTTGGGTGATCTTCTGAGGACTCTATGTAATAATAATGGTGTTACATTTGGATTATAGTCACTCTTTCTTGTTAAGAGATAAAATAGCCTTCATGTGATAAACTCACAAGAGGTCTAGGAGCAAAGAAGCACATAAATGCTGGGCTTCAGGACTATTCTAGGTTGAATGGAGCTAAAAAGAACTCCCTAAACCAGCACAGCTGAATAACAGACAACTGAGCTTTTAAATTTATGATTCTGACTTTGAAAAGTGCTCCTTGAAGAAGGTGTAACTCATTTAATGTTATTCTCACCATATTTATTAAATTCAGGAACTTGAGCCCGAGGTCTTGAGTTAAAAAGCTCCTCTTTAAAAACAGCTGCCACTGCTTCTCCACTGAGTCAGAGTGACACTCAGCTTCAGCATCACCCTCTTCCTTTTGCAGGATATCAGTTTGGTAAAACTCCTTTAGGCCCTGACATTGCTCCTCCACCTTAAAAAAAAAAAAAAGAATATAAATGAAAGTTAAGAACACTTAAAAACATTTTTAAAGAGAAAAATACTAGATTCCAATAAAAGCCTATATAAAACTTAATTGGAACCTACATTTCAGAATTCTTTAAATAGTTATTAAATATTGTCAACTTACTGAAAAGACATGAAAATCTATTCAGGTTGTTGACAGATCAGACTGACTGCCACTGGGTAGTAACTTGACCTGACAAGTTTATTATCCAGAAGCCCTATTTACTGTAGCCAAAATCATATTTATGTATTATATATGTGTATGTTTTGCAATTGGAGACAGCTTATGTCAAAGACCAATGTGGTTCCATTTAAAGCTGAGTTTTATAATTCAGGAGAAAGATAAACATATGCAATCAAGGAATACAAATCAGAAAGAAATGTAAGTCAGTGAAAAGTTATTCATAATTAGTAAATCACAATTTGCTTCTCATCAGTGATAAACCAGAACAAAAGAGTACAAATAATTATGAATTTTCTGTACATGTATTAATAGTAAACTGCCTCCATGAGCAAATCTTACTGAGGTTCATTCCTTCACCTCCCTAGAATTATATTTTCTCATTTGCTAACCAAGGTAAGCAATACTAGATTATTTTAAATCACTCTCTTTGGACAGAGCTTATATAAAATCAAATGTGCCTGCAGAACTAGATCAATTAACTGGGTATTGTAGAAATGGTAGAAAATTTTTGACACAAGTTTTTATGCATTTTGAATAATACTTAATGGCCAATAGGATGAGACTCAAAGAGCTCATAATTACTGAAAGCAATGCAAACGGGATAAGAAATTTCAGGCAACGGTTAGTCACTATATTTTCAAGATTTCAATATCATTCTTAATTTAATGAGTGCTGCAAAGGGCACTTAGAAACAGAAGTTGTCTCCTCTTTTTCCATATTCCATTTATTCATGACTCTGTTTTCCTGATGCTTGTTTCCTCAGCCCAGGTTAATCTTTCCTCAGTTTTCTGCTCCTACTTAATCCTTCATGAGACAGGTAAAATACTACCTCCTCCATGGAGTCTCCTAAGATTCCGTAGTAAGAATTAAGCAGTTACTTCCTTGGGTTCCCAAAGATAATTCTGGGAGAAAGAGAACCATAAACAGATTATTACAACACAAAGGCAAGTATGCCCACAGTGCTCTGGGCACACTGAGGAGGGACCACCAGCTCTACGTAAAGTAAACAGGCAAGAATTTCCCAAAGGAAGCGACATTTTTTTTTTTTTTTTTTTTTTTTTGTGGTATGCGGGCCTCCCTCTGCTGCGGCCTCTCCCGTTGCGGAGCACAGGCTCCGGACGCGCAGGCTCAGCGGCCATGGCTCACGGGCCCAGCCGCTCCGCGGCATGTGGGATCCTCCCAGACCGGGGCGCGAACCCGGTTCCCCTGCATCGGCAGGCGGACGCGCAACCACTGCGCCACCAGGGAAGCCCAAGGAAGCGACATTTGATGTGTGTCTTTCAAAATTGTCCAGGGTGAGAGGGAACAGGAGAAGCGGGCCCCAGATGGAAGGAATAACGAGTGTGAAGGCACAAGTGTGAAACAATGGCTGGTTCAGAGCATGATAAATGATCTTGGTGTGGGTGATGTCCAGATAGCACAAGCTGAGTGGTAAGAAAGAAGTGAGAGTGATCATTGTGTTGGCATAAAGCCCTCAGTAGGTTTCAACTTGTTTGCTACTATACTCAACAAATTGTGACACACTCTCGTTAGTTTGAAACAACTGACAGCTATCACAATGACTCGGAATCAGCATGACAGCCATCAGTACTTCAATGGGATAGTATGCTACAGGCGGGGGTGTCAATATCATGGGCTGTCGGTTTTGTGAAATTCTTAAAACATAAACTTTAATTCATCCTCCTTTTCCAACTGTTCAAAAAAGCCTCCTTGAATGTAAGTGAGCATGATGTCATTATAGAAATTCCCTTGAATCTGTACTAGTTTCTTTTTTAAGTGAATTAATGATCAACTTTAATACATTACCCATTTGGGGGTAAAAGTTATAACTTGCTTCATACATTACATTTGTCATATAACCTGAATTTCAGGAAGTGACATGATCAGATTTGCTTTAGAATGACCATTTTCGGAAAGGCATAAAGGGGAGAATGATAGGAGGCAGAGAGAAGAGGCAGATACGGTTTCTTTAAGCTGGGCAAGGGATGATGAGGACCTGAACTGAGAAGGTGATGGTACAAATGAAGAAGGGGAATTCAGAAATCTCTTAGGTTGTCTCTAAAGACAGACATGGGATAGCATGGCCTTTGATGTTTGAAAAAACAAAAGGGAGGAGATTGGGAGCTAAACTTCAGCTCTGATGTTTACTACCCGTTTGGTCTTACATACCTAACTCCTCAGAGCCTCAGTTTCCCTCATTTGCAAAGCAGGGATAAGAGTAAATAAACATAGGGATATTATAAGGATGAAATGAGATCAGGAATGAAAAGTTCAGGGCCTAGTACAAAAATAACTGCTCATTAAGAAAGGGATCGGAACAGACTTTGAGCTTCTACATAGGACTTCTGAAAGACAGTGGGGACATTAATCCAATGCCAAAATACAGAAGGAAACACGTTTGAGGAAAAGATAACCAGTTGTGTTTTGTTGAACTTCAGGAAGCTACAGAATACATAGGTAATTAGTATGATTGGAAGTTGAAAGCATTGGCCTGGAGCTCAGAAGAGCTGGGGTTGAGGAACCAGTTTTGAGTTACCGGTAAATTGAAACTATAGGTGTGTTTGTGGGAGTGCGGGTGATTTTTGTAGGGAACGTGTACAGAATGTACAAAAGAGCGAGCACAGGCAAGAACTCTGTAACCCACCACACTTCAGGAACAGAGAACCGAATCAGGAAAAAGAACAGATAAAGAAGTAGACTTATGTGAAATATCCAAATAAGGCAAATCTATAGGGACAGAAAGCAGATTAGTGCTTGCCTGAGTCTGGGGGCAGGGGGGAGGGGCAGTGGAAACCAGGACTGACGAAAAGGATTCCCCAGGCCTCTTTTTGGGGTGATGGAAATATACCAAAACTGGAGTGCAGTGATGGTTACACAACTTTATACATGCACCAAAAATCATTACATCCTAAAATAGGCGAATGTTATGCTATGTAAATTATACCTCAAAAAATCCGTTTTTCTTTAAAGTCAAAGGAGGTGAATGTGAGTAACTGGGTTAAATAAATATGGCAGAGAGATTAAGTGGGATAAAGATTGACCGTTTCACCTGTCAGCTGGTAAGTAGTAAGGATAAGCTCCTAAGAATGGAGTGAAGAAGTGCAAAGGACAGGATTTAAAAGGGGATTAAACCAAGTGGCAGCGAATGAGGATTAGGGAGGATTGGCAAGAAGAGGAAAGAAATGTCATCTTCGCATCCCAAGAGTCCAGTTGTGAATGGAAGGAAAATTACAGAGTGGTGGCCTTAGTGAGGGTAAGACTATTTGGGCAGAACTGTAGACCAAAGAGAAGGAAGCAGCGGAAAAAGCAAATTTTTAAAATTAGAGGATGGATGCTGAAGCTAGATTCTGAAGGATGTAGGAGCAGACAGGGAGGGACTGATGGCTGATTAGTGCAGCACACATGCAGAAGCTCCACTTTATTGGTGACAGTGGAGGAAGGGTGAATATGTCAGTGGGTTTGGAAGCTGAAGGAAGTCAAGGCAGTTAAGCTCGATGGACTCATTTTTTTCAGTCACATACAAGGTAAGGGCGTAAGCTGACATTTAGGAATGGAAACTGCAGTAAGAAGTTTGTGACTCACTACTGAATGGGCACCAACTAGGGACCATATGAGGGGCTCAGCTGAGCCAAAGACCCATAAATTTGTAAGAGCACCAATCAGCACAATTGTATGATTTTCCACAGGAGCGTCTGGAAGCTTGGAAAGAGAAGCTGAGTAAACAGAGTGTTGGAGTGATCTAGTATTGGGAGTTGGCAAGTCAGGGTAGAAGGCAGGGAGTTGAGGGCATGGGGAATGGAATGGAATTGAATAAGCACAAGCTGGTGAGAAAAGAGAGAAAGCCTTAAGGGGTAGGAGATTGACAGACTGAGAGCACTGCCAAGGTGAGGACACGAGGCTCTGCCAGGTAAGAAAAGAGACTAAGTGAAAGCTGGGAAGATGAAAGGACATGAGGTCCTTCTGGGAAAGTTCTGTTTGCAAAGCTAAGGTTCCAGCCCTAGTCCCAAAACTCCTGGTCCCAGAGGCCAGAGGGGGCCATGGAAGTAGGCGCTGAGCTAGAAGCTAAGAAGGTACATTTTTGGCAATGAAGATGCAGAAAACCAAGCACTACTTTGTACCTTCTCCACCTTTTCAAGTTGAGATAAAAATGCTCATCGAGGGACTTCTCTGGTGGCGCAGTGGTTAAGCATCCGCCTGCCAAGGCAGGGGACACGAGTTTGAGCCCTGGTCTGGGAAGATCCCACATGCCGCAGAGCAACTAAGCCCGTGCACCACAACTACTGAGCCTGCGCTCTAGAGCCTGCGAGCCACAACTACTGAAGCCCGCACACCTAGAGCCCGTGCTCCGCAACAAGAGAAGCCACCGCAATGAGAAGCCCGCACACCGCAATGAAGAGTAGCCCCCGCTTGCTGCAACTAGAGAAAGCCCGCGGGCAGCAACGAAGACCCAAAACAGTCACAAATAAATAAACTAAATTTTAAAAAAAAAGATTCTTTCTTTTTTAAAAAAAGTGTTCATTGACAGAACAACCTGTCAGCTGTAATACCTTTGCCTAACCCTGAGAGTTCCAGGATAAGAAAAAATTTTTTTAAAAAATCCAGAATAAAGAAAGATGTGGAAAAGGAGGCAGTGGTTCCCTGAGATTTCCAGGGTCTGTGCGTGCCCTTCCTCTAGAGTGGTGAGAACTCAGACTCTTAAGAGAACGAGAGCTGGCAGAGGAATGTGGACAGGCAGGATGTGGTCGTGCGAGGTAAGGGTGAGAGTATTGGGAGGGTGGCGGGAGAATGCTACCTAACTTGGGTTGGCTTTACCCTGAGTGAGCCTTGATGGCTCTACCTCCCACTCAACCAGCAGCCCCTCCCTGAAAGGAGAGTGAACCACGCGCGCCTGGGTGCATTGGGACCAGAGTTAAATGAGTTGGGACTCCAGCGCTTTGCTATGACTGATGTCACCTTCAAGAACCTGGGACCTTTAAGAGATGGAATTCTAGTCTACCAGAGGGAATTTTACAGATTATTTAGTACAAACCAGTCAAAACAATGCCTCAGAAAAAGCTCTCAGGGAAAATTATTAAAAAGCATCAAACAAGACAGATCTGAGACTGGACCCAACAGCCTATAATTTCCAACTGTGTGGATTTTAAATAAATCACACAAATTGCTTAGGTATTCAAAAAGATTCATGACTTATTTTTAAATAGAAAATGACTTATTTTTAAATAATTTTGTTTTATGTTTAGGATATTGTAAATATTTTTAGGCCATAGTAAAAAGGGATTCAACACAGCCACTTTGCTTATTTGTCTGTATCTACACATACACACTTGTATTATGTTTTTAGTAAAATAACTTACTCTTTGAGCCTGTGTATGGTGCCTTGGAGAATAAAGGAGCTATAAGTGAGTACATGCACTGGGGTGGAGGATCTGGAACGACCCACGAGGGTTCTGTCCCCTTAGAAAGCAGGAAGATGGTCAGAGGCCATGCTGCCAAAGAGGTCAGCCCATAGGTACCGTACCTCCTCTGATGACTTTAGAAATGCCACATAAGTTTGCAGGACTTGTGACCTGGAGCTGAGGCTTTGGCCAAGTATGTTTAATTCTTCCTCTAGCCACTTAGCTTTAGAAGAAAGCGATGCCACTTCATCAGGTTCAAAATCATTTTCCTCTGTCAAGAGTTTTGCAGCTGCTTCTGATTCATGTGATGTCTCCTATGAAAACAAGGCACAGGAGGTCAGAAGCTGACAGGGGAATCATGAACACTCACATTCCAATACCTTCTGTACAGCCACCTATTATGATTATTAATTGAACTTGTACCAAAACTCTCCTCAATGAAAAAGGCATGTATTTTAAAATTCGAAAAAAAAAGGGCACCTTAAAATGAAAACCACCTCAAATTATTCTTTCAGTCTATCAGCTATATGTCTTATTTAGAACATTCTATGTCACAAATAGAAGAAAGTTTGTTTAGTAAGAAAGGTTGTAAAACACATTGGCAGACATGTTTAAAATAATTTAAATAAAATAATTATACATGATGATTGCGTTATGAAATTTACCAGTAGCTCTAGAAAATTCTTAAACTAATTTTGGTATATAAGAGATGACAAGTTTATAGAAATTGTTTACTCATTTTTTAATTTACAAAAAAATGCCATATCAAGTATGCAGTCTTCTTAAAGTCTCCATCTACAACAGTTTTTAAATAAGTGTAGGGAAAATGGTACAGATGAAGTGTGAATAACCCAAAGAGTCAGAGAATTTGACTTGCTAGGGTTGCTCTCCTATGTCTTCTTCTGAGTGCAATTTTTGGCACATGAAATCTAACCACTGATTCAATGGACGAGTAGGTATTGTAGGCACTATTTACACAACTGCCACAGAGCTGTGTAAAATTTCACGTGAGGCCAAGCTAGGATTCAAGCAAACATGAAAGACAGAAGCTCCACTCTCATTTAGAGCAAGGAGGGATTGCTCTCCTACCTGTATTTAATATGCTTCCCAGGTACTCCACCAAATGAAGGTAATTTTAATTTACAGGAGTTGCTCCCAGAGAGCACTCTGGGAAGGAGGAAGTGGAGGAGATTCTCCCCTTGAAGTTTCCTCCTTCCCTCTAAAATTTTTTAAATTAAAAAAATGAAGGGACTTTCCTGGTGGCGCAGTGGTGAAGAATCTGCCTGCCAATGCAGGGGACACGGGTTTGATCCCTGCTCTGGGAAGATCCCACATGCCGCGGAGCAAGTAAGCCCGTGCGTCACAGCTACTGAGCCTGAGTGCCACAACTACTGAAGCTCTTGCTCCTAGAGCCCGTGCTCTGCAACAAGAGAAGCCAACGCAATGAGAGGCCCGCGCACCGCAACAGAGTAGCCTCTGCTCGCCGCAACTAGAGAAAGCCCGTGCACAACAACGAAGACCCAATGCAGCCAAAAATAAATAAATTTATAAAAAAAGAAAAAAGTACTTCTGTAAATAAAATATATAAGGCTCTCTTTTTGTTTGTTTGTTTTTCCAGTACACAGGCCTCTCACTGCTGTGGCCTCTCCCGTTGAGGAGCACAGGCTCCGGACGCGCAGGCTCAGCGGCCATGGCTCACGGGCCCAGCCGCTCCACGGCATGTGGGATCTTCCCGGACTGGGGCACGAACGCGTGTCCCCTGCATCGGCAGGCGGACTCCCAACCACTGCGCCACCAGGGAAGCCCGCAAGGCTTTCTTTTTAAAAAAAATGAAATTGAGTTCAGGCATGCATTTCATTTTAGACATTTTAAAAAATGAATTAAAAACAGCCCATTAATAATTGGTTCATCTGTGAGTTTCAGGTGGCAGTGCTGTCTGTGAAGGAGACTCTTGGATAAATTAGGAGTTTTGGATTAACATGTATGCACTCTATATATAAAATAGATAATCAACAAGGACCTACTGTACAGCACAGGGAATTCTACTCAATATTCTGTAATACCTATATGGAAGAAAAATCTGAGAAAGAATGGATATATGTATATGTATAACTGAATCACTTTGCTGTATACCTGAAACTAACACAACACTGTAAATCAACTGTAGCCCAATATAAAATAAAAATTAAATTAAAAAAAAAAGAAATGATGGAATAGTGAGACCATTTCCTAGAGACCTGGGCACTTGTCTCGCCTTCCTAACCACCTGCTGGGGCAGGCAGAGACTTCATGCAGGTTTGGAGCTGCTAGCAGGAATATCTGAACCTAAGTCCCATGTGAAAGGGGTGAGAGGGTGCTAGAGAAGGTGCCAGGCAGAGGAGGGGGCAGTTTCTGTCTCTAAACATTGGGTATGCAAACAAGATTGTGATTGTTTTGCCTCCTGGAATCTAGCACTGATGCATGTTGCTCTTGGTAATTTTCTCTTGCAACTTACTCTAGCAGAAAATCACAAATAGCCTTGGAGAGGTGCTCCCCTGCCTCAAGGAGCTGCTAACATCTCCTAGGCTAGGAAAGAGGGCCAAATGAGTGTTTAGCACCAGGCTATAATGCTGAGCTTCCGTGAGCTCAAATGCCCTAATAAATGCACCTGTAAATATAAATAATTTAGATACACATAATGGTAGGTGTTTTTAAGTCATTATCTGCCAGAAGACTAACTTAGAATTGCAGCCCTCAAGAGAGCTAGGATTAAGTTTTATGGCTACTGAAAATAAAGAAAAATCATATTTACAAAACCATAACCATAATAATAACTCTCATTTTATTTACCTTAGCTTGTTTATCTAGTTCCAGATATATTCTCAAAATCTTCTCTGATTCAGAAAGGCTGGAACCGACATCCATTGCATTAGAAATTACTGGGCTGATTTTCTGAATGGACATTTCCACCTTTAGGAATAAAGAATATATTGCACCCTTAGTAATATATATTGGCACATATGTACGCATATGTGTAGAGGAGATAAATATTACTCTCTACTTTCCCATTATACTTTAAAGGTATATCAATTTTAATCTAAAAATAGTTTAATATTTCAGAATGTCATACTTAAATTCATAATGCTGCTTTTCGTATGAGGTAATACTACTGACTCACCAATAGAGGATATATGTTTACAGATATTTCTTTTATTAACAGCGATGAGATGTAGGCAATAATCCATATTCTCTAAGAAGTTATTATCTATATTACCTAGAAAGGATAATTCACTTGTCAACACATCAACAGAGATGAATTTTTCTGGTTCATTAAGTCATGATCATACACTGTACACTGAAAGGGGCCCAATTTACAGGGATATGTTGAAGCAGAGGTCCAGCATAGGTATTAGATCACTTTATGGATTACTATATTTACGGCTGAGGGGCCCCGGGGCAGCACCACATGCTGTACATGTGATAACAAAACACAGAAACACGCTTAGGCATTTATTTGATGAACATGGGGGACTATGATTTGATCTGCAATACACATGAATTACTGAATATAGTGAGCTTTAAAGGGTTCTATTCAATTCACGTTACTGCCTTGCTCTGACTAGAGTTCATACTTCCCAAAGTCAAACTGGCTCTGACTTGGCAGTAGCCACACAAGCAACAACAGCTGTTTGAGTTTCTACTGTGTTTTCCACCACCAACAAATTCGCCTGAATCTCAAACTCCAGGGAATGCAGCACTACAGCTGCTGCCGTGTTTGTAATCTCCCTGGATCCGAGCCTCAGAGCAAGGTTCAAATTCCCATCTCTGGATCAATAACAGGCGAGGAGGCAATTTAGATAGAGACTTGGTTATTTAATGACCTCTCCTGTGAAGTCTATTAATTCTACTTGTGTAAGTCAGGTATATAAGTCCATTGTAGCAAATGAAAAAACATCATTGAAAATTTGAGACCCAGCCTTTACAACATGGTTCATTAGCATTAATGTAATTGAGATATTACTAGTTTTTGCTATAACCCCGTCTACAGACAAGTAATTTTTTTTAAATTTATTTATTTTATTTATTATTTATTTTTGGCTGCCTGGGGCCTTCGTTGCTGCGCGCGGGCTTTCTTTAGTTGCAGCGAGGGGGGGCTACTCTTCATTGCGGTGCATGGGCTTCTCATTGTCGTGGCTTCTCTTGTGGAGCACGGGCTCTAGGCTCACGGGCTTCAGTAGTTGTGGCAAGAGGGCTCAGTAGTTGTGGCTCACGGGCTTAGTTGCTCCGAGGCATGTGGGATCCTCCCAGACCAGGGCTTGGACCCGTGTCCTCTGCATTGGCAGGCGAATTCTTAACCACTGTGCCACCAGGGAAGCCCCCAAACAAGTAATTTTTTATTTAGTCAAATAGTAGCTGCCTGGTTTTATTCCTCTTTGAAAATGGGAAATAAAATTCTTCAAACCACTATATTCACTTTGTAGAAAGGATTTTCACACATATGGTTTTATTGAGTGGCCATGTCCTTTGTGCTGTCTTGGTTCAATAAATTATGATAATGGCAATTTATTCCTGGAACCCCTAAAACTCATCATTTTTGGTATCTATCTGCTGTTCTTGTGTTGTGTGGTGCCACGTTAACCAAAATGTGCACATTGGAATCATGCACAGAACCATGTAAATCAAGGAGGACACAGTCACAATATACACATGGTTCAATTAACACAGTTCTGTGCAAAGTGAGAACTGCCTTTGTGTAAACATGTTCTGGGCTGGGAGGCAGGGAGGATGACACTTCTAGTTTTGGCAACCTGGGGCAGGGATGGTTGATGAGCAGTAGTGAACTTCATTCTGTTTGAATATAAAGCCTAATGTGGGATGAAGAGAATCCTAAGGAGACACACCCCTACCCTCCCACCATGCCCACATGCTGCAGTTCCCATACCATCATCTATTATCACCAGGTAAGGAGCTGCATCTAAATAGTAGCTTATGCATAAAATAGATAACCAACAAGGATCTACTGTATAGCACAGGGAACTATACTCCACATTATGTAAAAAACTTTAATGGAAAAGAATCTGAAAAAGAGTATATATACATATATATAAAACTGAATCGTTGTGCTGTACACCTGAAATTTACATATCATAAGTCAACTTTACTTCAATGAAAAATTAAAAATAAAAAAAACTTATGCAAACCAAGAAATAAATAGTAGCTTAAGGAGGACACATTTTATGAAATTACCTTTCTTAAATAGCCCTCCACTGAGGCTGTTAATTGCTGTCTATTAAGAGCAAATTCCCTGTGCGCTGAACACTGTTCAGTCAGATGATCAACTCGCCTCTTGATGCATCCCATCATCTCATGGACACCGGTCACCCGAGAGCTGAATGGAACAAGCCAGCTGTTAGTTCACTCCACCCTCATGAACCTTTCATGATAAGTATGACTTGATAAAAGTTATTAAGCTTCAGGCTTTAGGATAATAGAAGTTAAGAAGCTGTAGTCCTGGTACAGCAGAGAGCAAAACCAAATTATGTTGTTTTGTTTAAGTCAGTCAGTCCCGAGGGAAAAGATGAGTTATGGGTTTTTGTAACCAGGTCTAATCTTCTCTTCTAAAGGTTCACTTTTTAATATTTCTTTAAGATATTTTGAGAAGCTTACGGCAAAAAACACAGTATGTTTGCCAAGAGTTTTCCTGGGGGTGTTATTTAAAAGCTTCATTTATCTAAAGATGCTCTTTGAATAGAAATGTAGATCAGCCAATTAACAAAACACTGAATGATCCAATAGGGTAAAATATTTATGTAACACTAAGGTCCTAGTTCTGGATACTTACGAATGCTCAAGGCTGTAATCATTAGGTGAAAACCAAGGTATCACCAACAATGAGGAATCTGATGTACTTGTTCATAAAAAGAAACCAAGCCTCACATTGTCATTTTGTACCTGTGCTGGCCTCATGAGAAAAAGAAAAGTGACATGACAGCTCATAAAATGAAAATGTCTTTAAAACAAATGAACTTTGAGTTGGACCCCATTTGCTGTGGTCTAAAGACACATTAGCAAGTTTCCTAACCATTTCCAACATAGGCTTACTAGCAATGCAAGACAATGAAAGGACATTGCTGGTCCAGTGAGCACTTTAAAATTTTTCAACCTATCCCTGAGATAGAGCCTCTCCCAGCATATAATAAGTTGAAGTCTTTAATTTCCTATCAGTCATTTCCTTCCAATACTCATAAAGATGAGCTGATAACTCTTACATTTAATTACCCAGAGCTTTAAAAGATATTGGAACAAGATACAGATTTCAGTAGTTCTACCTCAAAAAATTAATTTATGACTCTGTAAAAATGAATTGAATTAGTAATGAAATGAGGGCAGGATCCCAACTGCCTGAGAGGGAATGTGACTTCACAGGAATGACAATGAGGCTGCCAAAGAGTTTAGAGGTCATCAGGCAGCTTGAGAATCTTGTTGAATGCACACGGGATTCAGGTGTGTCCTGTGGGACCACTGGAGTCCCAGAGAAGTTTAACTGGAGGGGAAATCTTATTCCTGACGCCTAAGGTCCCACAGACATTACACTTGAAACAACTTGTTTCACATTTTAATAACTCAGAGACAGTGAAGAGTATAATCAAGAAATCAGGAGAGTTTAGCAAATAATCCTTGTACTTATATCCGCAAATTCTATAAAAATATTATATTGGTAACAGGAATCATATTTTAACTACATTTTAGACTTTGCATGCTAAAAAGGCACTTAAAAGCCCAGTTCTCCTATATGTTATGGTTTTTCTGTAGAACATGCAAATTTGGAATGAGAAAGATAAATAAAAAGAAAAGGTGAATAAGAATTGTGGAAAATAGGTACAGAGAATAAAGCTTGTCAAAGTAAATGGGTAAACATTTTCTAAAAATAATCCATTTACTGTGACAAGGAACCATTTTTAATGTTTTAAGTAATCTCTTCTAATTCTCATAACTACCCGATGATCTGGCTTATAACTGTTATCTCTGTTTTGCAGATGAGCAAAGTGAGGTACAGAAATGTTCAGTAACTTGCCCAGGTCACATTTATTAAATGGTAGGGCTGGGATTTGAAACTATTCATCTGATCCCAGAGTCCACGCTCTTTACCACCTCATAGTACCTTTTCTGAGTCCATGACACATGACGGGGGAGGGGGGGAGTATTCTAAAATTTCACTTTCCCTTGAACTCAGTGTTGATGGAAACAGGATTAGCCTGGCTGGCATGCTCTTTTGAAATTGGCTGGCTTCTCCAGGTAATGAAATGTCTGTCTGTAGTTTGCAAACTGACCACTAGAGGGGCACGCTATCTTATTCAAATTCACATCTTGAAGGCCCCTCCAGCACAGAAAATGGAAACGGGGAAACAAAAACAAATCAAGCATTCCTTCCGTAAAAATATTGCTCTCTAGCAACTCACAATTTTAATTTAAATGAATCACAACGAGCCAAATAGGATCTCTCGCTGTCTTTGGATGGATCCTTCATTTTTGCGGTACGCGGGCCTCTCACTGTTGTGGCCTCTCCCGTTGCGGAGCACAGGCCCTGGACGTGCAGGCCCAGTGGCCATGGCTCACGGGCCCAGCCGCTCCGCGGCATGTGGGATCTTCCCGGACCGGGGCACGAACCCGTGTCCCCTGCATCGGCAGGCGGACTCTAAACCACTGTGCCACCAGGGAAGCCCAAGATCATTCATTTTTAATTTTCCAATGACTTATCAGTCTTATTTTGTGGTGATTTATGCCTTATCCTGTATATCTATTGAATTATAAATTAAGGGAAAATACAACATTCTTTTCATTCATTTATCCTCTGTAGCCCTGAGCACATAGCCTTATAAGAAGTAGATCAATGCATATTTTCAAGTTAAATAAAGTACACTTTGATCATTATTTAAGGGAAGACAAGACACAGATTTAAGGATCAAGAACATATGCACAGATAGTTACTGTATTAAAAATGTCACTAGTAACAGTTTCTAATTATTTTTAAACAAAGAAGACTTTGCCCTTTGCCCTTTGCCCAGTTATAGAAGTTCTAGGCTATCCAAAGACTGCCCAATTTCTTCTTCGATGGTTTAGGATTCATAGTTAGGTTGACTGATACTTCCCTCCGCTGTTTCAAGCCTTATAGGGACAGACTGAATTGCCTGTCCCATGTGCATTCCCTTCTTATTTGTGGCTTAGACCCCATCCTTAGTACAAGAAGTTCTCAATTATCTTGCTTACCCTAGCCAGCTCCTATTTTCCTCTGTCCTCAGCTAGATCCTCTCTGTCTGATCAGGCATTAATCCCTTCCTTCTACCTGATTCCCAGTTGGAGTATATCTGTCACACTCCTAATCCCAGGGCCTCTCCCTCTCCATTCCTCCTTGGTGAAAACCTAGTCTGCAGCTTACAACCAGCCCTATTCTATCATTTTCATTTGGAAACATGAAACACTGATTCCAGACATTTCTTCTGAACATTCCAAAATATTTTTTTTTTCTTTTTGCGGTACGCAGGCCTCTCACTGTTGTGGCCTCTCCCGTCGCGGGTCCGGACGCGCAGGCTCAGCGGCCATAGCTCACGGGCCCAGCCGCCCCGCGGCATGTGGGATCCTCTCGGACCGGGGCACTAACCCGTGTCCCCTGCATCGGCAGGCGGACTCTCAACCATTGCGCCACCAGGGAAGCCCTCAAAACATTTTAAAACATGTATAGCACGCATATTGCCAATTTCCTCAGAGCCTGAAATGCAGATGGTTTGATCAAAGTAAAAATATGACCTCACACTCTGCCAGCAATTCTTACATGAACTGAAAATAAATTAATAGAATTCCATCAGCCACCCAGAAATGAGTCCTATCGCTTCACAGTAATATTAAATAAATGATGGGACAAGAATTGGGGGCGGATAACAGAAACTTGGTTGATGGGAGTGCCCGGGCATTTTGTTCTGACTCTGAAGCCGCATTGCTCATGTGCTGCCTGATGGGGTGGGAGAGGAGCTACCAGTGGACCAGCTTTCTAGGCCTAACAATCTGTGGCTCTGTAACTTGCATTGGAAATACTGCTTGATCTTTGGGCTGCCTGTCTATGAATGGATTAGATGGTTCCTGCCTGTAGTATGAGCATGGGGTACATCAGATTATTCCTGACATTGACTTTGACTTCTTCAAGCATCACAGATACTCTGGAGTGACAGACTGTGAAGGTTTCTTTAGACATTTGTTAGAAACTCCTTCATGGGAGTATTTTCTCCCCTATTCATTGAGCCAGGAGAGGGGAGGGAAGGGGGAAAGAAAAATGATTGATTTTATTTTTCCCTCCCAGAGAGCAGAGACATATTGACTTCTGGCTCACAAATAGACTGTTACATTTGCTGTATGGAAGCGGTTGCCCTGTCTTTGCATCTGTTACAAACCAGGGCTGCGGGAAGAGAATAAATCCCAATGTTAATGTGTTCTAATGATTCTTTCCTGAGAGCAGCAAGTTGCTTTCAAACCTTTCATAAATTACTATTGGCAGCCCATCTGGATTAGGAGCTGAACCAGATGCTAAGCACACGCCAGCTCACTCTGTCTCATCAGAAGGAATCAGCTGATCGTATTTTTCTTTCTGTCTATGGACAAATTATACTTTGAAAATGGGAAAAAAATATCTTCCTTATCTCTTGACAGGAACGCTTCATGTTTATCATTTCTATTTTGGAGGAAACAATCGCCACTATCTAGTTTTCAACCCTACTTTGAAGAAGTGCCATTCGAACTGTGGAAGTGATATGTATGTTTTTACAATAATTTTTTTCTGACTTAAGTTGTACACGTTGAGAATCACTGCCCACCAAACATATCACACCCACATGCATCTCTTGTATACACATGACAATAAAGAAACAGCAAGTAGTAAGTGGGGCTGAAACTACAGGGTTCCTGGGTTCTGGTCCAGATCCATGCAGAGATGCCCACATGTTCCATTCCTATGAGGCCAGAGAGACCAAAACATGTCCTACATGAAGGGTCCCATAGCTGGGATTCTCCCTGAAATCAGTAACAGGGATGAGATTCTCCCTCTTGTAAAAGGAGTTTGAAAAACGCTATAGCCCACTGCTGCTGAAGCCAAGGAATCAGACATAGCAGAGCAGTCAGGAACCCCGACTGTGCCCCAACTTGGATTTCTGGCTGCACCTCTGAGAGCCCCAGTAGCTCTATGGGAGCTCGGGTGACCCTGATCAAATAGCAGAAGACTGATTCTGGACAGGAGACCCTGTGAGTTCAGGTGGAAGTCATTGCAAAGCTGCTAAGGAGAAAAGAAAAAAGAGTAGAGAACAAAGCAAGGACAATAAAGCTGAAGAACAAACACTCCCCATCCAGAAGGACAATCTAAAATTTCAAAACACATGAGGAACATGAATCCTAAGAAAAGACACTCAACAATCAAGAGCTAAATGTACTCTACCGGAAATGAAAATAAGTAGAACAATCTTAAAATGACTTTATAAATATGTCTCACATCACCAGAAAGATAAAGGAAAAATGAATACCCATAATAAAGAAACAAGAAACTCTGAAGCAAAAGCAGTCAGAAGTAAAACAAAATTGGATAGGAAAAAGAATGAGTTAGGAATCCTAGAAATGAAAACAATATAGTTATGAAAACCAACCAAAGAATTCAATGGCTGAAAACAAAGGGAAAATTAACAAAAGAGAAAAATCAATATGAGGAATTCATTGGGAACACAATGCAAAGAGATAAAGGAATGAAAAATATGAAAGATAGTTCAGACATCTAAGACAGACTGGGAGCCTCCAACATTCTTCTACTGGGAGTTACAGGAGGAGAGAAAAGAGAGAAAAACAGAAAATCAATATTTAAATTGCTGAACATTTTCCCTGATTGATGACATAAATCCTCACATAAAAGGGGCACAGTAAGAGCTAACCAGACAAATATTCTCATTTGAGGTAATTTAGAAGATATAAAAATACATTTTAATGTATTTCCTTCCAAAAAGTTTTTCTCTTGGCAGTCCTTTCCACCCCTTCCCCTCCAAAGTTAGTAAGATGCCATATACGTGATTTGGATCTTACTTTATCCTCTTAACATTTTATTGTGAGGATACTCTCTGTCTTCAAATATTCCTCAAAAACACTCTTCTGATATTGGCTTAGATTATTCCATACCATGCTTGCCCTTAAACTATTGAAACAGTTTCCTATTTTCTGAAAATATTTAGGTGGTTTTCAGGTTTGTACTATTATAAACAACACTGTAATGAGCAGTTTATTCATATATTTGTCCACTCACATCTCTTCCTCTCTTCTTTCTGGTGTTCCTTCCTCTCCAAGCCCTCTCACTGGACAGTACTCCCCCTCAGTTGTCCAAGGCACAGATTTCTGCCCCTTTAGTCAGGCTTCCTCTGTAGACCCTGCAGTTTCAGACCTTCTTACTCTGGGATCCTTGCTATTTTACATCACATCATCAGTATCATAAATGAATAAATTCATATTGCAATGAGTGACTCCTAGATATTTTACAAGAACCTAATCTAATTAGTCCGACATTTAATAGAAAGGGTAAACTTTGGGTGCATTCCACACTAAGAGTTTCAGAATTGTACAAGCCTTAACAATGGTAACAGATCCAGATTGCAATTATGACATTTACTCAACCCCTAAAGAGAACAACTTAACACAGACATGAAAATATTTGGAAAGTGGCTGAGTTAACACTGTCATAACTCAACTTTGCAATTTCCTAAATTTCAGTATCTGATATTTACCATCTAAATATATCATCAAACTTTTTTAAGAAAAGTTATTTTAAGTTCTTAAATGCTTGGTAGAATTCCTACAAAATGTGACAATAGACGACTCTGATACAAAGGGATTTCTGATTTTGTTTCTTTGTTTTGTTTTATGTTGTTGGAGGGTGGGGATTATTTTTGTTTGTTTTCCACGTAAGATCTTTTAAAATATTTTTGCTATGACATAAACTTTCCTTTATGCCACACCAGCCCCTTAACATTTCAAATCAAGTCACCTAGTATGTAAATACTGAGATAAGGAGCATAAAAGAGGTTTCCTACATGGTTGACCTTGAGGGCTGACCTCAAGCTGACGTCATGGTCTGGCTGGGGAGATGATGCTGTCACAAGTCAAACAACTAAGAAATGAATCAGAACACCACAGAGTAAAAAGTGAGATAGAGCTGACAAATACAAAGGAATTAAAAAACTATTGTGTGGTAGGTATTGATTAGGTTCATCCTGGCTAGAAGATGTAGACCCTTCACCCATCTTAGATTATCAAATTCAACAATGGTCTTCTCAAGTCTCACTCCTTCACTTGACCCATCCTGGTCACAGGAGCTTGGGATTGTGTCTCTCTTCTCTGAAGAGGTGGCCCTAACACCCACTGTCCCCAGGGCTTCCTCAGACCTAGATCACACTCCCTTGACATGTCATTCTCTTACTGGCCGTTAATAGGGTTCTGAAGACTCAGGGCCAGGTTTATGTATCTTTGACTATCCTTGAAGCCCAGTGCTGGTATGTCATATGGATGCTCAATAATGTTTTAAATAAACAGAAAGAAAGAAAAACTTTGCAGGGAAGGTGAGACTTGAGTTGAAATTAGAAGATAGATGCAGCACATTTTAAGTGTGTTAGAATAAAAGAAAAAATCCACATTCACTAAGTGGTCAGCCTCCTTGCTAATGACTGAAGTTGAAAGAAAGGAGACAGAGCTAGCAACCTAACAGAGCAGTTCAGACCTGCACTCACTCTACCCCTTACCACTGTGTGACAGGTAGTAGGTAAGTTATTTGAACCTCTCTGAGCCCCAGCTTCTACACCTGCAAAACAGGGACCATGGTAATAGAAGTATCTGTATAACAGGGTGGCTTGAGGATAAAATTTGTTAATGTAGATAAAGCACACAAGCGTTGCCTTTATTGCCAACAAGCATTTGGACATAGTCTAACTCCCACCTAACTATTTTATCTTGTCTTATGCCTTTTCCCCTTGTCACCCTCTCCTCCAGCCACACTGTACTTCTTTCTGCTACACCTTTGCTCTTTTTCTGCCAGGTCCACTCATCTCCCAGCCATTTGCATGGTAGCTCCTTCTCCTTAATCTTTCCCTGACTACAATGTCTAAAATGGTCCCCTCCCCACAGTCACTCTGTATCCCATGTCACTTTTTATTTTTTTCATAGTTCTCCTTGCTGTGTAAGAGCATCTCATCTGTTGATTTATTTGTTGGTTGACTGTTTCTTCCCACCAGAATATAAACAGCATGAGGGCAGGCACTTCACCTATCACATTAGATGCTTGGGAGCACCTGATCTACAAAGACACTCAATAATATTTTGGGAATGAGCAAATGAAAGACTGAATGAACCATGCTCTGTCTAAAGTTCATTATCATTCACAATATCAAACAGGGTAAGTAGTGGTAGTCAACATAAATGAAAATCATGAAAAGAGAATGCAAAATCCCAACTTATCCCTGTTTCTATTTCTCTGTAAAATATGAAAATATGAAGAATCAACATTAAATAAATAACAATAAATGTTAGAGCAAAAGGGCAATACTTAAGCTTATATGAAAGCAAAGTATTCAGTCAGGATGAGGTTTATAAGCTTAAGTTCACCACAACAAGGTAGAATAAAAACTGGAACAGTCTTTTATGCAGGAACAGAAATTGAGTCAATGCTGAAGCAAGTTTACCTGTAAATCTTAAATTAATTTTAGCGACAGGAAAAGCCAAATGAATACTTTATAAGGTAGTCTGGTCTTAGTGGGTGTTTCTATGTTTTGGAGTTTTGTATCTTTTTGAATTATAGTTTTGTCTGGATATATGCCCAGGAGTGAGATTGCTGGATCATATGGTAGCTTTTTTTTTAGTTTTTTAAGGAACCTCCATACTGTTCTCCATAGTGGCTGCACCAATTTACATTCCCACCAACAGTGTAGGAGGGTTCCCTTTTCTCCACATCCTCTCCAGCATTTGTTATTTGTAGACTTTTTAAATGATGGCCATTCTTAATGGTGTGAGGTGGTACCTAATTGGAGTTTTGATTTGCATTTCTCTAATAATTAGCGATGTTGAACATCTTTTCATGTGCCTGTTGGCCATCTGTATGTCTTCTTTGGAGAAATGTCTATCTAGGTCTTCTGCCCATTTTTTGATTGGGTTGTTTGTTTTTTTGTTATTGAGTTGTATGAGCTGTTTGTATTTTTTGGAAATTAAGTCCTTGTTGGCCTCATTATTTGCAAACATTTTTTCCCAGTTCATAGGTTGTCTTTTGTTTATGGTTTCCTTGTTTTTGAGTTTTGAATTGGTAGCTCACTGTGAAACACAAAAAAGGAGGTTCCTAGTTTTTGGCCAATTATGGAAAACTTCACCCTCACACAAGGTCTCTGACCCAGCACTTCCAATCACCACAGCTTCCTGTGGCTTAATAAATGCAGTATTCTGCTTGGCAGCAGGGTACCTTTGGGCTACCTTTACACTCAGTGCTCAGAGATGATGCTAAGCAAGGCCTTAGAGGAGGTGAGGGGGCCGGAATCCAGAGCTTTCAACCTCACTGTAAGCCTGGTTTGACCATTATCAGATCCCATGATAGGTAACTCGCATCATAACTAAATGCAAACGAATGCACTAAAATGCCTTTGGTGTTAAAGTGTACTTAGGTTATGTCACAGATATCACACTCTGAAAAGATAATAAACAATTTAACAATGACTCAGAATTATCACCTGAGCATTAGGGAGGAAATAGAAGGGCAAGGAAACATGTAAATAACCATCATTTATTTTGTGAGGCTGCTCCAATTTCAAAGGCATTTGATTCCAGGTTAGAAAAACAGTGTGGATCTGTTCCTAAAATAATGACAAAGTTCTCAGATTTACTGGGAAGCTTCATCTTAGATAAATGTGAACTTCTGAAGTCCTATTTTATTAACTAACTGGAAAAAAATTAGATCTAAGGGTCTTTGAAATTCCTATCTGCCCCAGTACTAAATTTCACCTTTATTACCTCAAGATAAATGTTTATCTGCTCTATTTCTAATATAACCTTCCCCAGTTAGTGAAAATGAATATGATTTGTTACAGCTGACTCTGCCATAGTCATTTGAAGCAACCATATAACTCTTAATATTTTGTTTTTAAAACTCTTTGTATAGAAGGTAAATAAATAAGTGAACCAATTATTTATCTGGTGCTTTCTATATGCCAGAGTGGTGTTATCGCATTTGATTAAAACATCCTCTATAAAATGCATATTTCCATTTTACCAATGAGGAAACTGAGGTTCAGAGAAATTAAAAGTCATGGCATTATTTTGGATCTCAGAATGCATGAAATAAAACTCCTTTGATACTAAGTCCTAAGCTTCTTATCCACACCAGTTTTCAAATGTCTGATAGTAGGAATTTTAGTGTTTTGTGTCCTAGTAGTGTGGCTGGCATTCAGAAGTCTAGGGAGCCATTGTGATGTTCAGTAACACGTACTTTTCTCTGTGGAATTTATGTTTATTTCCATTGTCATTATTCTAAACTCCACCTTCACTCCAGCTGTGGCTGCAACTTGAAATCTTCTTCTGCTTCTCTCCCATGGTGGTGACCCAGGCCGTTGAACAGATAAATCATTAGATGAGGAAGGGAAGCAAGTCCCAAATGGTATGCATGGCATTGAGGTCAGTAACTGTGTGGCTCTGGTTTGCGACTGAGATTCTAATGCGTTTCAATTCAGCTTCTAATGGATTTCTATTCTACCTCTACACTCTGAATCAAAAATGTCCTTTGCCAAGTAACAATTGCACTTTACCTTCAGTTCCTCCTGCAAAATGGAAATAGTATTGATTTGTAAAATATTGTGAAATCTCAGGGCAACCAAACACCTTGGAACTACTATGAATGCTCATATATCTAGGATGCTGACAGAAATCACACTGCTATTTTTTTTTTATCCAGTTACCTACCATTAATTCAAGTTTCTTGAAATGGTCCCTAACTATTACTTCTTCTATTAAGACTCAGTCTGCAACCTGACGAACAGAACTATAGATGTCCCTTTGAAAAACAATATATATGTAAAATTTAAGACTAGAAAGAGCAGAGAAGGCAAAAAGAATGAGACTAACTAAGTAAATAAACATGTCGACCATTACAAAATGGATGGCCAAAAAGAATCACTAGAATCCTGAAAATAGACTGTAATGTAAAATAAAAGCACTTCTCTTATATTTAAGTATTGAAAATAAAGCATTACTGATTAGAACAAACAGGATAAAGTTTAGCAGTAATAACTTGTGACCAGCTTTCCTACTCTTAAGACTTAAGCATCAAAACTAAATACGGAACTTCAGTTTCTAGTCAAGAAGCAGGGACTGGATTTACCCTCATGCCTTAAACAACTCAGACATTGAAGGACTGGTAGCACAGGACAGTGATCCCTGAGAGAAGGGAAATGAATGAGGTGAGCCTTATGATTGCATCAGCCTGCTGCCTGGGAGGTAATTTCCAGACCAAAGCTCAGGGAAGTGGAACAAAACAGAGTCCAAAGGATGTACTGTTTTGAAGATACAGAGATCAGACTTAGGGGAGGCCAAGGCACCTAGAATTTCTGGGGCAGCGTATCAGTGACAGATCTTCAGATCTGGGGAGGGGTCTTTGGCTGCTTCCTGATCCACCCACGCATGAAAGGAAACTGTCTAAGGTCAGAGAAAGCACCACAAGTAAAGAGTGGCCTGAACAGAGAAATAGTATGTATCTGTGCTTTGAGACCTACTTACTAAACTGACATGAGACCATTCCCCAATTACAACTGGAGACCTCACCACTTAATCCATCATCACATGACTCAGATCAATGTCAAACAGGTACACTGAGTCCAGGCACAATAAGTCCAGGCACCCCATAGGATATCTTCTGCCTGGTCCAAGACTCTTATACATTCTAGAAGACTGGACCTGTAGCAGGGGAGGGGAGAAAGGAGCTCTCATACCCATAGGGGCCAGACATGAGAGCACTGGTTCTCCTAGAGCCGAGTGGACACACCATTACCTGATGCATGACGTGGAGCCAAAGTAAGGAAACTTAGTAACTACAGCTATTGTTAGTTTTCCAAAGGTGAGAATTATTTGCCCTTTTCATAGCCTCAGCTTTTTAGCTCCTGCTGGAATATCTTGGATTATTTCTGATCTTGACTTTGCATGGTCCCATAGCAACCATCACAAGCCCTGGTTAAATGTTATCTGTCTGGACTCAGATTATCTTCTGAAAAGAAAATTCCCTAAACCCAAACTTACCAAATCAACACTTGTAAACATGTCTAAAATAGAGCAGAATGAGGGTTTAAACAGAAATAAAATAATTTTTACCATATTTGACCTATTTCATTGTTCCTCAAATTGAATGTCTTCGAGTTTCAAGGGGACTGTGGATATGGAAGATAAAAACAGGACTTACCCCATTTGCAGAATTTTTTTTGTCTCTCTCTGTCAAAACATAAGCCCTGCCATCATTTCTTCCTAGTCAGTATCTGTTCCATCATCTGCTCTTTCTGTCATCTCCATTTTGTCTTCCAATCCCTATTCTTTTTTTTTTTTTTTTTTTTTTTTGCGGTACACAGGCCTCTCACTGCTGCGGCCTCTCCCGTTGCGGAGCACAAGCTCTGGACGCGCAGGCTCAGCGGCCATGGTTCACGGGCCTATCCGTTTCGCGGCACGTGGGATCTTCCTGGACCGGAGCACGAACCCGTGTCCCCTGCATCGGCAGGCGGACTCGCAATCAGTGCGCCACCAGGGAAGCCCCCAATCCCTATTCTTGATCATACATTCTCACTGCATTCTCTTTCTGCTTCTCCTCATTCCCACCCATCCCTAAGATATACCAGAGTATATCACACTGATATACTCACTGAATGTGCTCATAAAAACAACCCACCCTAGCACACTGGTTAAGAGCAGGTGGTCTAGGATGCACTAGACCATTAATCTGGATCCATGCACTTGAATTCAAATTCTGGCTCTGCCACTAACTAACCAGCTTCATGACCTTTTGCAAGTTACTTAACCTCTCTGTGTCTCAGTTGCTTGTAAAAAGAGAACATTAATAGTATATTCTATGCCTTGTAGAGTTGCTGTGAGGATTAATGGGATAATGCTTCTAAAGCTGTTGAGACAGTGCCAGGCATGTGGTGGGCTCTCAATTTTTTAAAATGTAATTATTATTAATTAATAATAATGTCATCTTTTACTTAGGGTTTTGCTTGGTGAGCCATCAAGCTCATAAATGAAAGGGAATTCTAGAACTTTATTTTTTCCAGAAAGGAAAAAAGGGACAGAGTAGACTCAAGGCTTACGAATTAAAAGGGAGGAAGAAATCCCACGGAGATGCTAGGATATAAAAAGTATACAGAAGGAAAGTTCTGTCTCTTCTTTTGTTCTTTCCCTCCTCCCTCCTCAGAAACTCATAGAAAGAAAGCTTTAGCCTCTTCAGGTCCTCAGGTCAGAATAAAGCCTCACTTCTGGATGAGCAATGCTGTGTTCAGAATTACTGTTGACCAAAATTCAATAGATCATTTGAAGCCACGTCATAATGCAGTAAAACATCAGAAGTAGGAAAAAAAAATCATGCAACTTATTTTTTAACAGACTGTGGAAACTGTCAAAAAGCTTGTCACACTGAGGAAGAAATAGACTTCACTTACCTGCAGGAGGCTAGTTGGTTGATTAAGGCTTGTCCCTCTTGCAAAGCATCAGCTGTGCAGTCTTTAATTTCTCTGTGTAATTCCTCATGCCTCGCTGCCAAGACAGGCAAACTTAAACCCTCTGATTTAAGGAGCTTAAGGTAAGCTTCAACTCTTCCAAGTACATCAAATGCCTGCCAAAGAAAACATACTTTCATTTTTTGCTCATCTAGTTTAAAGTCTACATCAATATGCACACAAAATACTAGAGATTAAACCAGCCTGTTCAATGTATTGGTTTGATCATAACCAAAAACAACAATCTGAGTCTTAGAAAATAGCTGTATAGCTTTAAGGCTCCATTTAGGGAAACTGATCATAGTTTAGTTCAGCACAGATAAATGTCAACCCCATAAAATTACCAAAATGGTTTACATTGAGAATGTACCTATACAACACAGTTATAACTATATAAAATTTGGAGAGCCAGGTTTATTTTCTGCACATTCTGTACTGGGTACAACTAACAGATGAGATGTTTTTAAAATATTATGCAGACTTTCATAACCTGAATATCTCTGTAATATTCTTTTAAAAAATTCCCAATAAATTGCACTTTGAACCTGAAACACCATGGGGAAGTATTCAAAAGATTTGGGGGCTTTTGCCCCTTGCCTTTCTGAGTAAAAGATCTTCTGCCTGCTCCATCCAAGGCATCCGTCTGTCTATAGAGAAGATTGGGATTTGGTTCTGAAACAGTGCAAAGACTAAGACCAAGGTAATATTTAGCTTCTGACACGTAAAACAGGATTATGCAGGAAAAAACATCACCTTGCAAACCAAGATACTGTCTTGAGAGAAGATTTTTGAATTTCTTTATTTTCTTCCTTTATTAGCAGATCAACAACCAGGTATGGGGGATTAAGCTTATGGAATTAACATAGAGTAGAGAGGAGCTATCCTTTTGGCCATTAAGGCCTAGTTGGCATTAAGAAGGGGGAATACATGATATAAAACCAGTAAAAGAGCACTGTGGCAATATGAAGAAAAGAGAGATCAGAGTGCCATGTCTTCATAGGTCTCCTGAGAGCCCATCTGTGAACTTGGGCCTGGAGAGCAGGAGATGAGTTAGGTAAGTTGAAGAGAAGGTGAACAGCAAAGGAGCTCTTGCCACGTTGCCCTCTGGCTGTACTGGAAGAAGCCACCTTACAGGGTGTCCCATACCACTCTGAAGAACAGTCCTAACCCAGGAAGCTTGACTGGGCCACAGTCAGCAGGGGCCTGAAGCCTAGCCTTCCTGGGCTGTTACAGTGGAAGCCAGTGAGCTCAGCAGGGGGCCACCAGGTGAACTAGGAAGACCCCACAATGAGAGCAATGGTCTCGTGAGTCGACTACCACTGAGAACTGAGAGAGACCAGAGAGGGGGGCAAGGCTGGGTTGACGCTGAGGTAACACAGTGTAAGCCAAATGTAGAGGTTATAGCCGTGGACCTGTGTAACAGCACCCATACCTCTGCACCTTGGCCACCTTTGAAGGGAGTGAGTTGTTTTTTTTTTTTTAACTTTATTGAAGTATAGTTGATTTACAATGTTGTGTCAATTTCTGCTGTTCAGCAAAGTGATTCAATTATATATATATATATATATATATATATGGTTTATCACAGGATATTGAATATAGTTCCCTGTGTATATAGTAAGAACTTGTTTATCCATGCTATATACAATAGTTTGCATCTGCTAATCTCAAACTGCCAATCCTTCCCTCCTCCACCCCCCTTGCCCCTTGGTAACCACAAGTCTATTCTCTATGTCTTTGAGTCTGTTTCTGTCTCAGAGATAAGTTCATTTGTGTCATATTTTATATTCCACACATGATATTTGTCTTTCTCTTTCTTACTTACTTCACTTAGTATGATAATCTCTAGGTCTATCCACATTGTTGTAAATGGCATTATTTCATTCTTTTTTATGGCTGAGTAATATTCCATTGTATATATGTGCCACATCTTCTTTATGAATTCATCTGCCGATGGATATTTAGGTTGTTTCCATGACCTGGCTATTGTAAATAGTGCTGCTATGAACATTGGGGTGCATGTATCTTTTCAAATTATAGTTTTGCCTGGATATATGCCCAGGAGTGAGATTGCTGCATCATATGTCAACTCTATTTTTAGTTTTTTTTTGTTTTTTTTTTTTCGGTACACAGGCCTCTCACTGTTGTGGCCTCTCCCGTTGCGGAGCGCAGGCTCCGGACGCGCAGGCTCAG
>NC_041215.1:84028320-84039806 GCF_002837175.3 Physeter macrocephalus
GACTGGGGCACGAACCCGTGTCCCCTGCATCGGCAGGCGGACTCTCAACCACAGCGTCACCAGGGAAACCCTATTTTTAGTTTTTTAAGGAACCTCCATACTGTTCTCCATAGTGGCTGTACCAATTTACATTCCCACCAACATTAGGAGGGTTCCCTTTTCTCCACACCAAAGGGAGTGAGTTTTAATGGCAGAATTGGAACTGGACAAAATTTGAATTTACAAATGAAATCTTTCAGATACTGTCATATGACTTATATGTTGAGATTCTGTTTGCCCACCAATGTCCTCATGTCTTCTGAATCTGCATTTACTGAGAGTGTATAAAGCAAATTCATTCCCATTTGTTTAGTAGATGATAGGAAGTAATATAAATAATCACTACAGTTTAATGAGAACTATGTGCTTCTTCTCTACTTCGTGTTTCACAATTACTTTTCATTTCATCAACAAATATTTCTGATCATCTGCTGAGTTCCAGGCATATTGTTCTTAAGAGCCATGGGAGGGAGCAAGAAATTATCCCCCTTATATGACTGAGGAAACTGTGTCTCAGAGAAGTTAAATAAATTTCACCAAGTCATACTTGTGCTAAGGGACAGATTTGGTATTGGTACTCAATCTGTCTGGCCCCGAGGGCTCTGCTCTTAAATCCTGGGCTATGGTGCCATGTAGCAAAGGATTTCTATGGCAGGTTTATGAGAGAGGGGCATTTCCAAGAAGACCGTTAATCTTAGGTGGAAAAGGTAGGATTTAAAAACTTACTTTTTGTAAATAGTGTCTACTTTTCCTTCTTACAGGTGAGAAAGGATACAGAGAAAGATTGAGCTATTTCTCTTATGTTTATAGGACTGTAAAAGAAAGATAGCTTTATTAAAGAAACTTTGAACCTGAAGAACTCTTCCTTATCTGATCCTTTTTCTTTCCTGCAGTTGGCAACACAGCCAAATGTCTCAAGATGCTGATGTTAGAAAAGATTATTTGAATTGCTTCCTGGATCTTTCCATAACACACTGAAACATCATTAGGCAATAACCACTGTTTCTGGAATTTTGTTTTCTATTTTTAATTTTATTGCTTATTTTGAATAAATTGGAGTCCCTTGTTAACCAAGGGTTAGTTTTAAAGTCAGTGCCTAAAGCAAAAATCTTGTGTAGTCAAAAAAATAATCATGAACTCCCTTAAGTCATGCTTAAAGTTTAACATATGCTTATAGTAATACATACTCACACTTAGGACTGAGAGCCACTGAGCTAGGATAAAGGAAGAAATAAGGATAAATCTATACTTAGACGTCAGGACATTCACTTCATTCTTTCTTTAAGATAATTCTCAAGTTCTTACTGTGAATGGGGAAGGGATACAGACTTCAAAAATGCTTTTTCTTGCCTGTAAGTTTAAGTCCATTCTATCTTAATATTAAGCCATTATAACCTTAATAAATATCATGTTTATTGTTGAGAATTAAAGAAGGAAAACATATGAAAGTAACAAGGGCACGATGGCGGAAATGTAGTAAGTACTCAGAAAATATTTGCTGGTTCTTACTCTAAATCTTGATTGATCAGACACATCTTTGAAAAATCTCTGAGAAGAGCACGGTCACCTGCTGCCTGTCACGCATCCTACGTGGCTTTTTCTCCTCATGTCCCCACTGAACAGCTGCTACTCTCAGATCCTTGGTCACTGGTCTCATCTTCATGGGAGTTAGATTCTAAAGCCACTTCTACATTAAACGCATGTGTGATGTGACTCCACCCTATTCCTGAAGGTTATCGTAAAAGTATCATTTCCTAATGGCAAGGAAATATATTGAAGAGCTAAACATTCACTAGAAGGAGGAGGTGGTAGATCAAGGACCAGTATAACCCATAACTTAGAATTAAAATAGCCAGGTTTTCTTCCAGAGCTTTTTCTCAGAAATATCAAAGTGTAAGGAAAGTATTTATGAATTGCTCTATGTATCACACTTAATAGAACTATAGCAGTAGAAAAGAGGTGAGTGATTTCTTTCCTTCATTAGCTCAACGAATATATTTACAAAGATCTACTATAGGTAAGAGGGGCTGGATGCTGTAAGAGAGCTTATTCCTTACCCTTAATCCTAAACTTAACCCTAATGGGAATAATCTACAGACACAGATATAGTTAAATTTCTTAATTTTAAGAGGAGACCTCTTTCAAGATTATACTGTCTGTGATTGTCTGAATCATATGCAAAGCTCGTTTCTCTTATTCCCACATAGAAAATGATCTAAGTATCATTGTTCTCACTTAATCTACCCCCAGAATAGAACTGAGTGCTTGTGTATTTACCAGATCCGTAAGGAACCTGATATACTGGATCCAGTCTGGAAAGAATCTCTTTGTTGCACACATGGTACAGAACAGGTTATTTCCAGCAAGAACACTGTGACCTCCACATAAACGCCTTTGGAATTAATATTTTACATTTAGGTTTTCTTCCTTCACATCCCCCTCTTTCTTCAAACCTTGTGTGAAGGTCAAATAGAGGTTTTATGAGTGGACTGGAATAAACAAGGATATAGGCACAAGGATACTATTTTCTCCCTCTGGGTTCTAGCTCTTCTTGACTATTTTATATGGCACCACTCAGTTCTCAAGCAGACAAGGAGGAGACGAATCAGCTCTTTTGGCCCTGGTTTGGGAAAGCGTAAGGAGTTGCTTAGGTTTTGTGTTCTAAGATGCTAATAAATATCTTTCCTTTTTCCCTTGTTAAGCACAGGATCCCAAGCAGGCTGCACCAAATCAAACAGAGATGATATCAAGACTTGGCACATTTGATTCTTTTAGAAATATCTATGAGATTTATATGTTTAGCAGGAACCATGAATCATGCAACATAATTCTTATATCGTGCTGTTTCACAAAGATGTTTAATAAGTAATATTGTTTACTTCTTGACTAATTTGAAGAGAATCAACATTAAAAGAAAGAAAACAAAAACCACTGTAGAACCCTGAACATTTCCTTTCATGAATCCCAAGGCTGGAGAATGAGTTTTGTCAGAACCTTTATAATTAGCAAGGATGCAAAACTTAACTCAGCTTCTAATTAGAGCACTGAACTCCACTATCTGCAGAGATTCAATTTTCCTCTGGGTTCAGTTTTTTAAAAGACCAAAAGCTTCAGTGTCTTTTCCTAAACATTACCTGAGATAACTTCTGGTGGCTCCCAGTTTGGCAAGCTGATTCCTAATTCAGGTCCTGTCCAAGATTTCAAATGCCATGAAGACGGGGGCAATAGGGTGATGTAATTTTCAGCTCCTGACACCTGCTTGCCTCTTCAAAGTAGTTGCATCTGGGCCCCAGAACTCCCTCCGTGTTACAAGTGTTACAAGGTTGATCAGTGATGTTACTGAGAGGTGTTTAAAATCACAAGTACCTAAAGCAGGGTTTTACCTCACAATTTGAAAAGCTAAAATAAACACTGGACAAGAAGGCCTTTTGGGATTGAAAGCGGAGTGTATCTGAAGTCTTTGATTAACAAGGAATTGGAGGAACTTTATATATTGACCATTTCTTAATTTTTCTGAGATGAGTCCATCTTAGAGATATATAAACTAGACCCATAAGTAGAACTTTAGCCAGCTAGTCACTTTATAATTTCTGGTTTTCTTTTATCTAAATTGACCCAAATGGTTTTAGGATGATCTTGGGAATATTAACATGCAATATGTCCATTTGCAATGTGCAAAGCACTTTTTTTTCATTTATTCAACAAATGTTTATTGAAATCTATGGAGCAGGTATGAAAATGAACAAAACCATTGAGGTCATGTTAGAGTGGCGAGTGCAGTATTAAATGCATATATAATGACAAATGATGGCTAGCACGTAGGACTGCTTGGCTGTTCTATGCACTAGTCATGTATTAACTCATTTAGATAAAGCAAGGACTCTGTGAGGTACATATAATTGTTACTTCTATTTTACAGATTAGAAAGCCAGATGCACAGGAAAGTTAAGTAACTGCCCAAGGTCACAGAGCTAATAAATGTCTGAGACCAGATTCATACCTAGGCAGCCTGGCTCCAAAATCCATTATATTATGTTACAAAAGTGTCATCCTAGCAAATGTTTCTATATATTCACTTAATACTCCACAATTCCATTTATTTATTTACACTCCAATTCTCCCCTGCAAAGATTCTGTACATTTATCACTGATTTTTAAGAACTTTCATTATTTTCATTACTGAATGTTCCCTGAAGTAGAATTGTTAGACCATTTTATTTATTTTTATTTTTTTTCCTGTTGGGTGATACAGTTGATTTAAAGGCAAACTCGCTTTCTCCAGGAGTTCACTTACACGGAGGTAGCTGCCTAAGAATATCTCTTCCCCATGACAAACCAAGGCAATCAAACCATACCCCAAAGCAGAAACCCAACAGAATAAGGCTATCGGCGTTGTCAGATAACACTCAGAAGCAGGAAAAAAAATTATAAAGCTATATGATGATTGTCTTTTCAGCACTGCATTTAGCCACATACTTGTTTATTAAATATTTTTTTTCTTTTTAAACTAGCTAAAGAAAATAGTCTAGAGTAGGGTTAGTTCTTAAAGCAACAAACAGAAAAAAATACGTATGTGTATATAGTAAAATCAAAGAATGACAGCACGTCAGAGCTGGCGAGGACCTTGAGCCCTGGTCCTCATCCACAGCATCTGCCACTCTGAGCGCAAGCCTCTCAAGGTCACCCCGTCAAGGTGTTAGACCATTTTAGAAAAGAATAAACTCAAGCTCAAAATGTAAATTGATTCATCACATAGCCAATCATTTATTCATTCATTCAACAAAATGTTTTGAACACTAGGTGTCATACAAAGATGATTAAGACAATCTCTCTCTAAGGAGCACAGAGAAATACTATGGGAATAATAAGAAATAAGCAATTAATGCTGCCTGAAGACCTCTCAGAGGAGGTGATACGGGTGATGACAAGTCTCTTTCTACATCACTACCCTCCTTCTCAGATATGACACAGAGATTGAACTTGAAATTTGTGTTCCTGTGTATTAAAGTAATTAATCTCTTCTCTTTCAAAATGATCTAATCCCAACTATCTTGGATCAATATAATCTCTTGTGAACAATATAATGTAGCTAGTTGGCCTTGAAACTCCACAGTTTTTAATATTCCACTGTTTTAACTCATTCAAATAATTATTGAGCATCTACTACCTGGAAGACACTGTTCTAGGTGTTCTGGTGAACACAAAGTAAAATTGACATGTTACTTACCCTGAAGGAATTTTAATTTAGCAAAGGGAAGTAAATCTACCCAGAAATATCTATAATACAAGGAAGAATATATTTACTGCCAATGGAGGGGACCAACAGTCTGAAATTATGCATAGAAGGGAAACCAATTAATACATTCATACCTTAAAATTCAGTTGATAGCTTTATTGTGAAAGATATTCATGAGTGAGTGACAACAAAACTGAGTGTCTTGATGATAAGACTATTAAATGTAGACTGAGTTGTGGGCTTTCATGAGAAATGTAAGATGTTAAAGGTATTCCTTGACTTTGATATTTTTTCTATTTTAGATAGATATTTAATAATTGTATGTTAATAGTTTAGCCATCTTTATCAAATGTTTACTGTGGTTTAAATAGCCTGTCCCTCGAAGTGAGAGTGTGGCACTGACATATATACATTACCAAATGTAAAACAGATAGCTAGTGGGAAGCAGCTGCATAGCACAGGGAGATCAGCTCTGTGCTTTGTGACCACCTAGAGGGGCAGGATAGGGAGGGTGGGAGGGAGATGCAAGAGGGAGGAGATATGGGGATATATGTACACATATAGCTGATTCACTTTGTTATACAGCAGAAACTAACACAACATTGTAAAGCAATTATACTCCAAAAAAGATGTTAAATAAATAAATAAATAAATAAATAAGTAAATAGCCTGTCCCTGAGCTCAAAAATCACGAGTTTTAAAACCATCCTCAGAGGGAGCACAGGAGCAGATTAAATTAAGATATCATCTGCGTCTTCAGGAGGAGGTTTGCCTCTTGATGATTTTTGCAAGACCTTAATATCTCTGCATATTTAAGGACAGGTTTAGCATAAGATAGAAACTTCCTAGCATGCTATTCAAGACCGTTCCTGACCCCTTGCCTCTTCTACCACTTCTTGCCTCTCATCACTCCCAGCTTACACCCTACACTCCTGGCAAAATAAATTACCTGAGGTTCCCCAAACAACATTGTACCACGTAGCCTTCCCCTAATCCCTTCTTGCCCAGCCTTCCAAATTTAGCTCACTAGTCCCTCCTCTAAGAGAAGCCTTGCTTGACACTTTCCCTGGGTCAGGTTAAGGGTCTCTTTTGTGTTCCCTAATGCTCTAGGCTTACTCCATCATGGCTTTTCCCACAGCACACAACACTCTGTTTCCTTGTCTCTCCTCTAAACAAGGCTGATGGGGTCTTAAAGGCAAGGATTGTATCTTTCACTGCTTTAGCTCAAGTACCCATATGATGCATGACAACATACTAGCTGAAGGAAAATGTGGAAGAAGGGAGGGAATAAAAGCAAGTTGCTTTTCTAAAAGAAACAGAAGTTGTTCTGGAAGTGAGAAATTGGAGACAGGCTGCTTAAGAATTATGAAACTGAAAGTAATTATACTTTCCTTGATGTCTAGTGACAATTAGCTTAATTTCTGTCACTTCAACAAATTCCTTCTGGATAATATTTTTTGGATCTTCTACTTGGACAGGTTTCTTTCAATCTGTAGTACAACTGGACCATTTTAGTTAATTGTTTCTCACATCTTGGCTAAAATGTATCTATTTTGAAAAAGTTAGAATAGTGTGTATATAAATTTTTAAAATGTACCAAACTCAGTGCTTAATTATTTTGTTTTTGTCTGAAACAATAATGTTGCTGTAGGCATTACTGTTTTGTACCACTGTAAATATCTTGAAAAAGCAACATCATCTTTTTAAAAGACATCAACTTTTCAGCAGTGATGCCAGAAGCAGTGGAAGCCATAACAATTATTATATTTCAAAGTGCGTCCGTTATGTTCCTCTGGCTGCCCCAACTTTTGCTTCACCTGTGCTTTCAGGCCGATCACCCAAGAACCAGACCATGTAGTTTTGACCTCAGTCTCCCCTGCTTGCTTTCCCCAATGGAATCACATGGCTGGAAATGGAAAGCATGGGAATGAAATTTTGTGACCCATCAGTCATGTTTTACGGCTTTAGGTTCAATCATCGTTGTCATATAAATACAGGCTCATACTGTTCTGCTCTTGAAATATATGATATATATTTATCTCTGATTCAAACCACAATCCCTAAACAATGATAAATAGATTTTGGGTGATCAATACATATTAACCAGAGCTTCTTTTTTGTGAAGATGCTAGAAATATAATAAATGAGATCATCTATAATCATGAAAGATGAAAATTTGAGGGGATCAAGATGAGTTACGGTAACAGGTGCTATGTTCGCATTTCATGCATGTCCTCATAACTCTTAGCAACAGCTGGTAACCAGAGAAACTCTTCTCCAATCAGCTATCATCCAGTGTTGACAATCAGCCTGTACTTGTATTTGTGGCTAAGTGATTTAGCAAATAGGTTCACCGAACGCAGCAGATAACTCTAAAATGAAAAGGGAGTATCTCGGGTTCTTTGAGTTACATGGCTCAATCTCCACTTGAATCTGGTTTATGAAAAGCATCAGCAGCATTCAGTAAAGTTTCAGGATACAAAATTAATACAGATAAATCTGTTGCTTTTCTATACACTAATAATGAACTATCAGAAAGAGAAAGCAAGAAAACAATCTCATTTAAAATCACATCAAAAAGAATAAAATACCGAGGAATAAACTTAACCAAGGAGGTGAAAGACCTATACTCTGAAAACTACGAAACACTGATAAAGGAAATTGAAGATGCTACAAAGAAATGGAAAGACATTCCATTTTCTTGGATTGGAGGAATTAATATTATTAAAATGTCTATACTACCCAATCTACAGATTTAATGTAATCAATACTCATGACATTTTTCACAGAACTAGAACAAATAATCCTAAAATTTATATGAAACCACAAAAGACCCTGAATTGCCAAAGCAATCTTGAGAAAAAAGAACAAAGCTGGAAATATCATGCTCCCTGACTTCGGACTACAGGTTACAAAGCTGCGTAATCAAAACAGCATGATACTAGCACAAAAACAGATATATAGATCAATGGAACAGAATAGAGAGCCCAGAAATAAACCCACACACTCATGATCAATTAGTCTACAACAGTGGAGGCAAGAATACACAGTGGATAAAAGACAGTCTCTTTAATAAGTGGTGCTGGGAAAACTAAACAGCTGCATGCAAAAGAATGAGGTTAGAACATTTCCTCACACCATATACAAAAATAAAACCAAAATGGATTAAAGACCTAAATGTATGACCTGAAACCATAAAACTCCTGGAAGAGAACATAGGCAGAACACTCTTTGACATAAATCATAGCAATATTGTTTTGGATCTGTCTCCAAAGGCAAAGGAAACAAAAGCAAAAATAAACAAATTGGGACCTAATTAAACTTAAAAACTTTTACACAGAAAAGGAAACCATCGACAATAGAAAAAGACAACTTACTGAATGAGAGAAAATATTTGGAAATGATATGATCGATATGAGGTTAATATCCAAAATATATAAACAGCTGATATAATTCAACATCAAAATAATCTGATAATAAATGGGCAGAAGACCTGAATATACATTTTTCCAAAGAAGATGTACAGATAGCCAACAGGCACATGAAAAGATGCTCAACATCACTAATCATCAGAGAAATGCAAATCAAAACTACAATGAGATATCACCTCACACCTGTTCGAATGGCCATAATCAAAAAGGCCACAAATAACAAAAGTTGGTGAGGATGTGGAGAAAAGGGAACTTTTGTGCACTGTTGGTGGGAGTGTAAACTGGTGCAGCCACTATGGAAAACAGTATGGAGGTTCCTCAAAAAACTAAAAATAGAACTACCACATGATCCAGCAGTCCCACTCCTGGGTATATATCCAAAGAAAATAAAACACTGTTTTGAAAAAATTCACACACCCTAATGTTCATAGCAGCATTATTTACAATATCCAAGATACAGAAGCAACTTAAGTGTCCATCAACAGATGAATGGATCAAGAAGATGTGGTATGTATATATAAAGAAATACTACTCAGCCATAAAAAGAATGAAAGTCTGCCATTTACATCAATGTAGATGGATGTAGAGAGTACTATACTTAGTGAAATAAGTCAGAGAGAGAAAGACAAATACTCTATGTTATCACTTATATGTGGAATCTAAAATATTAAGCAAAGGAACGTATATAACAAAACAGAAGCAGACTCACAGATACAGAGAAAAAAAGCAATGGTTACCAGTGGGGAGATGGAGGGGGACTGGCAAGACAGGAATATGAAATTAACAGATACAAACTACTATGTATAAAACAGATAAGCAACAAGGATATATTGTACAGCACAGGGAAATATAGCCATCGTTTTGTAATAACTTTAAATGTAGTATAATCTACAAAAACGTTGAATCACTGTTGTACACCTGAAAATAATATAATGTTGTAAATCAACTACACTTCAATTTTAAAAAAAGAAAAAGAAAAGCATCAGTAGCAACACTACTCCTGAGGTCCTGTGTGCTAACATCGCCACCTATTGCTCATACCAGGTACAAACCGTCACACCTCAAGCCAAAGACTAGACATTCTCTAGGTAAGAAACAGACTCTTGAGCCTTGGGTAATCATTAACCCCTAGCAGGATTAAAAGGTAATCAATTTCACTCCTGAAACTACAGAGTAAAGGCAGTGGGCACTCTTGCCAATGTGGACAATTAGGTGATAATTATATTTTATTGAATTTCACGTATTGGAATTACATTGGCTTATCGATTTTTTTGTATGTTTTATTCTCTGCTATATCCCCAGCATTTAGAACAGTGCCTGACACATAGTAGTTGCTCAATAAATATTTATTAAATAAATGAATCCGTAAAGAAAAAGGGTAATTATTCTCATAAATTTGCCACACTACTTATTTAGCAACTTCAATTTTAAAAATTATTGTGACTTTTTTCTAGTAAATAACAATATCCCTAGATATTGATAGAATTGGTAGAGAGGTACAGGTGACAATAAAAGGAAAGAAGGGAAAAAGAGGAGGGTTTCCAGATGATTGCAACAGAAAATACCAGAAACATAGGATAAAAATCTGGATGAAAAAGAAATAAATATGATATGGAAGGCATACTAACAGTAGTCCATTCTGCAGATGAGATTATTACATTCATTTCTTTTTATTTTAAAAAAATTTTAAAAAGTTAAAGGTTATCTTAAAAATCATATGTCAATAGTCAATCAAGTCCAGGAAGCACAGAGAGTCCCATACAGGATAAACCCAAGGAGAAACACGCCAAGACACATAATAATCAAACTGTCAAAAATTAAATACAAAGAAAACATATTAAAAGCAGCAAGGGAAAAACAACAAATAACACACAAATAACACACAAAGGAATCCCCATAGGGTTAACATCGGATCTTTCAGCAGAAACTCTCCAAGCCAGAAGGGAGTGGCAGGACATATTTAAAGTGATGAAGGAAAAAAACCTACAACCAAGATTACTCTACCCAGCAAGGATCTCATTCAGATTTGATAGAGAAATTAAAACCTTTACAGACAAGCAAAAGCTGAGAGAGTTCAGCACCACCAAACCAGCTTTACAACAAATGCTAAAGGAACTTCTCTAGGCAAGAAACACAAGAGAAGGAAAAGACCTACAAGAACAACCCGAAACAATTCAGTAAATGGTAATAGAACCATACATATCGATAATTACCTTAAATGTAAATGGATTAAATGCTCCCACCAAAAGACACAGACTGGCTGAATGGAAACAAAAACAAGACCCATATATATGCTGTCTACAAGAGACCCACTTCAGACCTAGGGACACATACAGACTGAAAGTGAGGGGATGGAAAAAGATATTCCATGCAAATGGAAATCAGAAGAAAGCTGGAGTAGCAATTCTCATATCAGACAAAATAGACTTTAAAGTAAAAACTATAACAAGAGACAAAGAAGGACACTATATAATGATCAAGGGATCGATCCATGAAGAAGATATAACAATTGTAAATATTTATGCACCCAACATAGGAGCACCTCAATACATAAGGCAAATACTAACAGCCATAAAAGGGGAAATCGACAGTAACACAATCATAGTAGGGGACTTTAACACCCCACTTTCACCAATGGACAGATCATCCAAAATGAAAATAAATAAGGAAACACAAGCTTTAAATGATACATTACACAAGATGGACTTAATTGATATTTATAGGACATTCCATCCAAAAACAACAGAATACACATTCTTCTCAAGTGCTCATGGAACACT
>NC_041215.1:84041531-84043771 GCF_002837175.3 Physeter macrocephalus
CCCCCAGCCCCGCCCCCCATTCCCTGCATCTGTGCAGCGCTGTCCCCGCCTGAGCATCCCTCCCTCCTCGGAGCCCCTCCCCCTCGGCATCCGGGTGCAGTGGGTGAACCTTCCCCGTGGCCCAGGGCTGCGCTCGTTCCTCGCCACCTGTCCTCTGCCTCCACTCCTGGGGTCCTTGAGGATGGAGATGACACCCCCACGGGAGCGGTTCTGAACTAATCACTTGAGTTCATCAGGATTGGCTGGGACAAGCACGCAGCTCTCTGCTCACCTCCACGCTTTATCCGTCTTGTTCCACATCTTCAACGCCTTCCCTCTCTCTCTGTTCTCTCCAGCTGCTCCAATACTAACCATCCGCTAAGAACAAGCTCAATTCCCACCTCCTCCGTAAAGCCCTCCAGGACTACCCTCTGTTGATTCTTTTCCCTCTGAGATCCTAGAGCACGCTATACCAACCAGTTTTCAGGGGGAAATTCTTTGCCTCTCCTCCTGTGTGTTCATCTTTTCTCTCCAACTCGACTATAGCGTTCTTGAACGGAAATCAGTATTACCGAGTGACTGAATATACTTTTCACGAGTAAGAAAATCAACTTAGGATTTTTTAACTTTACAGTAATGCGAAAGCAATACGCATTCAGTAGAAACTACTTCGACTTTTGAATTTTGAGCTTTCCTCGGGCCCACCGTATGGGGAAAGACACTTCCTCCTGATGCTGGGTGGCAAAGCCCCAGCTCCCCACCAGCCACGCGACCACACCAGGAGACAGCGGATAGATGCAACCACCACGGACCCAGACAAGCACTCTGCTTGTCAGTACAGTAGTCAATAAATTACACGAGATGGTCAGCACTTTATTAAAAAATAGTCCTTGCATTAGATGATTTTGCCCAACTATAGGCTAACCTAGGTGTTCTGAGTGCACTGAATGTAGGTGAAGCTAAGCAGTGATGTTTGACACGTCAGGTGTATTAAATGCATTTTCAATTTATGATATTTTCAACTTACCATGGGTTTACTGGGACGTAACCCCATGGTAAGTTGAGGAAGATCTGTACAACAGAAGCAGCAGCCAAGGAACCAGTAGGAGAAATAATGGTTTTTATTTAAAGACAGTCACGGCATGGAAGCAACCTAAGTGTCCATCAACAGATGAATGGATAAAGAAGATGTGGCACATATATACAATGGAATATTACTCAGCCATAAAAAGAAATGAAACTGAGTTATTTGTAATGAGGTGGATAGACCTGGAGTCTGTCATACAGAGTGAAGTAAGTCAGAAGGAGAAAAACAAATACCGTATGCTAACACATATATATGGAATCTAAGAAAAAAAAAATGTCATGAAGAGATTAGTGGTAGGATGGGAATAAAACACAGACCTACTAGAGCATGGACTTGAGGACATGGGGAGGGGGAAGGGTAAGCTGTGACGAAGTGAGAGAGTGGCAGGGACATATATGCACTACCAAATGTAAATTAGATAGCTAGTGGGAAGCTGCCGCATAGCACAGGGAGATCACCTCTGTGCTTTGTGACCATGAGAGGGGTGGGATAGGGAGGGTGGGAGGGAGGGAGACACAAGAGGGAAGAGATATGGGAACATATGTATATGTATAACTGATTCACTTTGCTGTAAAGGAGAAACTAACACACTATTGTAAAACAGTTATACTCCAATAAAGATGTTAAAAAAAAAATCATATGTTTTGCATTTTACTGAGCAAAAATACTCAAGCTGTTACATTCACTAATTCATATATCACCCATGGGACTAACATTTTTTCACACTGGTATTTGACACAGAAATTGAAGAATATTGACCTAGCTTTAACAAATATGGAACAAGACGTTGTTTGCTAAAAAATGATTCCATTTATCAAGAATGAAATTGGTTTTCGAGGTACGTTTCTTTTTTTAAAGCCCTGACGCTCTCTTTCTTTTTCACAGTGCTAACATCCTTATTTGCATGTGCGGGGAGTGTCTTCACTGCTCCTACCCATCTCACTGGTGTGTCAAGAATGCCTGACTCTGACCCCTCTTTTTTTTTTTTTTTTTTTTTGTGGTACGCGGGCCTCTCACTGTTGTGGCCTCTCCCGCTGCAGAGCACAGGCTCCGAACGCGCAGGCTCAGCGGCCATGGCTCACGGGCCCAGCTGCTCCGTAGCATGTGGGATCTTCCCAGATCGGGGCACGAACCCGTGTCCCCTGCATCTGCAGGCGGACACGGGTTCGTGCCC
>NC_041215.1:84044304-84102980 GCF_002837175.3 Physeter macrocephalus
CCACATCTTCTTTATCCATTCATCTGTTGATGGACACTTAGGTTGCTTCCATGTCCTGGCTATTGTAAATAGAGCTGCAATGAACATTTTGGTACATGACTCTTTTTGAATTATGGTTTTCTCAGGGTATATGCCCAGTAGTGGGATTGCTGGGTCGTATGGTAGTTCTATTTGTAGTTTTTTAAGGAACCTCCATACTGTTCTCCATAGTGGCTGTATCAATTTACTTTCCCACCAACAGTGCAAGAGGGTTCCCTTTTCTCCACATCCTCTCCAGCATTGATTGTTTGCAGATTTTTTGATGATGGCCATTCTGACCAGTGTGAGATGATATCTCATTGTAATTTTGATTTGCATTTCTCTAATGATTAATGATATTGAGCATTCTTTCACGTGTTTAATGGCAATCTGTATATCTGACCCCTCTTTATCTTTATCTTTATCTGGGCCATTCTCAGTGTTGGATTTGTAACCTTGAGGGTTGAAGGAACATCTTCCTCTGAGACAAAAAGCAGGCTTGCTTACTGTTTGCTATAAAACAGCCAATTCCCCAAGTTTAGGATTCTTTCCCTGCAGCAGTGCCCTCATCCATTGGGGTCCATCTGCATCACCCCCTGGGGAACCGATGTGACATTTGACACTCTGGTTACCTCTTTTGCTTTGAGTAATAAAGTCTTTCAAAACTGAGTCATAAGTCACATGTCTTCTGTGAGCATCCATGAACTGTGGCAAGTTAATATGTTAGCTGGAAAGTTGGGTGAAAAGTCTCAGACACCTCACAGCTGTTGGCAGCATGGCTTCATCAAGGATGTAGACGATCACAATCAGAAAAACCCAGCACCCTCAAGGCACAATAAAGTGAATTCTCAAAAGGAAAGTTCAGTGCTTCAGAGATAAATTGAAGATGTAAACTGAAAATACTCCTTCACTAGTGAAAACAAAACTTTCAGACTAGAAAAAAATATTTTAAGGGATTTTGAATTTATATTAATACCTTAAATCCAGTGCTTTATTTTAACTAGGGTTATTTATGAGTGTTATGCTCAGAATGGGGTAAAATGGTAATTTTATAAAATTTGGAGATTCTACAATATAAATCAAAAAGAAAAATGCCATTTACAAGCCTTGAGAAGAATTTCCTTCTTTAATTTAAACGGATTTATTTACTATATTATTTCATCATTTATTGCTTCTTAATAATATGGTAAATAACTCAGTTCAAGAGTCATGATTTAAACATCTACTTTCCAAACTCCAGCTTCCATTTTTGCTGAGGTAAAAGTATACATCATCTTTCAAACTGAATTCTTAGATTTGGCGTTGGAAATTATTTCCCTGCTGCTTTGAAAAGGGAAAATAAATTCTAAACCTTTCTAAGTACTACTTGGTTATAAAGAATTCTATAGTATGGATAAGTCCCAACTGAACTAATTATAATTTGAATGCCATGGGCATTCAAATGATGAAACGGGATCTAGAAGTCAAGTCTTTGGGGTAAGAAACAGGATTTGTTAGGATTTGACCTTAATTACCGTATAAGCTTGAAAAAGTAACCACTCCGTTCTTCAATTTTAAAAAAATTACTATTGCAAGAGATATCATTCCTCCTCCCTCAAGGCCCAAGAATAATGTAAAAAGAAAAATTTCCCTGGCAAGCTACCAGATAATGACAGCAGAGAAAGCAAGAGTGAGGGAGTGAGAATGAGAGAGAGAAAAATTCTCCATTTTGCAGGACTATAAAGTATAGGGCTTATGCTAGAAGCATTTTATCATAGCAACATGTTCTATAACTGTTTTCCTTAGAAACAGCATTAACTAACTGGAAGATGACCCACTCATTTTGTAGAATGAGAGTGTAATGTAAGTTTAAAAATCTCTTATTCAAAATCAGGACTATTAAAGAGAAATTTATCCAGCACTTACCATTTACTTAGCTCAACAGCTCCAGAAATTATGTGTTTCTTCTCTTAAAACAAAGAAATCCCAAACAACAGTAATTTGACAAATATTTCTTTGACATGTTTTTTTTTCTACCATAATTCTAGAACCTCTATTTTGGAACTTTACTATTCATGCTTTCCAAGTTTCCTATTAGTAAAAAATTCAAAATTAAGTAACAATTTTGATACCTACCAGGACACTGTATTCAGATTGCTGATGTTATGACTTTAAATCACAATATACCTACCCTCTGTGGGTTCCCCATTCATTTTCTGTCACATTGACCAGTTTTACATCAGTGAAATTTAAGATATTAATTCCAATAAGGCAGTTTGAAGGTGTATGTTCGATTGGGAAAGGCAGAAATTTTTTCAAACATTATCGCCATCCTCAGATACTCAAGTGATGTGAACACATGAACATTACCACGCAGTAAGAGCCACCTGCTACAATCAATCTTAAATGAAAATAGAGCACTTCTCCCACTCAAGAAGGCCTGGAAACAGTCCAAAGCAAGATCTCCCTTTGGCTAATTTACAAAGTGTATGGGGAGAGATAAATTAGGAGTTTGGGATTAACATATACCCACTACTATATATAAAACAGATAACCAACAAGGACCTACTGTATAGCACAGGTAATTATACTCAGTATTTTTTAATAACCTATAAGGGAAAATAATCTGAAAAAAATATATATATATGTATGTATAACTGAATCACACTGCTGTACACCTGAAACTAACACAACATTGTAAATCAACTATACTCCAATTTAAAAAAAAAGGCAAACCAAGGCAGGGCAGTCAACCAGAGCCTTATGGTTTGCATGCCAAAAGCCTGCAATATTTATGTATCTTCACCTAATAAATGAAAGAGGATTTTTAAAAAGAGAAAGATTTTTTTGGTAAAAGTTTCAAGGTTTTTTTTTTGTTAACCTTGATATATTTTATGATAATTCCATTCCTCCAGGAGAAACACTACCATGTTGGCACAAATGTCCACCTCAAACAGAACAATGAGAGCTCTAAGATAAAATTCTCCTGTTTTTTTTTTTTTCAGTGACCTTTTACATGTCAAAGCACAGAATCTCTTAGTTTTGAGTACAAAATAATGGCCAGAGTAGGAATATATTTTAAAAGCTCCTTTTTGCTGCTATCAATTTTGAAACTCTAAGTGGAGTCGAGATTTCTGTGACGTGCTCCAGCCTGTTGAAGTCATGGGTCTCTTACTGGTTTGCCCTGATGACCTAAAATTACCAGCTTCACCTCACACTGACCTTGTTCGTGCTGTTAAAAAAATCATTTGCCTTTTTTAACCAGGCTTTCCTTTCCACCATGAGCCGACCAAATTCCTCTTGAAGCCAATTCAGTTTCTGGTTAGAGAGCTGTAGGTGTTCTTTCTCCACATACTCCTTGGAGAGCAGAATCCCCAGTGCCTCACTCTTCAGCTTCTCCACTGCAGAATTCCATTCCTACAAGAGATCACTCTTCAGTTTATTTTATACATCCTCCCCTTTGGAATCTCTGGTAAGACTCAGAGGACATTTACATGTGTTGAATGTATCAGCAACCTGTCATTATTTTCAAATCATAAAGGAGTCAATGCTACATTCCAGGTTTGAGTAACAAGACGTAGGTAAAAAAAGAAAGAGACACAGAAAAGAGGTTAAAAAAGGGAGAGGGGATGATAGTAGAAAGGGGCAGGTCAATTGGGATGTATGATTGATGGAGGGTCTGGTTGCCCTGAATTCAGGTCACTTGCCATTTCTCTTAACAATACCTGAAAATATACCCAAAATATGGTCATCAGTGTTTTTCAATCTCTAACTCATTTTTACCTATTTTTATTCATTTAAGTATAAAAACATTTCTCTCTCACAATTTAGTCTCACTGGCAATGTGGGCAAATATGCACAAGAAAGGAAGGGAAAGCTCATAGTATATGGTTGTTTGTTCATCTGCCTACACTTAGAACTGAAATTAAGACCTGTTACTCTGCACAAAGTTAATAGTTGTTATTGTGCAGTATTCTCTCCTTCCTGACCCCAGTTTCACCTCTCAATGTTTCACTATTAATGATTTATAAACATTTCAACAAAGGAAAAGAGGTAGTTTTTAACTTTCTATTGCATGAGGGTGAAAAACAGTAAATAGAGAAGAAAGAAAATAATAAGAGTTGAAGTTACTCAGACATATTAACATTCAATTTATTTGAAGGGAAATGCAAACTTCTTGCAAAAGAACTGAAGACAGATCTAGTTTCATAAAATAACGCTTATCTCTAACATAGGAGTCTTGTTAGCAGATTTTCTGGTACCCATCTCAGCTGAGACTGAGCAGTGAGCATATGCTGTTTGTTAAAGCATCAGAAGTTTATCACCAAATTTAAAAAATCACAGTCTGACTCCATCCTGGCTTGCTGCCCAGTGCAAAATGTCCTAATATTAAGTTACATTTGTTACATTATATTGTATAAAATAATACAATTTTAGTGCAATTTACTGCTATCATTTCCATTCATTTATTTCACAAGACAACTAAATACTGTGTACCTGGGACCATTTAGGATAGCTGTTTTGGGGACTATAAAGAAAGAATAAAATATAGTTCTTTTCTTTAACAATACATAAATTGCTATTTTATATAATTTTATATATACTGCATTATGAAGTGTATTAAATACATGCTGTTTCTACAAACACACAAATACACGTACATACACACAAAATGGTAGCATTTCAAATCACAGTTGGTAGATGCTGAAGATAGAAATTGTACATATTATTTTATGGACTTCATAGAACCTGTTCTAGTAATTGTGTAAGCGAAAAATATTTTCATCAATGGATGCAAGAGTAAGTATGGTAGATTAAGGAATTGGCATTTTTTTTAGCACCAATTACGAGCTTATGTTTTGTAAGTAAAACCCTCACAAACTTAGGTTAGATGTTATTATTTTCCTAGTATTTACACAGGCTCAGAGGAGTATGTTATTCAAGGCTACATATCCAGTAAGTGGCAGAACTAAGACTATTCACAGGTTTGTATACAATGCTACATTCCAGGGAACTGAGGGTAGAGAGATTCCAGAATCTCCAAATTTCTCAGTGAGTGCAAAAGCAATACTCTTAGGCATGAAGATGGGCTATGTGAGTTCTCAAGATCCTTCATTTCTTAAAGAGCTATTTGTCCCCATTTAAGGACTGCTAATATGTGCCATGACATTATTTCGTGAAGCACTGTAAATATCCCTCCCACTTAAAAACCACTACTTTAACCTTATCGGGAAAAAGCAAATATTTCTAAAGCAGTTAGCATAATTTCTGGCATACATAATAGGCACTCACTAAATATTAGTCTCACTTTTCTTCCCGTCAGTTTTATCATGGTTCATTAGTGCCCCAAAATTTGTTCATTATTTATGGGAATTCCTGTTTCCCAGTTCTAAAATAACAATAGTGGAAGCCTTCTCCAAATGTACTGGTCAGTGTTATGTATTGATCAATAATATGAGATAAGCAAAATAAAGCAGGTTTCTTTACTGTAGTACTTCTTAGAATTTTTACTATGTTAACATGCACTGAGACTCCTAGAGGGAAACGTGGTGTGAAATGTTTTGGACAAACTCCTTTGACCAAGAAACCATTTGTTTGCTAATCATCTCAGGGGACCAATGCTCCGGCTGAAACAATGCTGAGAAACACTACAGTTGTGGCTAAAAGGAGCTGAACCAGCTACACGTTTTTGCTTTCACAAGTCTTTGTTTCTTTTTTTGTTTTGTCCCAATCCAGCTACCCAGTTAGTCCGTTTCCTGTCTTTTGGATCCATTCTCTATTTTCTGTCTGTTAAGATCTGTGGGGCATTAATCCTCAATGAACTCAAGTAAGAAATGCTCAATATGTGAAGACATAGAGTAAAGCAGGTAATTCTTTCAAAAAATTGGCATTGACCAGAATCTTCTGTACTCGTTAGTGGAAGAACACTTAACAAATATGGAGAAGCTAGGGGAGGCCCAGAGAGCTGGGGGAAGGAAAGTGGAGAGGAGGTCAGGATATGGAGAGATAGGTTACAGCCATTACGTGCTCAGTCTGGACAAAACTAAACTCTACGGTTTTGGTAACTTAACCTTACGCAAGAGCATAAGGGTTGATTCTTCTTCCCATATGCTAGCACTGTGCTAAATGCTTTACATATAGTATCTCACTTATCTTCACCACACCCCTACAAGGTAGGAACTATTATTATCTTCATTTTACAGATGGGGTAACTGAGGCTCAGAAGGGTTAAGAACTTGCCCAAGGTCTCAACACTAGTAGGTGAAAGAGCCAGAACTCAAATTCAGGTAGTTTGACTCTAGAACCTGCTCTCTCAACCAGTATCCTGGCCTCAGCTCTGCAGAGAGGTGATAAACAGTGCTTTTTACACCACAGAAAGATTGAACACATTAACTTAGAATTACAGAGGTGAAACTTCCATAAGGTCTGGATAAGACCTGAAACTGATAAAAGTCCTTATATGACCCTGGGATTTTCTGATTTGAAATTAGAAGCCTTATTATTTCTAAATAAACACAATGCCTTACATATATAACTGAGAATTTACAGCCAAACTCAAGCTATATTTTGCTTAGCACTGGACCAAAATAATAAAGTTCTTCTCTATGAATAAGAAGAGAAATACTTGTTCTCTAACAGAGTTCATAAATCTGCCTTTAGTATAAATTTTGCAAACAACATTAAAGAGAGACTTCTGGAGTAGAGCCAAGTCTCTGAAAACCCACTGTAACCTTGTGCTTCATAATGTGTTATAGAAAGTGGGCTGTGACCTTCCAAGGAAACTGTAAAGGACCATTTTGTGCCTCCTATCTTTTCTTATTCTCCATCCCCAGTCTTTTTAATTACATTTTCACATGAACTCTGTGGGCAGTAAATGAAGCTGGGTCCACTCAATATTTCTATGCAATCTTCTCAGAAAATTGGTTCTGTTTTCTTTGGGCAATCTATAGGCAGTCTCTGATGCACTTCCATACCGTTCTGATGATGTATTTCCCCAGCCATTTTTCTTAGGGGATGCTTCACCTATTTTATTTTTGAGACAAAACTTTCCAGAGTCATCTGAATCCAGCATGCTATTTAAAAAACTTAGTTGTCCCTGTTGTCCAGGCTGGAGGAGCTCAACAGAGAAAATCTTCGTCCTTTTTCTCTAAGCCATTGCTGCCTGCCTGCTAAGTATTAAACCTCTGACTGGGTTTCAGTCACTTTGCAATAAAATATTTCCAGTACTTGTCCCCACCAGCAGAAAGCCAAAGCCTGCCATTTCCTTGGCTTTTCAGTTTGACAGATGGACCTGTGTATCTCTGAGCCAATAAAGACGTGTGGCACTGTGTGTTCCTGGGCTCAGGGTGTGTCCACAGGTCACTCCATTACTTTCCTTCTTCACTCACAGTAGTAACCCTTTTAAACTGTACCTTTCAGTATTTCATTTGCTGAGGAAATGGAGCTTCTCCTGCATCCCTTGATTGTAAGGGTACTTTTAAGAGGATTAGCACTGATAGACAAGAAGGCGAAAATGTTTTCTTCTCCCCCCACCCCCTTTTTTTTAACAGTCCCAGGTTAGCTTTTCAAATAAAATTATGGATTGGTATAAAAATTATCCAGCCATTCAATTTAAAAAGTAAAAAAAAATATTAGCTACTCCAATGGAAAAGAAACAAAATACTCCCAATATGTTTAGTAAGCTTGTATTCACTTGCAGACTTCCCTGATGAAGTGGATGGGGTGTGTTTAAATGACCCAGTACCACGTGGTAAATTATTTTCCTTATAAATTTGACTTCAGAATATAATTTTTAAGTGGGAGAAGATGGACAAGAAACAATAGGGAACATATTTATAAACTGCTAAGAAACTATCAGTTGTGGAGATGACTAGCCCAGATCACATGTGGCAGAAACATGTGTCCGGCTCATGTGTAGGCCCCGTGCCATGGCCGCTTCGGAGGACATCTCATTAGATATAGCTCATTTCTCGTTCAGTCTTTTAAGTCTACAGTCCCATTTGGTTCAGCAACGAGGAGAATTAACTCACTGACAACAAATCATAGAATTTTACATGACTGCATTAACAGATGGGACAAACAAAATAAACCTGGCGATTTTAATCAGAGAATATTTGAAAGCCTGCTTTGAGTAGAAATTTTTTGAGAAGAAATGTTTATGCTTTTGGAGAATGGCAGTGAGCCCTTGAAAAGCTGAAAGTCTCTGATCATGCCGAGCTGGATGGCCAGCTGGGCCACAGTTACTTCTTTTTTTTTTTTTTTTTTTGCAGTACGCAGGCCTCTCACTGTTGTGGACTCTCCCGTTGCGGAGCACAGGCTCCGGACGCGCAGGCTCAGCGGCCATGGCTCACGGGCCCAGCCGCTCTGCGGCATGTGGGATCTTCCCGGACCGGGGCACGAACCCACGTCCCCTGCACCGGCAGGCGGACTCTCAACCATTGCGCCACCAGGGAAGCCCCACAGTTACTTCTCATGCTCCTTTCCCAGGCATTTCTCACCGACATACACAAAAGCAAGGGTCATCTCACTCTTGGATGAGTACAGAGTTCAGTGTCCACAGGCCATCTGAACTCTGCCCTCTGTGATGCATTTCAGCAGAGACACAGACAGACTGCAAACAGGGAAGAACTGTGATTTTGTGTATCACCTAGAGATGAAAGAATTGTGGTGTTTTGCCTCGTGGCCATTAGGAAGAAATCATAGCTACTGAATCAAGGGGCGCCTGTGGGCAAGAGCAGAGAAATGGAAACACACGTTTTAATTTCAAACTTAGTAAGTGGCCTCCCGCAGGGCATTTTGCTTTCCTGAGTCTTACTTCTCTGCAGTGCAGAAAGAGCCACCACCATTTCACATGTGCTTCGGCTTCTCTAGTGAAACAGACGTAAATTCAATGGTGAATTGGCTGTGCTTCAAATTCCTGGATTTCAGGCCCTACTAAGATTTGGGTTTTTAGCTATATTTTCCATAATTACCCTACTGGATTTGGGACTGACAGTTTACAGCAGAAATGACAGATGTCACCAAAGCAATCTTTGAATAATAGTTGCTGCTTTCTTTCTTCTCAGTCCATTCAAATATTCCAAAAGATGCAGGAAAAAACATGGCTTGGAAGCTTCTTGTTTCCTTTATTCTGTTCAGTGCTTGGCCACCAAGTGGAGCCTGTGGTTCAGGCACACAGAGCAGGGTGTTTGTTGCTCATACTGAAGCAAAAGGATGTGTGGCAGAATAAATTTTTTAAATCAAATAAAATCATAACAAATTACACTCATAAGCAAGTCTTCAAAATAACGTTTGGAGCAAAATACATTTATTTCTTTCTTCCTTGGTTCAACATAGTTTTTGGATAAAAGTTTAATTACACAGGAAGTCGTGAAGAAATTGTCCCAAGATTTGTGTTTTCTGAGAATCATTATTTTTTCTTTAGTGTCCTGTCCTTGTTTTTCTTAGATTTTTGTTCCTCTTAATCACATTTCCTTCAAGTTGATTAAGTAAGGAGTAGAGCCAGATTGGGGGCTATTGATGTTTCCAATTTTTAAATCAAAATTAATAAAGTCTAGCTGGACAAATTATTTTCATCTAACACAATTTGCCTACAATCAGTATGCCACTGGCCGACTAGGTGATTGCAGTTTATATTAATGTCATCAAAAGACTTACTTTTTAATTTTCTAGAGAATCTGTTGGAGATATCTTCAGGATCTCAACATGTAATTCAACCATGGGGAGAATTACTAGGTTTTGATGTTCACTTCTTAAGAAGATTTCCCTAAATCAAGCAGATTAAGTTGGGAAGGGGGTATCCGTATATTTTACCCACAAGGAACATCAGATATAGATTAGAACAATGACTTTTAGTTGTTATGTACAAGATCAATGTAAGAAAACCAATAACATTCCTAGATAGCAACAATAGCCAATTATCTTTTCTAATAAAGATCCCATTTATAAGAGCAATAAACATTATGAGGCAGTCATTTGTTCAACTATGTATTTGGCAGGTCTAGTCTATGCCAAGCATTCTTCTAAATACTCCATCTAGGGCAGTGAATTTAGCTCCAGGGTTAGTGACGGTGGTGGTGCACCATGTATTTTATTTTGTTTATAACCAATAAACATGGTAAATCAGTACAGTGTCTGGTTAGTTTGAAGATGACCACACTGTAGAATAGAGACAAGTAGAGCAGGTTAGGGGGCTCTCAGGTGCCATGCAGGGCGGGAGTTGTGTGCAGTATTAAATATGGCGGTCAGGGTAGGTTTTTTGAGTAGTGAGATTTGAGCCAAGATGGGCAGGAAGTGAGGGGATGAGCCAAGAGGATCTCTGGAGACAGAATTTTCCAGGTTGAGGGCACAGCTAGAGTAAAGGCTCCCAGGTGGGAGTTTTCCTGCTGGGGTGGAGGAACAGCAAGGACACAGCGCGGTAGAGCTGAGTGTCCCACGGAGGAAGCAGGAGGAGAAGCAGTAAGAGGGGCATGGTGGGGGCAGAGTAGGAGGATCCAGAGGCAGGGCCTTGTAAACACTGAAGTCTTTTATTCTGAGGGAAGTGTGAAGCTGTTGGAAGGTCTGGGGCATAGGGTCTGACATAACTTTAAAAAAAGACAAAAATAAAAGCACAGGGCTGTCGTTTGAGAATACTTTGCTGGTGGAGGGGAGCAGAGAGCATGCACGGTGATTCCTGAGGAAGCTACTGCAATTAGCCAGGAAAGATGGAGGTAGGTCATTCCCCAGGACAGCATTGGAGATCATGAGAAATGATAGGATATTCTGGATCTACTTAGATGACACAGCCCAGGTGATTTCCTATGAGTAAGAGGAAGAAGAATCAAGACTCTTTTGACCTGAGTAACTGGATGGATTGAGTTGCCCTTAACTGAGATATGAATAATAAGGCAGAAGAGATTTTAAGTGGGAAGAAGAAGAATTCAGTTTCTGACATCCTCTTGAGCCTGTCTCTCTGGAAAGGCTGTGCTTAAGCTCCTGAATTCAGTACCCACCACCCACTTCTACACACACACACACACACACACACACACACACACACACACACCCCTCACACACACTCACAAACTCACATTCTATTGGCAAATACTGTCACAGATTCCTCCCAAATATGCCCTAAGCCTTTTAGACTGGAACAGTCTATTTAAAGGACTATGAAGAATAAAGGCTTCAAGTTGCCTATAAGGAAAATAAGATCCCAAACCTAAAGTAGCAAGAATAAACTAAATACCCAGCAGTTTCAAATACATTTTTAAATGCACAGACATGTGTGTAACATACACAGTCAGTGGTTCTTCTTGTTTCTGGAATGCAGAAGCAAAATGACTACGAAAGCCAGCTACCATGAGGTGATGCTGCACCTCAATCCCAGGTAGTAGGAATGCCTCAAAGAAATGGTGTGAAGCCAGTAACATATTCAACACATTCAGTTTTCAAAAGTACTGCACAGTGATAGGTAAGAAGTGACAGTACTAGGGCTTCCCTGGTGGCGCAGTGGTTGAGAGTCCGCCTGCCGATGCAGGGGACACGGGTTCGTGCCCCAGTCCGGGAAGATCCCACATGCCGCAGAGCGGCTGGGCCCGTGAGCCATGGCCGCTGAGCCTGCGCGTCCGGAGCCTGTGCTCCGCAACGGGAGAGGCCACAGCAGTGAGAGGCCCGCGTACCGGAAAAAAAAAAAAAAAAGAAGTGACAGTACTTTTCAAAATGCGAGGGTTCGGGTAAAACACACTGGTGACATCAAACAATTTCCCTTTACTGTTTCTTGTGATAATTCATACAAAGTGAGATGTGTCTAACCCTTTCTGATTACCCGCTAAAAGCCCCCTTGTGAGCAGTTCCTTTATGTCTTTCTCAGTCTGGGTTCTCAGGGGCTTACTGAATATGTGAAGAAAAAACTTTAAGTCTCTTCATCACTTAGATGTGGAGTCTAAAAAAGTCAAACTCATAGAAACAGAGTAGAAAAGTGATTGCCAGGGGCTGGGGGGTGGAGGAAATAAGGAGACATTGGTAGGAGAGTAAAAACTTTCATCTATAAAATGAAGAAGTTCTGAGGAGCTAATGTAAAACGTGGTGATTAGAGTTAACGCTGTACTATATAATTGAAATTTCTAAGGGAATACACTGTACTATATAACTGAAATTTACATATCCACAGAGATAAATATGTGAGGTGATAGATGTGTTGATTAACTAGATGGAGGGGAATCCTTTCACAACATATACGTATATGAAATCATTATGATAAACACTCCAAATAGCTTACAATTTTGTGCCAATTATACCTCAATAAAACTGAAAAAAGAAAAAGTTTAAATCTCTGGATTCATGATGCAGGAAATCCCTGTACACAACTACCAGGTTTACAAAGAATCCAAACAGCCTGCATCACCCTTTCTGTGCCTGTACTCCCCACCAACACCCTGTTACCATCCTGGGAGTGTGCAAGCGTGCAGCTTCAGAGGAGAAAGTACCGTGGTGCTTTGTCCTTAACAATAGGTGCAACTCGGAGGCAGTGTTAGCTTTGGCCACTCTGCAGATCACTTTACTTTTCAACATTACCTGAAATTGCATTATTGTGTTTGGGTTAATAAAACGTTCACTTCCAAAAATCGGTAGTAGGGTGGTGGAAAAGAAAAGAAAAAAGAAAAACAAAAGTCAAGGATGGTTAAGAAGTTGGCAGACATTCACACATTAGTGTGAATAGATTGCTTTCCTCTTAGCGCTTGAGAACTGCAGCATTGCGTCCACCGTCATGAAGTTTTGCCCATTATTTCTCTGTTGCCTCAGAATCGGGAGAGTTCCCATAGAACTGTGTTTAGTTTGTAGTCTCAATGATGACCATGCAGTAGATAGAGAGAGAGAGACTCATGACTTCCTAGCCAAACTAAATGTCACTTATGAACAGCAGTTTAGAAGTCCAGCCAGAGCTGACTCAGGGTAACATTTTGCTGCCAGGTTCCTGTCCAGTGGAGTCATCCACTGACCCAACTAACACTAGCTGTGTTTAACTCATGTCCCAGACCCATCTACTGGGTGTTACAGGGAATCCAGAAATGAATACATCATGGCCCTTGTTTTTTAGAATTTCACAGCTGTGGGGAAATCAGACATGTGAACGACTGAAATTCCAGGAAGGCATTAATTGCTTTAATTGAGAAATAAGCAACACTCTAAGAAGGGAAAGACAAGTACTGGAGAGATCAACAACCATTTCAGAGAAGGAATCTGGACCAATGCTGAGCCTATAGGTCATCAACGAAACTCACTCCCTAGGCTGAAGTGGATACATAGAGCTTTAGACAGATCCTCTCTGCCCAATGTACTGACCTCAAAATATTATCCAGACATCCTGAATGTGGGTGCTTTGTCTTGCTTCTTAGCCAGTTTCTGTCGGGTCCAATCTTGAACTACATACTAAATTCTGTCCACGGCTTCTGTTTCTGCTTAGATTTTCTGCCTCAGTTGCTAACACTTTGCCCTGACTTCTACTCCTCCTCCTCCTCTTTGGTAACCAAATTATGACCTCAGGCTAGCCTGCTTTTTAGCTTTATTCTTACCACGTCAACTCTAAGATTATAATTAGCAACTAACTTTGAAAAAGAAGAGGAAGAAAATAGGGGAAAAGAGATTCTCTGTGAGGGGTCCAACTAACCCAAATCTCAGAGGTGAGAAAGTCTGTGGTACGCATGGGAGTGATAAGCAGACCAAGGAAGCTTAGATTCATGGAGACGTACAGGCTTGGGGGCAGGCAAAGGGCAGGTCATGGGGGGCTTTAAAAGTCACAAGAGTCTGTATTTTATTTTGTATCCAAAGGGCATTTTAGGAGATGTCTGAGAAAAAACTGGCCTAGTCTCAGCTTGTCCAAAGGTAATTTTGATGACGTCATAAATGATTAACTGCAAAACAGAAAGACTGGAGGCCCAGATGACAGTTAGGCGTGTGGCAGGATAATTTACTGTGTTCTTCCTATATTGTCCTATCTGCCCTGTTTCAAGAAGAAAGTCAATTATTTTCTATGCCCCTCTTGCCTTAGTGAAGTTTATATTAAGACCAAAAGCAGAACTTATCTGCAAGTCATTTTCCCTCCTGCCTTTTGTAAAAAGACTAAGTCCAATAAAGACATTATGAGAGATGTGGTAAAGGACAAGGAGATAAAGTTGAGGGCCATACGAAGACAGGGAGATCTGGCTGGTGCCGGAGAGAAGGCTGGATGTGAGGTGAGGCGTGAGGAGGAGATGCAGGGTCCTCTCAGGGCAGTGCCATGAAGACATGCACGCTTCCCTGGGGACGCCTGTGAATTCCCTCCAGGGACACTGGAAGTCAGACCAGCCTGGCACCTCAAACAGGCACAGAAGCAGCAGAGTCACTGAAACTGCGGCCTCCATACAGGCTGAGACAGTGATTGCCTCAGAGGGAAGCCAAGTGAACTAATGACCACAGTGACCTCCCCAGTGCTGTGGTGCTGTGTGGACCCAGGAACATCTACAGAACCCTGGAAAGGGGCTCCAACAATGACAGATTGAATGTGTCGCCAGTCATACGATGGGAGCTCAGAATCAGGCTTATGTTAACTAAAAAACAGTTTTTTAAACAAGCCAGCAATATTTCATACAAATATTATAGTTTGTAGGCTCAGATTCATAGTACTACACAATGTAATTGTAGTGGACCTAGTGAAAGATTCTGAGAAACGAAAGTAGTGGGCCTGGGATGAGAAGGCAAGAAGGAGATAGACGTAAGAATTGACTAAATTTGAGAGATGATCTGAAGTGAGGGGAGAGGAAGAATAATGTGACTTTGAGGTCTCTAATCTGGGTGACTGAAGGGCTGCAATTTCCTTAGCCAAGAAAGAAAAATGGGGGAAGGTTTGGAGGAGAAAATAATAATTTTATTTGTGCTAAAGTGCTGGTAAGAAATCTATAAGTCAGTCTTCCACAGGAACTTCTAAAAAGAAGACTGGAGTTGAGAAAAGATGTAAGAGTTGGAGATCTTTAAGTCTAGAAATCATTAAGATAAAACCTATATTATCACTGTGGGATTGGATAACTCCACATGAGCAAAGTATGAAATGAGAAGAGAAAAGAGCCAAAGGTTAAGCATTTCATGTAAAGGGAGACTGGAGGAAGAGATGGCATTGAAAGAGATTTAGAAGGAGCCAGGAACCATCAGACAGATGGGAGAACCAGGGAAGGTGGTGTCTCAGAGGCCAAGTGCACAGACAGCTTCAAGTCATTTGTTACTTGAGAAAGAGCAGCTTCTCCTAATGCAGGTAAAGGATTAGTGGGTGGGGAGGCCAGCGAGGCAGAAAATGAAGTAGTTGTATTCATTTCCTAGGGTTCTTGTAACAAAGTACAGTTGACCCTTGAACAACATGGGTTTGAACTGCAAGGGTCCACTTAAACACAGGTTTTTTTTAATACATATACTACTATGTTTATGATTTGTGGTTGGTTGACTCTGTGGATGGGGAAACCATGGATATGGAAGGCTGACTATGAGACTTGATCACCTACAGATTCTGGTATCTGTGGGGGGTCTTGGAAGAACCAATGCCCCAAGGATACTGAGGGACATCTGTACAACAAAGTCAGTGGTCTGAACAACAGAAATTTATCCTCTCACAGTCCTCTGACTTAGATTTTAAAAGTCTAAAATCAAGGTATCAACAGTGTTGGTTCCTTCTTGGGGCTGTGAGGATATAATCTGTTCCAAGCACTTCTCTTGGCCTTGTAGATGGCTGTCTTCTCCCTTTGTCTCGTCACATCATCTTCCCCCTATGGGTGTCTGCCTCTGTGTTCAAATTTCCCCTTTTTGTAAGTCATACTGAATTAGGGTACACTCTGATGACCCCATCTTAACTAATTACATCTGCAATAACACTATTTCCAAATAACATCACATTCTGAGACACTGGGGGTTAGGACTTTAACATATAAATGTTGGTAGACACAATTCAACCTGTTAGTCATGAAAAAGGTAGAATAGTGTCTTAAGGGTTGAGAAGCAATGTTTATGTTTTCTATTTTATGAGAGACTAAATGAGGTATTAAGAATGAAGAGAGAGGGGCTTCCCTGGTGGCACAGTGGTTAAGAATCACCTGCCAATGCAGGGGACACGGGTTTGATCCCTGGTCTGGGAAGATCTCACATGCTGCGGAGCAGCTAAGTCCATGCACTACAACTACTGAGCCTGTGATCTAGAGCCCGTGAGCCACAACTACTGAGCCCGCGTGCCACAACTACTGAAGCCCACGCACCTAGAGCCCATGCTCCACAAGAGAAGCCACTGCAATGAGAAGCCTGCGCACCACAATGAAAAGTAGCCCCCGCTCACCACAACTAGAGGAAGCCTGAGTGCAGCAACGAAGACCCAACGCAGCCAAAAATAAATAAATACATAACTAACTAACTAAATAAATTTATTTAAAAAAAGAATGAAGAGAGATACAAAATGAAGAGATGGAAAAGGTAGGACTTAGAAGAATGGATGAAGGCTTAAATTTGGAAAAGAGGGGAATGGGAAACACACTGGGAGAAGAAAAGTGAAAAAGAGACAAAAAAGGACAGAGAAGAAAAGAGTCAAGTGATTTCGCTTTGAATGACTAAGTGACTGTGAAGTTAGGCTAAAGCCTGGTTGAGAATTTTAAGAGCCTGAAAGTTTTGTACTGGTTGTTATGGGGACAAAATAGGGAATTAATGGCTGATAAAGAAAAGAATTTGTAAGGCTAACAGATAATAGATCATTTGCTTTTTAAATAGATCTAACCAGAAAAAGTGTGCTAATTGTTTCATCTTCTTTTAGAAGTAGGAAGAAACAGAGAAAATGGGTGATTGAGTTTACTCACAAATAGCCTTGGTCCATGCTGAATCGTACAAGGAGGGAAACCAGGAAAAAGTGAAAGGAAAGGGGGGTGGGATGAGAGCACTTTTGGGTGATACCATGGAAACAAGTGTGGCCACAGGAATGGGAAACCGAAGTAAAGGCCTTTGGAGTAATGAATGTCACGGAAATCTAAGGGCACTGCACTGAATGCCACCAAATGGATGCTGAAGAGTAGCACAGGAAGGTTGTAGGGATTTAAGGTGTGACTGTATTAAGACATAAGAAAATGCCTTTTTAGGTGTCCACCTCAAAGACTCAAATTCACTATTATTATTATCATAGTAATATTACCTTGAGTTGTGATAGCAACTATAAGAAGCCATGCTTTGTGGGAATTTTTATTTAAGGGCTGACAAATGACAAGAAGGAGGAGAAGCAGGAAAAGGAAGAGGAGGAGGAGGAAGAAGAAGGTCAAGAAAAAGAAAAGGAAAGAATATAAATGAAGAATTTTTATAAAAGTCATAACTAAAAAAAAAAAGAAAAAATTTTTCTAAGCATTTAAGCTTAACGAGCTGGTGAAGGTTTCATAAGCAGGTGACAGCAGGTAGATTTAAACTTAGTGATCACAGAGTACAATATTCTCTATTTGTTTTCTGAACTCATCCCCTTCTTAGATGGGCATAAACATTCTGAGAGACTCTCTCAGTTAAATTTCCCTTGGAAATGAAAGCATATGGTTCACTAAGCTTTAAATTAACCCATAAGTTAAGGCAGAAGTAGGGTTACCAAGTGAGAAAGCCCATCATTTTATAGATTTTTCCCAATGCTTGCAGGCAAATTCAATACTATTTATACATGTTTTGCCTGCTAGTAATAAAATTGTTTATAATTTATGTTCTGTGAAAAATGACATCTGCTTTTAATTGGGAAGTTCATTAAAAAATCAGACAAGTAAAACAAATTATTTGTTAAAATGAAGACAGAGGATTTGAAATGCACTAATGCAGATGTCTCTACTGTTTAGAGATTCAGTTAATTTCTGCCTTGAGACATTTCAGATTCAGACTCCATTTTATTTTTTAAATTGGATGAAACATTATAAAAGTAACAAACTGCTTCATTTTGTAGATTTTCCTTATAATCATCAGAGATGCTGTGAGCTGATTTACTGAAGCAATATGTTTTAAAGTGGTTTTGCCATTTTTTCGCATACCTTCAGTGAAGGAATTTGGGGATGTAATGGAAGTTCAAATATCAGAATAGTCAGCTTCTTTATACAGGTTAATACATACTGAAATGAAAAGAAAATCACTCAACAATGATTGTGAAATACTTTGAAAATATTTGGACAACCTGGGAAATATAATTATACAAACTCTAGATATTGCTACACACTTCCTGAACTACCCAAGAGACCTACAAGTAGCTCCTTTTGTACTAAATAGTTCATGTAAGTGCTACTCCTGTGGAAATATTTCTATCTCAAAAAAAGGAACAATTGAACAATTTAAACACTTGTCTTTTGATCTTCAATTACCTGAGTAATAAATACAAGCAACAAAAATAAATCAAGTCTAAGCTCAGACAATCATGTCCACACCTTAAGAGACTCAAAGATTTATTTAGACTTAAACCTTCCAAGTTCTTACAATGACCCAATATTTCAACTCCATCACTTAAACTCTTTCATTCTTCTGCAGTTCTTTCCTCCATAACCTTTGTTACCCAAAGGGTGGTCCAGAGACCAACAGCATCAATGTTACATTGGAGTTTGTTAGAAATGCAGATACTCAAGCCCCACCCCAGACCTGGTGAATCAGAATCTGCATTTTAAGGTCCCCGGGTAATTCATGAGTACACTATAGTTTGAGAAGATCTGGTCTACAATACACTGAAAGAATGGCTTTTTACAATCAGATAGATGAATAAGAGAAAAATGATTATGGAAGGGGAAATTTGTAGATGGTATGATCTTATACATAGGGAATCCTTAAAAAACTATTAGAGCTAATAAATTAATTCAGCAGAGTTTCAGGATACAAGATCGATGCACAAAAATCAGTTGTGCCTCTATAGACTAGAAATGAATAATCTGAAAAGGAAATTAAGAAAAAACAATTTCATTTACAATAGCACCAAAAAGAATAAAATACTTAAGAATAAATTTAACCAAGGGGGTTCAAGACCCATACACTGAAAATTATAAAACATTGAAAAAAATAAAGAAGACCTAAGTAACTGGAAAGACATCCTGTAATCATGGGTCAGGAAACCTCATATTGTTAAGAAGGCAATACTCCCAAAGTCATCTACAAACACAATGCAATTCCTATCAGAACTCAATGGCCTTTTTTTTTAAAGAAATGGCAAAGCTGATCCTAATGTGTAGAATTGCAAGGGAATCCCGAATAGGCAAAACAATCTTGGAAAAGAACAAAGTTAGAGAGCTCACAGTTTCTGATTTTAAAACTTACTACAAAAACTACAGTAATCAAAAAACAAAAAACTACAGTAATCAAAACAGTGTGGTACTGGCATAAGGACTGACATATAGATCAATGGAATAGAAGTGAGAGCTCAGAAATAAACCTATACATCTGTGATCAATTACTCTCAATAAGGGTGCCTAGACCATTCAATGGGGAAAGAATAGTCTCTTCAACAAATTGTGCTAGGATGACCAGATACCCATATGTGAAGAATGACCCTTACTTCATACCATACACAAAAATTAACTCAAAATGGAGCAGGGCTTACCTGGTGGCGTTAAGAATCCGCCTGCCAATGCAGGGGACATGGGTCCAAGCCCTGGTCCAGGAAGATCCCACATGCCGTGGAGCAACTAAGCCCGTGCACCACAACTACTGAGCCTGTGCTCTAGAACCATGAGCCACAACTACTGAGCCCACGTGCCGCAACTACTGAAGCCCGTGCGCCTAGAGCCCGTGCTCTACAACAAGAGAAGCCACCGCAATGAGAAGCCCACGCACCGCAATGAGAAGCCCACGCACCACAATGAAGAGTGGCCCCCACTCACCGCAACTAGAGGAAGCCCACGCACAGCAACGAAGACCCAATGCAGCCATAAATAAATAAATTAAATTAATTGATTTTTTAAAAAGTTAATTTTAAAAAAAGGAGCAAAACCTAAATGTAAGAGCTAAAGCCACAAAATTCTTAGAAGAACCACAGGAATAAATCTTCATGACCTTGGATTTAGCAATGGTTACATAGCTTTGACATCAAAAGCAACATCAAGAACATTTAAATAGATAAATTGGACTTCATCAAAATTAAAAACTTCTGTTCATCAAAGGACACTACAGGCAAAGGGGCTGAATAGACATTTCTTCAAAAAATATATTCAAATGGCCATGAAAAGATCTTCAACATCACAAGTTATTAGCTATTAGGGAAATGCAAATAAAATACTACAACTGATAGTACTTTACACATGCACTAGGATGGCTAGAAAAAAAATTTTTTTTAATATAAGAACAAAAAAAAAAAGTAACTTTTGGTGAGGATGTGGAGAAATTGAAAGCATTGTACATTGCTGGTGGGAGCACGAAATGGTGCAGCTACTGTGAAAAACAGTATAGTGACTCCTCATTAAATTAAATGTAGAAATATCATATGACCCAGCAATTTCACTCCTAGGGATATACTCAAAAGAACCTAATGCAGGTATTCAAACAAAAACTTCTCTGTGAATGTTCATAGCAGCGTTATTCACAATGGCCAAAAGGTGGAAGCAACCCAAACGTCCATCAGCTGATGGGTGGATAAACAAAATGTAGTATATTTATACAGTGGAATATTATGCAGCAGTAAAAAGCAATAATGTACCAATAGAGGTTACACCATGGATGAACCTTGAAAACATGCTAACTGAAAGAGATCACACACAAAAGGCCACTCGTTTGATTCCATTTATAACATATTCAGAATAAGTAAATCCATGGAAAGTTGATTAATGATTGGCAGAGGCAGAGGCAGAGAGAGAAAGGAATAAATTGACTGTTTAATGGGTATGGTGTCCCTTTTCAGGGTCATGGAAATGTTCTGGAACTACAACATTGTGAATTTACTAAATGTCACTAAAGTTAGATTTTATGTTATTTTACCATCATTTTTTAAAAAAGCCTCTATTATGTTGTGCTTGTATGAGGCATTGTGTTAATTGTGTACTGCATGAGAATACAACTAATCCTCACAACGACTGCATGAATTAGGTACAATTATTACCCTCTTTCACAAAAGGGGGAACCTAGGCTCAGATAATACAAGAAATTTGCCCAAGCGTACATCAGAAGTAAGCAGAGATGCTAGGATTTAACTCTAGGCCCTGGGAGCGTACCATTCATTCCACTGCCATATTCTGAGATACTATGTATTGCTGCCTCAAATAATGTATGATATATCTACACAGTTTAATAACATGTAATCATTAAAAAACCATATTTAAAATATGCATTTGAATGGAGAAATGCTTATGACATAATGCTAATTGGAAAACTTACACTGCAAAACAACACATACACAGCTTTGTACATGAACACACACATACAGTGTATACATACACACATACACACACAGGTTTGTAATACTCAATTTTTTGTATGTTTTATATTTCCTTCTCATTTTCATATACACCCATGTACTATGGGTGATTTTAATTTTCTTTAGTTTTACATATTTTCTAATTTTTCCAAAATGAGAATGTATTATGTAATCAGAAAAATAAAACAATAAACACATTTTTAAAGAGCCACATTCCTGTAGTGTTTCTGTTGATGATAATTATGCATTTAAATTATTCAAATAAGCTTGCAAGAGACTCTTCTACTTCCTTATCTCATAGTTATAAATATTTTGTAACTTTAAGCTTGACTTTTTCCTCTGAATAAAGTTTGCTTGGGACTTAAGCATTGGTATTTTTGTAAGATCTCCAAATAATATTATTTAAAGGAACTTGAGGCTAAGGTCACAAATCCAATTTATGAAATCACTCAGCAACAACTGGAAAATATTTTCAATGACTTGGAAAATAGGATTAGATGATGAATCATGGATGATTATTTTAATCTTGAAGCTGAGGAATGTGAATTCTACTATAGTAAAACATTGAAGATGATGTTTCTTTACACTATTTTCAGTTTGTTTCTCTGGCAGAACTTCAAAGATTATTTGTTAATCAAGGACTTTACAAAAAATATATAGCCATCTATGAAAATTAAGGAGAATATGGACATACATGAAGTATATGGGAACATCCTCTAAGTCAGTGTCTCTTAAACTTTTGTGTCCATACAAATCTTCTGAGAGAAATTTGTTAAAATGCAGATTCTGACCCAATAGGTTTGGTGGGTGGAGTCTGAGATTCCGCACTTCTAATGACTTCCAGATGCTGCTGTCTGGGAGCCACAATTTGAATAAGTCTTTATGTCACCTTTAAGCCTTTTAAATGGGCATTAATAACCTCCATCTCAAAAGATATCATGCCCCATCTAAAGTTACTCTCATTCAAACTTCAGCAGTTTTCTAAGAGATTATTCTGTCTTCAGTATCACTTCTTCCCATTCTTACCATTCACATTTTTTTCCAAGGTAATCTTCTAAAATGCAAATCAGTTTAAGCTACTACTCCACTTAAATTGCACCTCACTGCTCATCAGGTCTCAAACCCAAATGTTTACAGGGCACAGGCACGTAATGTAAATGAGTGAAGAAAAGGTGGAAGAGGAGGTAATGAGGAACGGTGGGGACTGTGGCAAACTGAAGTACACATGCCTTTTCTCAAGGAAATAGCTATTTCTGGGCTCCAGCCAAGAGCTGCAATGTCTATAAGGAAAGATGAACCCGACAATGCCAGGTCTTCCATTTTTTAGAAGGAACAGGAAATCTGGATTTCATTTTGATGAAAATATCAATATCTTAAGATTGGCAGTGAATTTTTTAAAATCCCGATTCCCCAAACAAACTACATAAAATCTCTGGGCATGAGATCCAGATGTCAGCATTTTTTTCAAAGCCCCTGTGCGATTCTTGTGTGTACCAACTGTAAAGGGCCTGAACTGAAGCAAGAGTTGACACTACAGAAGTGTGGGGATTTATAGTTCACCATGGTGGTATGAAAATTACTTTAAACAGCTAAACAGTTAGCAGCCACAGAAAGAAATACTACCTAAACTTAAGTGGAGCCTCCTGAAAATACAGTTGCCATTGACCTCTTCCCAGGGAGTTTCCTGATTTAAAGAAGACTGATACTTGGCATCAGGAAGTATAAAGTCAACTGCCATACACCTTCCCACTGGGAAACCTCCAACCAGGAAGAAGACAGACTGCTCATTCCTTTATCATCAAGAAGCCCAATAAAACCTTCCATACTCTCCCACTGAAGCCCTAAAAATTTTTTTTTGTTAAATTGATCTTTGTAAAACTTTACTTTGGGCTATTCCATGAGTCTTCCATTACTTGGATGGCCCACGTTTACTGTGTGAAAATAAACCTTGTCTCTACTCCAGTTAACCTGTCTATTGTCACTTAATTTGCAAGGCCCCAATCACTGGAACCAAATTGGAAGAGGAAAAGTTTTCCTCCCAACAGAAGTAAAGGTTGGCTCCTGAAGGCAGTTCTTCGATAGACATTATTTCTGATGTGCAGAAGAAGGAATGATTATGTCTCCTCAAAGGAGATAATAAGGAAGCGTTTGTTAACATATTTTAATACACCCTACAACCAACTCTGAACTCCAGACTTTGCATTCAAGCCTTGGAGCATCAAATTGATACAGGATAAAATCTAAGAGTATTTAAGGTTCTTAACCGAAGGGTCGCTTATAATCATCCATGTCTGTTATTTCTTTTACTGTTACGTGTGTAAGAGGAAAATATTTTGTCATATTCAGTAAAGAAAGTATAATTTAATACAAAATTACTCATACTTAAAGGCTGTATTAAAAAATCTTTTAGTTCAGTTCTTTCAACACATTCTGAATTAAGGTATCACAATTATTAAGAGATATAAAAGTTGCCATATTTCTTATTTGAATGCATTCCAGTAAGAAATGAGAGAGGAATTTTCAAAGATTATTTAGAAATAATTTACTGAGTAGACTAACAAGCAATACAGAACAGCTCGCTACATTTGACTTAGCTTACCTTCTCTATGTTACCAGATTATTTATATGCGTCTCACTAATGAATCCCCAGCTTGAGGCCTTATTTCTATTTTAAAACTTCTTTGAAAGAAACAATCCCCCTTCCTCTCCTCATACCCACACTCAAAAAAAAAAAAAAAAGTGTAATATGTTGCTTCCTGTTTAAGGAGATCTAAAATTGGATTCCTCCTCCAGGAACGGAATGATATTGTTGAAAAACCACAGACGAAAACTATTTGAATGTTTACACCATGGATGGGAAAGGAAACATTTTTGGAGGCACTACTAAAATGTGGGCGCCTTCACAAATATTTTCTAATTGAATTATTCATGACTCCTCTTTACAGGTCAGGAAGGTGAGGCTGAGAGAGGTCAAGTGTACCCAAGATTGCAAAGTGAGTGACAGCAGGAATTCAAACCTGTTTTTTCTTATGTAGATATAACCTGATATAGTATTGCAATCTTTATTTTTAGAAAACTTGCTAATCTAGGTAGGAAGAGGTTAGTAAAGATGGTGAAGGAAAATGTTTGAAGCAAGGTTTCTAGGTCCTTTCAAAACTCCTAACATTGTAAATAGGACCAGCATCATAGGCAAGTGATCTGTATCATCACAGCGACATTTGTTTAGAAGTCCCCGTGCTTGGTTTAAGGTTCTGCTGTTGCTGTATTGAAATCTCAATACCTTTTTAAGAAAGGCCTCCATATTTCCATTTTAAACTGGGTCTCACAAATTATGTAGCTTGTCCTTCCTGCAAGGGCCAACAAAGTGACGGTAAAGTTTATAGATAAGAGAACCTTCCTTGAGGAGAAAACAGGGGGTTAGCTCTCAGTGTCAGGGCCGCATGAGTGTCTGGAGCAGAATAGGGTCGATGCCTTAGACAGGAGATATGCTAGGGGATAACTTTCTGGGTGTGTTGCTTTCTTTCCCCATCTGCCTGGTCACTGTTTGTCAATGTATCTTTTCAGGAAAGAAAATAGGAGCCCCAACCCAGTACCAGCCAGAGGAGAGAAACAACATTAGGATAGCACTGGAATCTGACCAAGGTGGACAGCTAATATATGAGAGGGAAGCAACCTGACCTGTTTCTCGGTGCGCCCTCTTCAACTCTCCATCAAATGAGCTGGGAAGAGTATGGAAAATGGGTCGTGGAACAAAGCAGGGTCCAGAGTCCAATCAGTGGGAGGTTCTCCAAGGGGTCCCCCTCCTTTGTGTGTATCTGGGGTAGAGGGGCAAACCAGAAATGGTAGAGACCTAATTCTAACAACAGAAGCACTCAGGGGCATCTCCCCGCACCTTGACCCCAATTCACCCAGAAAAGGACAAGTTAGAGAACTGGCTTTCACACCTCCCATGCCTTACCAAGTGAAGTTGCTGGTATCCAAGGGAACATTAACTCACAGGGAAAAATAACATCTGATGAGCACAAGTAACACACCGAAATACCTAAATCAGAGGACACAGAATTAAGGCACTGGACAGACCAACAACTTAATATATGAATAAAACACACCTTAGGATATAAAGAAGGACGTTAGACAGATGAAGCAGGAAAAAAGTTATGAGGAAGAATCAGTGTGAGGAATGGGGTATGAAAAACGCAATAGCTGAAGTGAGGAACTCAGCAGAAGGGCTAAATAGAAGAGTCAGTGGACTAGAGGCCCAGGTATTATAAGGGATAAAGAAATGGGAGGCTATTAGCATTATGAAGGATCGAAGTAGGACATCAATATTTACATAATAGGACTTTCCAAAGTTATGCTGCATCTAGGAATTACCATAGTGAAGATCACAAACAACTACTTAAGATCACAAACAGCTACTAGATGCAACCAGTGTTGTGGGAAGAAACACAATGAAATCTATGCCTTAATACCATCTATACAAATTGAAAACATGTAACTCTATATATTTTAAGAATGGGAATATGTCTAAAGACACATATTGAACCCATTAGAGTAGGTGACTGTGAGAATGGGGATGTGAGGAAGATAGAGAATGAAGGGGGAAATAATAAAATAAGCCAAGAGAGTAGCTGACCCGGAGATCTAGGATGAATTAAAGAGTTTGTGTAACTCTATACTGAGGACCAAACACTTAAAAATAAATAAATAAAGATAATGGATGGCTAGGTAGGCAAAAGGAGGCTAAGTCAAGTCACTATCTAAAGTCACTAGAGAGTCACAGAGAGACACTAAAAGAATGTTTCTTTCTTCTGGAAAGAGGATTTAAAAAACAGACAGGAATCAAACATCCTTTTTTTAATACCAGGCACTGTCCTAGGTGCTGGGAATACCAAGATGAGTAAGATACTATCTCCACGTTTAAGAAATGTTGCTATTTTCCCAATCTAGTCCTATCATTTCAGCCATCTCTGAAAAGGTGTTTTTCACACTCACATTGCTTTAAATTTAACAAGCATAACAGTTATTATAATCTAAATCCTGTCTCTTTTATGAGACTGAAACTTAAAGAGAGTTTTAAGGTCACTTAGGCCCACCTTCTGTGGCCTCAGAATTCTCTTCTATTCTCCAACCTGCAGAGTTTACTTGCCTGTAATGACCATGCACTGTTAGCATTTCTTCTCTAGGGAATGGCTGTGGATAAGTATGACCTCTGAGACAACTCCCGTTGGTCTCTTGTCTCTGGGTTGAACATTGCTAGGACCTTTAACTCTCATCACAGACAAATTGGTCTGATCATTGTTTTCCCTTACTCTACCTTATTTAGGAATGATCACCCTTGCCTAACCAACCACTCATACTCCATTCATCTGCTCAAACCCCACCCTTCTGGAAAGCCAACCTGGATCACCCCAGAACAGAGTGTCACTCCCTCTTCTGCATTTACACTGATGGGGTCTCTTTCAACCCATGTGACTCAGGGACCCCTGCTGCCTTGAATAACCAGTTATCTTGACATTGGTCTATCTAGTGTCCCAAATTGATGACAATTGTCTTAAAAAACCTTTTTATCAATAAGTTATGTTTGAGCTTTCATCTCTAAATAGATATTCAATATTTGATAATCTCTAAAGATGTTATTGAGATTAGGGGTTCCAAAGGCCAGCCCATAGTTGAAGGAAAATCTTATATCATACAGAATGCTTCGTGAGAAGTAATAAAACATGAACTCCCAGCAAAGCAAACATACAGTTTTCTTTTTTTAGAAAAAAAATTTATTTGCAAGGATGCTATAGGAAAATAGGTTTCTCTGCCGCAGTTTCCGAAACCAATTTGGCCCCAGAACTACTTACTGAGTACATGGGGCAATACTCAGCTTCTGTATGAGATCTATAACTGGTTCCTAAGTGGCTCAGGACCCTGAAAGGAAGTAGTCATCTTGTCTGAAATATAATGGTGTTTATCAGGAATTCATACCCTTTTCAAACAATATTTGCTTGGGTATTCATATGGCTTAGCTTATACATATAACCAAAATGTGTAACTCTGCCATATAAATTTATCCATATAATGAAATATGCTGCAGTTAAAGGATGTTAGTTTACATAGGAAAATATTTATGATAAATTTGTAAATGAAAAAAGCATGACTCTAATGCTATGTTTCTAGGGTTGTGTACGGAAAGACTAAAAGGGAGTCCACAAAAATACTAATAACGGTTATCTTAATAATGATTATGTTTGGGTTGAAGAATTCACTTTTATTTTCCTTTTATTTTTCTTATAGTTATGAAATTTTCTATGATGTACTTTATATAATAAAATATGTATTATTAAACATTTATTTCTTAAACCACTTATGCGTACAACAACATAGGGATAATGATGGAAAGAATATCTATGTTTTTCTATTTATACACATCATCAGAGCTACAAAGGTAAACTGTAAACTATGGCATAAGCTAAACTGAGGTTATACATTAACAAATATTCTCCTCCAAACTGTCCTCAGGGCTGTGAGAAACCATCATAAATCCACAGTTACAGTAAATATAACCCCAAAGTATGTCCAAGTTATGTGAATATACCATTTTTATTTATATGTTTTTTGTTTTTTTTCCGGTACGCGGGCCTCTCACTGCTGTGGCCTCTCCCGTTGCGGAGCGCAGGCTCCGGACGCTCAGGCTCAGCGGCCATGGCTCACGGGCCCAGCCGCTCCGCGGCATGCGGGACCTTCCCAGACCGGGGCACGAACCCGCGTCCCCTGCATCGGCAGGCGGACTCTCAACCACTGCGCCACCAGGGAAGCCCTATTTTTATGTTTTAAGGAAGCAACCATCTTATGCAATTCAGGTCATCTCTTGTGCTTAGCATTTAGGAATTTTTATAGACTTTTCACTGATAAAACTTGAGTATCATGCGCACAGAATAAAATGCTATATGACTTCAATAAAAAAAACTAATTTCTCAAACAGATAAACCAAATGCTGAAAAATTTTAAAGAATTTAAAAAATCATCAGCCATAACAGTCTTTTGTAACCGAATCTTTATCAGTCAGGCAAATATTCAAACCATACGCTTTGAGTACCTATGTATCCTGTAGTGTTCAAAGAGAAGCAAAAACCAGCAAATGAAAACATCATGATCCCTATGAGGAGATTTCGGTTTAGATAAACGCAACCTGCTGCCTCCCCTTCCCCCACCCCTCCAAATCCCATCCTCCCAAACATGTAAATATTTATTTGCTTTGTATTCCTCGTGTTCAACCGTTGTCTGTTAGTGTTGGGCCACTGTTTTCCCGAGCTTCATGAACGAGCTGTACGTACAACTATCAACCACCCAAGATATTAACGACAGAAAGTTCTCTAAATCTTGAAACTGATTAAAGTGTGCACTGTTCCCACTCAATCTACTACAACTGGACTTTCATTTTTCTGCAGATAAAAATGGAGCACCTGTAAAGAGCTTTGGAAAATATTCATAGACCCCACATGTACAAATGAATCAATTTCCAAATAACAAGACACAATGGCGAGAGGAGCACTGCTATGTGGCTGCTTTGCTCTCCCTGCTCTCAGCACTTTATGGTTCCATTTGGCACATCCACACACCTACAAGTTGCCTGGCTGGTAGTTATTACTTTTTGCAAAACTAAGGAATGTGAAGCAAGTTAAGGAACTAGGGAAACAAAAATGGGAACAGCAAGCAAACTATACAAAGAGAGTTTTTTAGTACTCCACTAAATTACGTACAGAAGTGTATTCAAGAGAAGTCCATGCAGTTTTCAATTATTTTTTTAATGTGTCTCTTACCTTTGCTTTTATTATCAGTTCCTCGTGCTTACGAATTAGCTCCTCATTGTCTGAAAGGGATGAACCTAGACTTTGTTCCTGTAAATCTCTTATGGTTTTCTGAAACCAACAAGTAACCTAGGTAAGAAGCAACAAAGACAGGTCAAATTTCAAATGATTAGAATAAATGAGTAAAAATCCAGAAATCCTTTCCTAAGCTTTCAAAACTTAAGCTACTTCAATTTCTTTTTATATAAACTCATGTGTTAAGTTAATATAATCAGGTTTTTTTCTTCATTTCATTCTCTACATGCTTAAGAGAAAAAACAAAATAATACCCCCAAATCATGAGAACAATATATCATTTCACTGGATTACATAGCATGAAGAAAATAATTCAAAATCTCCTAGCAAAGAACCAAAATAGACTCCCAAATTTGGGGAATATAATTTCCCAAATTTATGTTCCCCTATAAACCATGCATTCTTTTAGAATATAAGATTATGAATCTGAGTGTAGTTACATAGACTCACATGAAGATATTAAATAGCATATGTAGAATTATGTTTCTACTATTAGAAGACAATGCAAAAATATTTATTTTGTTGCAATTGCTGAAAATCTGTACTCAGAAAATGAAATGGAGAAGTTATTAAAATTCCATTAACATGATAAATGTCTAAGGGCATAACTCACATTCATTTAGACTTGATTTACAATATGTGCCTTACACAGTGTTAAAACAACAAATAACAAAAGACTTGAAAGAAGCTGTGCTTTTAAAAATGATGATGTAAGTTGACGTGAGACTGATAACATGTGGCCCCTGGATGCAGATTCCTTATCCCAATTAAAGGAAAGAGAGATGGATTTTTACTCTCAAATCTTATACAGCATTATTCTCATGATCACATCATAACTACTGATTCGTAAGAACCCCACTACATGCTAAACAGTTTGCTAGTTGGTTTTCGGGCATCATCTCTTTTTCTCTCAACAACTCTATAACAAGTATGATATCGACACTGTAGAGATGAGGAGAGGTTAAGCAGCTTATCCAGGGCCATACAGTAAGTGGCAGGGCCAGGATCTGTTCCCACACCTACATTACTCCAAAGTCCATGCTCTTTCCACTGTGCCCTGCTACCATCCTTGGGTAACTTAAAGTCTGTGGTCATCAGGGGAAATTACTTCACATCTGAAAAATGAATCCCAGCAGCCCACTCAAAGTGGTGGCACTGCCCAGGATATACACTAGATCTTTCTCCAGCCTAACTTGTCTTGTCTGCCACAGCCTCAGGATTTCTCTGAACTCTTATAACATGGAGAGACATGTGAAGCAGGTGGCCAAAGAGAAAGCTACGTTAGTCCTGAAGCTCCACACAGCAAACATACATCACAGGGCTTCCCTGGAGGTGCAGTGGTTAAGAACCCTCTTGCCAATGCAGGGGACACGGGTTCGAGCCCTAGTCTGGGAACATCCCACATGCTGTGGAGCGACTAAGCCTGTGCACCACAACTACTGAGCCTGTGCTCTAGAGCCCACGAGCCACAACTACTGAGCCCATGTGCCGCAACTACTGAACCCTGTGTGACTAGAGCCTGTGCTCCACAACAAGAGAAGCCACCGCCATGAGAAGCCCACTTGCCACAACTAGAGGAAGCCCGCACGCAGCAACTAAGACCCAACGCAGCCAAAAATAAATAAAATAAGATAAATAAATTTATTTTAAAAAAGATGGCAAACTTAATGGATAAATGTTAAAAAAATAAATAAACATACACCACCAACACACACACACACACACACACACACACACACACACACACACTACAAAGAAGTCAAGTTAGGGCTTACGGAGAAGAATACACTCCTTTACCATTACAGGGCTGATATAACAAAGCTGATTATGAGATCAAATGTCTATACCAACACTTAGCATTTTCCAGTGTGGAACAGGCAGTAAAATAGGCAGCAACAGGGTTTCTTCAGCTTTCTGCTAATTGGAAAGCTTTGTTGACCAGCATTTTAGGCTACTATCAGTGCAAAGAAAAGAATAACAGTGACCCTGTAGCAGTTTTCATGTGAAGTACGCCTCATTCTCTTCAGAACATTTGGTGATCTGTGCACAATACACATATCAGCCGGTCCCCATATCTCAAGTACGGTGTTTATGTATTTACAATTATTTGAGGATGGTTTGTCTTTCTGGTATCCCAATTAGAACTAAATGATATGTATTATGTGCATATCAGAACCCCCAGAGAGTATTTTATCAAGAGCTATAAAATTTGTACATTAATTTATTAAATTTTTATTAAAATTTATCACAAAAGATGCAGTAGGCCCATATAAAAACACAACTAGATGAATGATTTAAGGGTTTCATCCAAGAAAAATGGATCCTGAACATAACTAACTTTCAGAGATCCTTTATTTTATTAAGTACTGGGAGTGAGCTTTATTTATTTTTAGCTAAAGTGGTAAGAACTCAAATATCTCAAGAATGCTTTAATAGGGAAAGTTAATATAGAATCTGAGTGAAGAAAGCATGGATACAAACAGGTGTTCACTAATCTCTAAAAACAGGTGAGAAGTCTGAACCCTCAGATAATCTTATTAAATTCTGTGAGTCAAAGACTTGTTATCTAACATATGCCAGCAGTGATGAAAGCTGGGAAGGAGCAAGATGTTTTGATTTTTTAAAGTTATTTACTGACCTCATCCCCTAGATTTGGCAAATACTATTTCAACTCCCCCCAAAAGGATACTATTCCCTTGGGCATGGCAATACTAAATATTACCTAAAAGAGAATGTAAGATCTATGGTGGTATTCCATATATCCTGATCACATACCTGCCTGATAAAGCATACTGACTCTCTAGATCTACACATTTTTACTACCAAATGCACCCTGGGAAGAAACATAAAAACAGGTTGGCATAACACTCAGAAGAAAATGGTTCATCATCGGGGTGTTACATCTCGTCATGAGGCAGTCACATACATGAGCAGCCTCTTAGATCAGATTTACTTTGTGTGCTGGGAGATGCACGCAGAATAGATTCTCAGAGTCCATCTGATGTAAAAGCAAGACACCCTAAATAACTGACAGCATGTCAACCATAATGTAAATCAGTCATTGCATCCCGTGAGTAGCTACTGCAGACAGCTGCATAGATATTCCAAGAGCACTTTTTATAAGCGTTTAAATTATATCAGCTGCTGTTCAAAAGCCTCAGTGATAAGTACAGTAAATGATGCATCAGGACATTCTATTCTATAGAACATGGTCCCTGCAAAAGGATAAAAACATGAGCCAAGGGTTGGGGGCATGTGGAAAGAAAGGAAGAACAAAAAGCATTCAGAGTATGCACTGGAAATTGGTTCTGGGCAATGATGGATTAAAAGGGAAAATAAGAATATTTTTACTTTCTCTTCCCAGTTCCTACCTTTCAGATTGATCTAAGTGATATGTTTGTGGCCATCCCACCTGTCTGACATGACATTCTAAGTGTTCAGTACTCAGAGGAGGTAGAACTAAGGTAGAGAAGGAGTGGGGTAGATCTTTTTTTGCGGAGGGGAGGTGGGGATTGGAGGGGAAACACTTACTAGAGGTTGAAGGGAGCCAGAGAGAAAGGGAAGGGAAATCAACAAAGATGCAGAGAAGGAGCAATCAGGGATGTTCAATGAAAACCAAGAGCTGCCTTGGAAGTTAAAGAGAGATGCCAGGAAGACTCAGTCAAATGGTGTAGATCTGCTTTGTCCTACACTGTAGCTACTAACCACATATGGCTACTGAGTACTTGGAATGTGACAAATCCAAATTGAGATGTGTTCTAAGTATAAAATAGCTGATTTCATAGACAGTATAAAAAATAATGAAAATATCTTGTTGATTGTTAATATTGATTAAATGTTGAAATACTCTTTTAGATATGTTGGATTAAACAAAATATATTATTGCTTTTCTTTTTTTTATGTGACTTTTTTCTCTTTAAATTTTTTTTCACATTTTTTTTGTTTGTTTGTTTGTTTGTTTGTTTTTGCAGTACACGGGCCTTTCACTGTCGTGGTCTCTCCCGTTGCGGAGCACAGGCTCCGGACGCGCAGGCTCAGCGGCCATGGCTCACGGGCCCAGCCGCTCCGCGGCATGTGGGATCTTCCCGGACTGGGGCACGAACCCGTGTCCCCTGCATTGGCAGGCGGGCTCTCAACCACTGCGCCACCAGGGAAGCCCTTTTCACGTTTTTAATATGTCTACTAGAAATTTAAAATCACATTTATGGCTTGTATTATATATTTTATTGGATGGTTCTGTAATTCAAGGATATTCAGAATATCCTTATTTGTTAAATGTAGATCTAAGGACTGAGTATTAATTAAGGGTAATTTAAAATAGCAGAGTCAAGAGAACAGTGGGATGAGATTATGGTTGGTAAACATGAATAGACCGCTGAGTGGTGGTGAGGAAGTAGAGCTAATGACTCTTTCAGAGAAGTTTATTGGATAAGGAAAGGGGGGGATTGGTTGACAGCTTCAAGGAAAGCAGAGGTAACAGAGGGGTTCTTTCCAACTTTCTCATTTGATTAGATGAGACGTAAGCATTTTTTGTAGGTGCGGGGTACTGAAGATGCATTAAGGAAAGTTGAGGCAGGAATGTATTGATACCAGAAAGAGTGGGAAGGTTGGAAGGAAGCACTACTGATCTTATCAGCTTTGGGCAAGAAAAGGCTAGTTTTTGCTTGTTGAATGATCCAGTCTCACCTTAACCCCTGCTGGGAGATAAGAATGAGGAAAGTAAGAGAAGTGAATAGGACCTTCCCAGAGCCGTGTCAGGTACTATATAGGCAGGTCTCAGGTTACCTCACCCAATCCTTATACCTCCTATGATGGAGGCAGTTGCTTTTTCAACAGATAAGGAAACTGAGCCCCAGTCAGGGTAAGCAATTCATCTAAGGTCACACAACCAACAAGAGGAAAGTCCTACAAGTTGAGGCAGAAATGCCATAGTCAGAACTCATGCTTCCCTGTCTAGTGTTTTTTCTTCTCATCATATCCATCTGTAGAACCAAAGGATTCCAGGGAAGAGGAATGTTTCTTATTAGGCTATGTTCACGAATATTCTTAAGATAAAACTAAAATGCAACACTATAGTTACAGAATCTAATTCTAACATGGAAGTAAGCCCTGTGAATAATCGCGGGGGCTCAGTGGACATACTGCGTTAGAGAGGAGAACGGACGTGTGGGCCAGGTCTGCCAGAAGGAGTGCCTTAGAGGCAGAGGCCGGATGCAGGCAGAGGTGACAGCAAGGACAAACTGAGAATTCCAGTTCCCAAACAGCACGTGCCAAAGACGGGACTAAAACACGGGGAACACAAGCAATAGAAAAATGCTTTCTGACAATCAAGGATAAACAACTCAGGTGGCAAGAAGGTAAACTTTTGCTGCAGCCCAAAGCTAGGCATCACACTGCCATAAACCATCACGGTCTCTTTTTCTGCAATTTGTTCTACAATCCAAGATCAGATCTTATTTTTTGATCTTTGTTTAAAACTATGCTGGGGGAGGTGAACTAGCAATAAGCAATTCAAACATCTTAACAGAAATGCTTAAGGGAAGATAAAAATCTCTCCAGATCACTTTCATTTTCTTTTCCATGTGCAGAACAGTTTTTGATGAATAAACAGTTACTATTAGAGACAAACTGATAAAGGAGGAAAAAGACATCAGTTATGTCTCTTCTTTAACTCAAGATGTTTTGATAGTCTCTTTTCCAATTATCAAAGATGCACACATATACAAAGGTGTTTTCAATTATAGTTGATGGCCTCAGGTGACAGTTCTAATGTCTACTTTGATTTTGAAGGCATGTTAGTATTATAACAACCATTTTAGCTCCTGTAAGGTTTTGTTCTTTTTCTTTTTTACAGTAGGGAAACCAGTTGTCATTATTTTGTATTAGGAAATCTGGTCAAATGTGCTCTGTATTTAACTAGGCAATAACCAGACTTCAAATATCCACTAGCTCCATTAGGTGATAACACATATTAGGAGAAGAGGCATGGAAACGTGTCTCTGATGATTGTACTTGAGGGCTTGGGAGCAGAGAAAGAAAAAGAATTCCTGCCAAAAACATGGCTTGGGATGTATTCTGGGACTGATCTAATTATTGGCTTGTTATTATTTGGACTTCATCTCAGCGACTCTAGGAAGACAAAGCTCACAATCTTCTTTTGTGGAACTTGAAAGCCCTCCATGACTTACTGAAGTCAACTGGAAGGTATTAGTATCTCCTCAACAAATGATCAGATCCCAGTATTCTCTATTGATGCGCAGTAAGAAAGCTAAAATATGTTTGCCTTGAGGCAAAATTTTTGTTACTTTAACAGCTTCACAGAAAATCTATCTCCCTGTCTGGAACCATAATTTTATGTATTTAATTATTCTACTTGTGCTAACATATTTGTCTTCTGATTATTTTGACTTGTCTTAACATATCATTTCTCTTCTCACATCTATATTTCAAGAAAAATGGCACTAAGGACTTCTTCCCTTCCCAAGATTGCCCTCAACTCTTGTTTGTGTTTAGGCAGTTTCTTAACCTCCAACTACTTAAGCAGTCGAAACTATTTAGTCCAATGAATAAAATCAATACAGTAGTAGTCTCTGGACCTAAATTCTATTTCTAGCATTAACTCTGAGTCATTGGTAAGAATCCTACCAGCAGTGGAAGGAAGTCTTTTTTTCAAGAAAGGAAACAGAGACCCAGACGAGTGTCCTGGTGATGTGTATCTCTGCCTAAGATATCTAAGGCATGGTTTTCCCAGTATAACTTAGGGTTCCACCCTAAATGATCTGGAGCCATTCACTGTGTGAGTGTGTGTGTGTGTGTGTGTGTGTGTGTGTGTGTGTGTGTGTGCGTGCGTGTGTGATAGAGAGAAAGAGAGAGGGAGAGAGAGGAACATACAGGGCTACTTGGGAGTGAGACCAAAGTCTGACATTTTCATATTATCATCCCAGATCCTAGGTCAAGCAGCCTAAGGGAGTTCATACTGAAGCTTTGGCCTAAACACCTAGTTGTCAGAAAAAATTAGAGCCAGAAACTGTCATATTGACAGGATAAATAACTGTTACATTTTAAAGGATGTTTTAATCCTTTTAAAGTGTGCCATTTAGTTTGTTTGCTTATGAGCTGCCCTATAAAAAGCATTAAAATTAATTGGGTCTCTTTGCTTGTCTTTGGGAACCATGAAAATGAGGGTAGAGGAGAGAATGAGTCCCACTCCCTGCCCAGTATGGGGTGGCAGTGGTGTTGAGAAAAGGAAAGCCAACCATCTCTAGCACCAGAAGCAGGGAAGAAAAAGAGTTCAGGATGGTGGAAAGATACACAGGCAGCCCTGGGGCTTAGCAGACAGCTCAAGCAGCAGCTGCTAACTTTGTCACACAATGGAAGGTGCATACAATGGGAGCAGTGAAGAGCCTTTTCCAGGGAGCACACACATCAAACAGCTTTGTCACCAGTCTTATCACTGCTGAGAAGGTAATTTAGTCACAGTGTGTGTGCCCCAACCCTCTTACCAACTTAAGTAACTATGCCCAATTAAAATGTTGTGAAGCCATCAGTCCAATTGAATGGTATACTGAAGTGAAAAACTAAGCTTAATGAAAATATAACCAATTACAATAGGTATAAATGAGCTAAAGAAATAGCTAAAGGGTGGAGAAATGGAGAGGAAAATTGATTTTTAACTTAATCTTACAAATAAAGCTGACCTTTTGAATAAACTAGGCTGGATACCAAGCCATGAAATGGCATTTATTCCCCCTCCACATAATTTTAGAAAGCTAAGATTATCTAGTGATTTAGAGAATTGGAATGGGATCTGGGTAATATGTAGGATTTTAATGTGCTGGTGATTATCCAGTAAAGCTCAGAAACTAACCATCGAAAGATGTAGTGATATGGTGAACATTTGTTGAGCACTTACCATATGCCAAGCCATGCTCTAAGAATATTTACATATATAATCTTGCTTTTTTTTTTTTTTTTTTTTTGCTGTACGAGGGCCTCTCACTGTTGTGGCCTCTCCCTTGCGGAGCACAGGCTCCGGACGCACAGGCTCAGCGGCCATGGCTCACGGGCCTAGCCACTCCGCGGCATGTGGGATCCTCCCGGACCGGGGCACGAACCCGTGACCCCTGCATCGGCAGGCGGACTCTCAACCACTGCGCCACTAGGGAAGCCAATCTTGTTTATTTTTATAACAAATGTATAAATAGATACTATTATTATTCCCATTTTACAGAAAAGGAAACTGAGGCACAGAGGCTGAGTAACTTGCCCAAAGTCATAAAGCAAGTAAATATAAAAGTTGGGATTGATATCCACACCATCTGTACCAGAGTCCTCTGTTTCTACCTTTGACATGCAATGTCATTGAAAGTAATGGTAGTAGCAGGCACTCTAATTAGGAGGGGGTCCTATTGCTTTCAAAAATCACATGTTTCTCCTACAAACACTTTAAGATACTTTGTATTTACCCTGGCATAACTTTGAGTGAATTCTAGAGACAGCCTATGTGCTAAAATGAAATTCTGTGATAAATTTTAATCTATGAGTGGTTGGAAAGTCATGTATATCTGTTACTGGATTGAACTATCAGATACCAGTATCCAATAATAAGATAATTCAACCCTTATTTAAGTCTTATGCCACCCAATGTTAAAAAGCTATATTCACGGGAAGGGGGGGAAGATAAATTAGGGGTTTGGGATTAACATATACACACTACTATATATAAAACAGGTAAACAAGGACCTACTGTATAGCACAGGGAACTATACTCAATATCTTGTAATAACCTACAATGCAAAAGAAGCTGAAAAAGAATATATATATATATATAGAGAGAGAGAGAGAGAGAGAAATACACGCGTATATATAAGTGAATACCTTTGCTGTACACTTGAAACAAACAGAACATTGTAAATTAACTATACTTCAATTAAAAAATTAAAGCTAAATTCAAAGAAAGATTTAAAAAAAACCTTGCTATGTTGTAGCCACTAAGCTAGGCACTTTTGTTACCTCATATTAATTTAAGCTGGTCAACCATTCAAGCTCTAAATCCTAGTTAGAAGGTAGCATCATACAAAGGAGAATATACATGCATGTGCACACATCTGTGAGCACACACACACACAAACACACAGAGTTTTACAGTTGCCCAGCAGGTACAAGACTGGTGCCCTGAGGCTGTGCTTATATGTGTCATCACTGATATCATTTAAATTGACTATTAACAAAGAATATGATTACATATGGTTACATGATTATGATATACATGGTACTCAAATTATAAAAACTTCCAAATGTGAATTCTATTACCCATTTTTCCTCCCACAAAGATTGTTATCTTGTAAGCATATGTGATCTGGGTAGTAAAAATATTATCTGCCCTTATGTCTTATTTAATTCTCCTAGATGTCCTTGATACTGTCTTGTACAAAGAGACCATGAATAACCTAGTTTTAATTTATTTGTTTGTCTCACTTATTCCTGACTGGAGCAATTGAGAAAAATTACATTCATAAATCTTCTTGCCAAGATAATTAATTATGCACAAAATACTCCAAGCTGCTTCTGATTTTCATTAATGAAGCAGATTATCTGCAAAATAAGACGAGGCTGGAGTTGGGAAAAAAGGTCAGCTGCTCATCTTTAAACGTAAAACAAGTGCACTTTTTTTTTTTTTTTTTTGCGGTACGCGGGCCTCCCACTGTTGTGGCCTCCCCCGTTGCGGAGCACAGGCTCCAGATGCACAGGCTCAGCAGCCATGGCTCATGGGCCCAGCCGCTCCGTGGAATGTGGGATCTTCCCAGACCGGGGCACGAACCCATGTCCCCTGCACCGGCAGGCGGACTCTCAACCACTGCGCCACCAGGGAAGCCCCAAGTGCACTTTTTTACATCTGAAAACAATGATAAAGAGAGGACATGCTATGATTATGTTTTTTAGGCTATCACATCCCAATTAAGATAGAAAAGTATGTGGTTGGCAAGGTATCTAGATCTCCCTCAAGCATATGACTGGATTAAATAGTTCATTTTGAATCTTCATGTGATTTTTTTTTTTTTTTTACTGCAGAGGATAAGTGGATGAGTATTGCCACAGTCTTGAAGCAGAATGGCAAAATTACTACCTTAAAAATAAATAAATAAAACTTACTGTAGCTGCTTTTTCAATCTTGGGAAATTGTCCTGTGTTTGGGAAGCCTCTTTGCGGATAGAATGTCTCTGGATAAGAGAGGTCGTGGTTTAAAAGGGATAAACTACTCTGTATGATAAAGTAAGAGGAGTTTTTAGTGTATTCTTGGAAGCTCTAGAGGCAGGGGTTGGGGGTTATTAATTCAATAGAAAGAAATAAGAGGAGGGTTCTTTTTAAGGGGACAGCAGCTCTGGGAACATGGTGTCAGGTCAGGATTAGGGGAGAGAGAAAAGGACAAAGAGAGAGAAAGAGAGAGGGAGAGAGTGCCATATGATACGGAGGACAAGGAACTTTGGAAACAGTTGTCTGATAAACAATTTTAAGTTTATTCTTGTCCTGAGCACTAGTTCTCCTTTGTTATGCCAGAATCATCAGTTAAAGACTATTGAATTGGATAATAGCATTCTGGGTAATAAGCATATGAAGGTGGGGTGGGGGAAGAACTAAATTGGGGAGGCGCTATGGCTTGACAGGCAAAGCACAGAAGAAGCAGGACAGTGAATAGTAGCAGTCAAGACAAAAGGGCTGAAGGTGGAGGTGGGTTGAAAAGTATATAGTGACTTAAAGGAGGAGATGACAAAATGCAAGCCGACTGTATGTCTGGAGGTGTCTGCATTTGGGTGTCTGCTCTATGTCACCCCCTCAGAGAGGCCTTCTGTGATTCCTTCTCTGATTAAAAGTAGACCAACACAAGTGAAAATTCACTGCCCTATTTGATCTTCTTTATGGCACTTGTCATTGTTCATTTGTTTATCATAGGCCTTTCTCATCACACTAAAACAGTGGTTCACATCTGGGGGTAATTTTGGCCCCCAGGGGACAGTCAGCAATGTCTGGAGACCTTTTTTGGTTGTCACAACTAGAGTATGTTCTACTGGCATCTGGTGGGTAGACGCCCTGAATGTTGCTCAACTCCCTAGAGTGCCCAGGACAGCCTCCCCAAAGGAGTTACTTAGCACCGGTTATCAATAGAGCTGAGAATGAGAAAATGCACTAGAAGGAAAATTCCTGGAGGAAAAGGACTTTATCTTGTGTGTTATGTATCCCTAGTACTTATAATAGGATCTGGGTACATAGTAGGTACTCAATAGGCATAAGTTGAAAGGTTGATCATTTAAATCCTCATTTTTCCAGCTTGAAAGAACTAGTTTCTCCTGGATCATCTTTGCTACCAGCTGTATGTGCATCTCTCCAGTTCGGATCAGAGCAACAATATAAAATATATGAAGAGACCCCTTTCCTATGCATCCAGACCAGGAGATGTCCTTCCACATCATTTCTCTCTGAAAATTCCCTCCAGTTAATCTGTACAGATTAAAGCATGGGCTTGAGGCAGTTATAAATATAGCCATAAATATCCTACCTATTTGAGTTGGGGGTTTGCAAAGAGAGTTCTGTCCACTCTTACTCTCAAGTGATCGGGACACAAGGAACGCACAGCAAGCACATTGACAACTGACCAGAGCTGGGCCTGCAGTCTGAGTAATGAGCTCTAACAAGCCTGCAAACTCATCAACCTCCCACCCCAAAGCCCTCTAACCACTGAGCATCCAGACATAGGCCAAGGTCATATTTCTTCATTGGTGCCAGGCTACTCTTCTAAGAACCTTATCTCTATTTCGGGCTGACAGACTTTTTCACTGGCATTAGCAGCATCATGCCTCCCCAACACTCAAGAAAATTGCAAAGAACTTTTCAGAATTTCAAAGAAATGTAACTAAAGGTAGTGACCTGGACAGAAGCACGAAAGAGAATCCAACAATAGAACCTCGTCATTTTCAAAACTGCTAGCGGGTATTCTCCCATTTAAAAAATCAGTATTATAATGAGAAGAAGTAAAATCTTTGTTTTTATATTACTTGCTTGGGAAAACAACTTCGTAGTCTGAATCAAAGACCAAAAGATTTGACCACGATGACTGAAAAGCTGCCCCAGGAAATGGCTCATCCACATAAGAAGCAAACTTCATTAGACAAGGTCAGAACACCATCAGTGCCCCTTTGGGTTACCTGACTTTCTTGTTGGTCCCACTGACATATCTGCAGAACCTGACTCAATTCCTGCTGCTGTTGCTTCAGGTACTTGTCTAATTGCCGTCTCCTGTCTTGGAGAAGTTCAAGAAGACTGTCAATCTTCAGGCAGCTGTTTTGAGCTCCCTGAATCATCTCGGGATTCACATTAGGTCCATCACACTTGATTTTTTCTATGAAGTCAGTGAGTTGTTGACTTTTGTTTAAAAGGGCTAGAGATCGTTCTAAGAGTTCTAGAAGAAAATTAGAAAAAAGAATAGTGATATGAGCAAGTTTTTATATAGTAATATTTGGACTCATCATATAATTTAAAATATATGTAACCTTCTATTAAAAATAAGGAATTCAAATGTGTAAACATAAAATGCCTCCAATTCAACTGGTCCAATAACTTGGCCTAACAACTGCTATGGTGCTAACTGCCAAATGGTAGGATGCTGAAGTTCAGTGATGGCATAAGTCAGTACAGGGGAGTGGAAAGACTGTGAGATTTGGGCACTGGTTCAGTTGGTTTTTAGTGGTGATATGCTGGTTAAGGTGCCCACTCTCCTTGTAGCACTCTACATCCTGAGGTGATTGGACTAAATCTGAGGTTTAAAGGCTAATGCCTGAAGTAACCAAACAAAAGCTCAGTGAATATGCAGGCCAGGTACCCAGAATTCAGGGACTATGGCAAAGTGGAAAATACATGCCCAGTCTCACAGGATCTGCTGTCACCCCGTGCTGACCAACTGTGGACATGAGGGAATACAGGGTCAGTGTTGATGGGGCTTCCAATTTTTAAAGAATTATAAACACGGATTTTTATATGAAAGCTTCTGATTTTTAACTGTTTTGTAATTGTTGTTTTTTTTTTTTTTTTGCGGTATGCGGGCCTCTCACTGTTGTGGCCTCTCCCGTTGCGGAGCACAGGCTCCGGACCCGCAGGCTCAGCGGCCATGGCTCACGGGCCCAGCCGCTCCGTGGCATGTGGGATCTTCCCGGACCGGGGCACGAACCCGCGTCCCCTGCATCGGCAGGCGGACTCTCAACCACTGCGCCACCAGGGAAGCCCTGTAATTGGTATTTTTTAAATTAAAAAATACTGAAGGATCAACAAAACATGGCTCTCTGGCAAATGGGCCACTGGTTTGCACTCTCTGGAGTAGACAGCATTATTGATGTGGGCAACATCTGGTAGAAACGGGAGCTTAAGCCTGAAACCTAGAGTCTGTCATACAGAGTGAAGTAAGTCAGAAAGAGAAAGACAAATACCATATGCTAACACATATATATGGAATCTAAGAAAAAAGAAAAATGTCATGAAGAACCTAGGGGTAAGATGGGAATAAAGACACAGACCTACTAGAGAATGGACTTGAGGATGCGGGGAGGGGGAAGGGTAAGCTGTGGGGAAGTGGGAGAGTGGCAGGGACATATATACACTACCAAACGTAAGGTAGATAGCTAGTGGGAAGCAGCCTCGTAGCACAGGGAGATCAGCTCGGTGTTTTGTGACCACCTAGAGGGGTGGGATAGGGAGGCTGGGAGGGAGATGAAAGAGGGAGGGGATATGGGAACATATGTATACGTATAACTGATTCGCTTTTTTATAAAGCAGAAACTAACACACCATTGTAAAGCAATTATACTCCAATAAAGATGTTAAAAAAAAAAAAAACTGAAGGACTACCAAAGGGAGAGTATAGATGGGGCAATTGACAGTAGCACTTTGAGGATCCCCAACCTCACTTGGGGATCCATTGGAAGAGCCCTTGGGAAACTATCCATTCCCCACAAGCCAGAAAACGTCATCTGTTTCCTGGATTTGTTCAGTCACCTCTTAATTGCATCTCCTCTCCAATCCATTTCATCCATTCTCCATATATTAGAAAGATCATTTCTAAACTCTCTCTCTCTCTCTCTCTCTCTCACACACACACACACACACACACACACACACACACACACACACACACACACACACACACACACACCAATGGCTTCCCAGTGTCTTAGAATTAAGGACAGACCCCTTAACATGATTTCAGTTCTGGCATGGTTTGGTCCCTATTTTCCCTTTCAGATTGTCTGAATCTCTTTACCTCCATCCATATCTTCTTTAAATACCTCACACATGGTATACTTCTTGTTGCCCCAGAACTTCTTACTACATTCTCTGCCAGGGATACCATTCTCCTCAACACATTCCTTCTCCACCTTTATTCTACTCATACTTCAGGTCTTAGTCAATTGTCAATTCCTCAAAGGACAAACCAGACTGGACCAAATCCTCCTATTATGTGTTCTCATAGCACTATGTTCCTCTCATTCACAGCTGTTATCACAGCTATAGCTCTACATTTATGCTTTGGGTTAGCTGACTAAAATCTGTCTTTGCCACTAGGCTCCAATGCAAATATGAGGACAGGGACGGTGACAGTATCCTCAGCACTAGCATAGTGACTGGCACAGGGGAGGTATTCGATAATTTTGTATAATGCTAGAATGAAATCAAATGTATTAAAAGAGGCGGAAGAATTAGAGCTTTAGGTGCTAGAGATCAGCAGTCTGCCAGAGATGTAAAAAAAAGAGGTGTTGGGAAGACTTGGGGTTTTGTGATGGGTCAGTGATAGAAACAGAAGCCAAGTTACCAGGTTGAGAAGTGGGAAGGCGGTGATGAAGTGAAATCAACAGGAAAGGACAATCTTTAAGACATTTGTTGTTAGAAGAAAAAAAAAGGATAGACTATCAGCAGGGTTGAATACACTGCTTTTTATTTTTAGATGGGAGAACTATGAAGAACACCCAGAAAATAAGTATGTCACACTATTAGAAATGGACTTATCAGTGCTAAAAGCCATGCATTCTGGTTAGTAGCTCAGTGTTCTTCCCACTGCTCTGTGGCACTCTCTTTAGCATTCTAGCATCTGACAGTTAAACAACACAGCAATGACTGTGGTATTTGGGTCGATTGGCTCTTTAGACTGACACCTTTTTTTGAGAGATGAAGAGAGACTGAGATAAGGGAAGATGCTGTAAAGAGATATTTTGAGATAAAAAGGAAAGAATTTCAAACAGTTTATGCCATATGACCTAGATCTGTCCAATAAAGTATTAGATGGTGCTATCTGCTCAGAGTAAGAAAGGTGTGATTAGTTGCACTGGGCAATTTGATTGAGGATTAATAATACAAAAAAACAAACCACAAAAACAACCATATTCTTGGAAGCAGGACAGGGAATGGGATAAGTCAAGCAGAAGAAGAAAAGTCAGGGAGAGCATTCAAATTAAAGTAAATCTCTTAAAAGGAGAAGTGGAAACAAACATGAACAAGATGAGAGGGACAGAGGCAGAAGAAACCTATCTGTCTAGAAAAAATTCTTATGTGGAAGGGAAAGAAATAACTTGAAAATGAGGTGAAAACAAGTTATAGAAGTCCTTGGCTATCAAACTTAAGAGTTTTGATTTGTAGAGTCTTAATGTAATCATCAGTATAACTGACTCTCCATATGTAGGTATACATATTTCCTTTATATTCAAGAATCTGTTATGATATTGTAAACAGTTACATACATACATACACACACACACACACACACACACACACACAGGAAGTATGGGCAGGTGGCAGGGTTTCCACGTAGTACTTCTTTTCTTCCTTTCATTGACTAGCTCTTTCACAATAGACTTTTCAAATGAAAGAGGGAAGCACAGCTTTCCATGCTCAGGGTATTGCAGACTGACAATGGGTCAGGCCAACCTGTTCTAGTCCCCACAAAATACATATAATTAGCCAAAATTTCCATTTGCAATCTTTTTCTGGTTTTCTGTTTCAACTTTTGCCAAAATGGTATAACCACCACCATGGTACCACCACGCATACAGCCTCCTGAGCCCAAGTTAATGTGTAAAAATGCACCCAGCCTATGGTCAGTCTGTTAGCTGCTACTACAGTGGTGCTTAAAGTGGATCAATTGTTCTCTAAGTTTCCTCTGTCAGCTTCTTATATCTTACTATATATATATACATTTTTTTTACTGTTTATGCTTTCCTAGCTATTTATTCCATCAGTTGATCGTACAAAGTGATGTATTTTTCCTCAAGGGTAAACTATCTAGATATATCATGAACTTCAAGAAATACAAAATCTGTACAGTGCATTTATTTTAATGATTGTATTTTTCTCCATATACAAACCCTACTTATGACATAATACCTTGTGATGTAAGGCTAGTAGATAGTCAATAAATTTCTGTGGTTTAACTGTTTAATTATATCTAAAAAAATATTAAAGTATACTTTATATTAATAACTTTACAGTTTGTCATCAATATTAAGTATAAATAACAAACTTAAGATGGATAAATGAGGGATGTACACAAGTCAAAGTGAATTTATAGCTTGCTAAATAACCTTTCCAAATGAGTATTTTCTAAAAAGCATCAAGGTCACATTTTGACACTGGGAACATGGGTGATATTTCTTCCAAATACATTTTTAAATATTCCAAATATTACTCAGTGAGATGATATTTCTTAAACTCATTAGTGGGTATTTTAAAATATACACAAACATAGAGAAAATAGTATAATAGACCCCAAAGTACCTATATCTCAGCTGCATTTAAAATATACATAGAACATCTAAGAAAAAGGAAGTAATAATATGATTATTCCTGTGAGGAAGCTTCTTAGGCGCTATGTTCATTTTAAGAAGGCCATTGGAAAACTGGAAGGTGCAATTGTGATTCTTCAGGGCTTAGAACCAATCTTCTCCTCCTTAATGTCCTTGTGGTACCTTGTTTATTGCTCATTTTGCATCTGCTACTGAGTCTTAAATTGGGATTATATACAAATAACAATAAACATACTTTGAGTTGGATGTTATTCTAAACCTTGGAGATTGAGAGATTTAATAACCCTAGTCCTCCAGAGTCTCATAATCTGGTGATGAAGAACAGGGAAATAAATTATTACTACACAGTGTGCCGGGTGGTAAAACAGAGGGACCCACAGAAAGAACAGAGAGAATTCACCAATAAATGTATACATGCCCCATCAAATTGTAGGCTTCCTGAGGACAAGGGCCACATACTCTTTCAACACACATGACTCTGGTTTTCTCACCTGGCACGGGTTCAGAAAATATTGTTTAATTATGTGTTGTTGAATTGAAAGCAACCAGTCTGATAAGTAGTCTGGAAACTATGTTTGCTGGAAAAGACTTTAACTAACTAGGCATGTTCCACCCAAAGGAGAGAAGGCTAGAGAGGACATGTTAGTCTTCAACTATTTCAAGGATTGTCGCATAGTGGAGGAAATGAACGTATTTTGTAACTTTCCAGAGGGTAAAACCTTCAACCCATTCATCCTGGTTCTGATCCCTGAAATGCTACAGAATAAGACAAGCAACATAGCCTTAGCATTGCTGAAGAAGAAAAACGTATAGATTTTGACATAAATTGAAATACCGTGAATATTAGGGATAAGTTTGATTATAGTTTTTCCAGTCATATTATTAACCTTCATTATCCTAACATTCACATTTTGTGCTACTCACTGATCAACATCTCAGACACTTATGATAGTTGCTCGCTGTAGTTATAGCTATAATTTATTTCCTTAAATTTAAAGATAATAGATATTGCTGTGATCTGAATGTGTGTCCCCCTAAAATTCATATGTTGAAATCCTAATGCTCAATGTGATGACATTAGGAGGTGGGGCCTTTGGGAGGTGACTAGGTCATGAGGATGAAGTCCTCATGAATGGGTTTAGTGTTCTTATAAAAGAGACCTCACAGAGCTCCCTAACCTTTTCTGCCATGTGAGGACACAATGAGAAGTCTGCAACCCAGAAGAGGGCCCTCACAAGACCATACTGCACCCTGATCTCAGACATCCAGCCTCCAGAACGGGGAGGAATAAAATTCTGTTGTTGATAAGTCACCTAATCTGTGGTATTTTGTTAGAGCATCCTAAATGAACTAAGACAGAAATGACATCCTTAACTGAAAATCAGAGTTTTGTTCTTGAATATGTATTTCAAATCAGGTAATCTTAATTATATTCCACTGAATTAGTTGATTAATAAATTTCACCAACTCCCATATTATGAAAACAAAGCCCTTGAAGCTATCCTTGGGCATATGAATTGGGAGCCAAATATCCTGACTAGAGTCTCCTGCAATCCCTGTGCTTCACGTATCACATAGAGGGACACAAAAATGTCATGATAAACATGCCACCAGGATGGAAGAATATTTTGTCATCACAAAAATAAACTATGCTTCCTGTCTTTGGCTAGCATTGTTATCCATCTTTCTAGATTAAGAGGAGGCCCCGTGGACTCCCCTGAAAGGCAGGGCATTGGTCCCACCATCAGCTGGATGTCAGGGCCCCGTAGCCTAAGCCCCCCGAACAAAGCAGCACGTGCCCCATGAAAACTGGCTCACTGAGTCACAGATCCTAGTAATTGAAGGAGCCAACATTAACAACAGCATTTAAGCATTCCCCGCTTCTAGCTGCATCCACAAATATTTATGGAAAAGTCCCTACTTCCACAACCTCCCCCTCCAGTCCCTCCAGAAAATGCTTTCATTTGACTGCCTCAGTACTGAACCTCTTCACCAGAGGCATCAGTCACTGTCAGGTTTCTGGAGGTGAAATTGCTTTGTGATGATCTTGTTGGTGGCATGAAGATTGAATTGAGGCCACAGAACCCATCTCAGTGGCCTGGACTCAAGTCACTTTCCAGTCTCCTAAGAGGAATTTCACGTGCTTCTGTTTACCCACTTTGGGCCCAGCTAGATTGCTGCCTCTGTATAAAAATGGGCAGGCCGCTGCTTTAATGCTGATACTTTTGATGCTGTTTATAACCCCTGTTAGTGATAGGTGCTACAGAACAGTAATCTGTTAACATTATAGGTATATATGTAGTCAGATCTCAAAAAATTTACACAGGAAAGATTGAGTCCTTTAATCTTTGAGTTTTAGAAAAATAATGATCTACTATCTAGGGTCCTTTGGATATAAACACAATCTATCTGTGGTTTTAAAGACACCTTTTGTCCCTGTCTAGCATGATCAGGTTTGTGAAGCTAGGTGAGTTAAAACTAAGACAAATGAATTCAGGAAGCCATCCACTTGTACTCAGCTCTATTTGGAAGTAATAATTGAAAGAACCCATTAGGAAGAAAAGAAGTGATTGTTCCTATCTCTTTATCTAATCTGCTTTCACGGAAAAAGATTACAGTAAACAGGTGTTCTTCCACAAATGCCTTTCTTACTGCAGTCCTGGTCCAGCCCAAATTCTGGTGGAAAAGGCCTAGCATACAAATTGTTGGTTAACAACTAGACTATCTTTACAGTTGTTTCGGGGGGAGTTGAAAATAATTTTATATAGTGTTTTATTAGATTTTTATCTGGAAAAAGTTCACTAATCCTTTTTTTTTTTAAACTCCAATAGTAAAGAAAATTTCCGTATTCAGAGCTGTTATTGAAAGGGTGACCTTCATTTCCTGAACCTTAGAAGGAACAGTCACTGAATTCAACCATTTATTCAATCAAGAAATATTTCATGAGGGGCTTCCCTGGTGGTGCAGTGGTTAAAAATCCGCCTGCCAATGCAAGGGACACGGGTTTGAACCCTGGTCTGGGAAGATCCCACATGCTGTGGAGCAACTAAGCCCATGCACCACAACTACTGAGCCTGCGCTCTAGAGCCCACGAGCCACAACTACTGAGCCCACGTGCCACAACTACTGAAGCCCATATGCCTAGAACCACTGCAATGAGAAGCCCGTGCACCGCAATGAAGAGTAGCCCCTGCTTGCCTCAACTAGAGAAAGCCCGCATGCAGCAATGAAGACCCAACGCAGCCAAAAAAATAAACAAATAAAATTAATTAAAACTTTATAAAAAAAAAGAAATATTTCACAAGGATCCACCAAGTGCCGAGACCTCGCTAGATGCTGAGGATATGTAAGGATGAGCGAGGTGGAAATGGCTCCTCCTCAGGAACTAAGATCTAGCAGACTGCATAACTGAACCTCCCAGAGGCTCTTCCTCTACAGCCCCTTAGAATCATTTACAACCAGTTCTTTCTTGCAGAATATGACCAGAAATAAAGCTTTATTTAACCTTACTTGGAACAAGTTGAGGTATACATAATCAGATAAATTAGAAATATACTGTCGGTGGCGCAGTGGTTGAGAGTCCACCTGCCGATGTAGAGGACACGGGTTCGTGCCCCAGTCCGGGAAGATCCCACATGCCGCGGAGCAGCTGGGCCCGTAAGCCATGGCCGCTGAGCCTGCGCGTCCGGAGCCTGTGCTCCGCAACGGGAGAGGCCACAACAGTGAGAGGCCCGCATACCGCAAAAAAAAATATATATATATATATATACTGTCATGCATGAACATTCCCATATTAACAGCTTTAAAACCTTTAAAAGCTTATGTGAGGAAGAAATAGTTCTTGCCTTTGGTATGATGTTCATGAAGCTGAAGGAGTGATTTCAAGGACTCGGCACTCTCAAACTCCTGAGTGTTCTGGAGGAAATCTTCCGTTTGGTCTATTTTAATGGCAAACTACAACAGAAATGCAGGGGAAAGACATATGAAAAACTAAAAAACACTGTGCCACTTTTAGTTATTTGTAAACATTTTTCATGAATTAATGGCCTAGCTGATTGTGTATGTGTTTGTGTGATGAGCTGTGTGTTTGTGTGAGCATGTGCTGGCTCACGTGTTTGTGTGAGGTTTTGTGTTTACATGCAGTCAGTTTACAAAGTACTGGGATAAGAACTTTCTTCTCTTTCCTTTGCATTCTTTCCATACCTGGAAATATGTTATCTATGCTGAAGTAAACCAATTTGTTTACTATTCTAATGTGTACTGAAATTTTAAACTAAAATTATTGTGTCCCATAATACAAATACAGCCAACTGTCAACATTCTAAAGCAGTTTCTCAAAGAACAACTAGAAAGTTTGTTAAAAGAAACCAACAAAATTTTGGTTAACCAGTAACCTACATAATTATTAGTAAATTTAACTTAAGAATCCACTTGAGGTTGAAATATAGTTCATTTTCTTCTCTATAATTAGACCTAGAACTAAAAAATGTAAGTTTCAGAATAATACATAGTCTAATCCCATCTCTACACTTGATTTTAGCCCAAGTGCTGAGAAGTAATGTGTAATCCTATTTCTTATACAAAGCAAAAATACATATATTTGTACAGAAAGTGGTCCAAAAAGATACATAGCAAAGGGTTACCTTTATGAGAATGAATAGGATTAGGGATAGGTGAGGGGTGGTAAACTTTTAGCTTTTAAATCTATAACTTATAATTTTGTTTGCATTTTTATCAATGATTTTATGTACTTTTATAGAAATAAAAATGAAATTAGATGTAACAAGCATGAAAAATAGAAAATTTCTCCTCTGTTTCAAGAAAAAAAGGAAGAGAAATTTGACACCCTAAGTGTTAAGGAACATGACCAGTCTCTCTTTTTGTGTTTCTCCATAGAGGAAGTATGAAAGGGAGATGCTTGAAGTGATGTCAAAATTCTCAGGGGAATAACCTTAGATACAAATTTTAGAAAAGGGCAAAATATACTTGGTTATGCTAGTACAGTATATCCATAGTAGTAGACAAATAACTGGTTTGTTTTAGCACTATGGTTCAAAGGAAATTATTATCATTTATAAGAGCATTTAAATCAACACATTCACCTTTGGATCAGGTGTAGAATAAACTCATAAAGGTGAAGTATCAGTGAGAAAGACATAGAAGCCTATCATAGTGCTTGTTGCCTTTTTTCAAATTTTATCCAAACTCTCATCTTTAGTGAGATTTAGTGATATTTAATATTTAGTGATATTTAATATTTAATTTAGTGATATTTCATATTTTTATGTGACTATCTGATTAACAAGATTTACTATATTTTGATTATTACGATAGCCATATAAAATTCAGTTATAAATGGCATGAAAAGATGAGAGAGCAACTGATGAGCACGTCCCCTTATGAAATGCAGAGAAGGCTTCTACCATCCTGTTAGAACCAGCAGATGGACCCCAGCCACTGTCACTTGGGGACACTGTTTCTAAATTGAAGCACAGTGTCTGAGAAGTCTGTGAGCCTGAAGCCATCTTGTACTATCAACCACGCAATAAGAAGTCATTTTGTATTTCTAAAGAACTCCTGCGTGCACATAGTTCAGTAAGTGGATCCTATCTACATATCGTTTACAACTCTAATTCATTCTATTTCTAATAGTTGATTCTAAAGACATTCTTTGAAGAGAAACTTCAAAGAAAAAGAATAAAACAAAACCCTGGTGGGTAGTTTTGTTCTCCCTGTAGATCACTACAAGAAGTTTTGGAGTCACTGTGTAACTTATATCTATATTTCAACTGGTTTGACACTTTTTAAAAAAACAAACCAATAAATAAACAATGCTTTACTCAGAAAAAGCTTCCTTCAAGTTCTCTTAACTTTTATCTCGGGGATATTTTCTTTTCCCTACTTTTCTTCTTTCTGCAGTTAGTACAGGATAGAAGTGGCAACAAGGGGACACTTTTCAAAGACACTATTCTTAATTTCACCCTCATTCTTTTTTTTTGAATCACTAATGAAAATTGCTTTGGCATACACAAGGGGCAGGGAAAATCACGTAGGAGTTTTCCACCAGCTAAGTATGAAGTAGTCCACAAAATTGGAAGGAGGATAATATATGAAACTTCATCTTTTCATGAGGAATCAGAGTGCTGGGTTGAATTATGGGTTGACTTATACTTCCTTTTATTTCATGTAATATCTGGAAGTCATTTCTCATCATATAGAGAATCAGCTAGTATTAATGCTCCTACCCAGTGAGAAACAAATATTGGACTTAATGTTTAAAAAAAGATAACTTCCTGGGCTTCCCTGGTGGCGCAGTGGTCGAGAGTCCGCCTGCCGATGCAGGGGACACGGGTTCGTGCCCCGGTCCGGGAAGATCCCACATGCCGCGGAGCGGCTGGGCCCGTGGGCCATGGCCGCTGAGCCTGCGCGTCCGGAGCCTGTGCTCCGCAACGGGAGAGGCCGCGGCAAAGGAAGGCCCGCATACCACAAAAAAAAAAAAAAAAAAAAAAAAAAAAAAAGATAACTTCCTATGCTCAAATGACCTGAATTTCAAGGGCACTAATACTTATACCCCACTTACTAAGATGAAATGAATCAGATGTATCTATAATTTGACCCCTGTAGGTGTATTTTGCTTGGTTTATTTCTTTTCAGGAAAGAAAACTGTGTGTGGAACTTTTCCCTGAGATGTTCTGTGAGTTGGACTTCAGTGTTCAAATTGTGAAAAACAAACCTTGAAAGTTACAATAAGATTTTTGCTCCTCCTTTTAACTTTTAAACGAGTTCATGATGTATGAAATTGTCTACCTCAATTTTAATGTTCTATTACTAATCTTCTTTCCTTCATTATTTTGGATTTAAGTCTTGAATTTTCAGTTTGGAAATGTCATATTTTTCAAAGCTAGTGCTTTATCATAATGAAGCAGTGCTTTCACATCAAAATGAATGTACTGTCACTTGACAGAGAAGTTAAAAGTGAAATTTCCAATAAGTATCTTACACTAAATATAACACCTCTTTTGATAATGTTCTTTGAGTCTCACATTTTGAAATTGGGTTCCTCAAAAAAACTTAGGCCCAGGACTTTTTCCTTCCCTTATATTTTAACGAGCTCAAACTATGGAAACTCAACTATATGCCTTAGGAAAGTACTCTGTCATATACTATGCTTACAAGTCAAACATTCTATGGAATATTCTGCAATTTCCTTTTCATAAGCAGTAGAAGAAATTGTATCCTCCAACTTTCAGTTAACAAGAACATGCTAGACCAGCATTTCCTAGTAATCCTATCATCAGGGGTAATTATTTGATTTAGTAATTGTATTACTATTATCTAAAGAGGGAAATATATCAAAATGACTTATGGGTAAAAGATCCCATTTTTACTTAATATTTATCAATTTTAATAACTGCACTTAGTTTTTGTTTGAAGGCCTATATTTAAAATATTAACAATTTTATTTTTTGAAAATTAAAAATTAAATGTATATATCTTGGTTATTCTACCATTTTTTGAACTGACTACAATGTCTATTTGCAGAAAAAAAACATTTTCAGGAGTGCTCTGATGTGGAGAAGGGGAAAGTTTTTTTAAACACAAACCTCCAAGGCATTTTCAAAAAATTCAGAGGTCAACCTGAGAAGCTCCCTCCTTCTCTCAAGCATGGAGACCAGGGCTGCCCATGCTTCACCCAGAGTTTTGGCCATGGCATCATAGACCTGGCTCTGATCCTTGTTCTCTTGAGCCGTCTTGTCTGCTTCCTGCAGGAGTTCCCATACTCGGTCTTCCAAAGCCTAAGTCCAGGCAAGAAAAGGCAGAGTGTCACTCAATGTAAGAACTTGGGATCATATTTTAAACATTTGGATTTTTGAAATTATATGCACTCTAGGAAGGTCTAGAAGAGAATTTATAAACACAAACTGCTGTGCAGGCAGGTAGATCAAGCAGGCAGGAGGGAGCAATGGAGATTGTGGTGAACTGTGGAGCATGGCCAGGCTAAAGATATCCACATTTAAACACTGTTCAAACACTGTAGAGATTTATCAAAAATATACAACTACAGGGACTTCCCTGGTGGTCCAGTGGTTAAGACTCTGTGCTTCCACCACAGGGGGCATGGGTTCAAGCCCTGGTTGGGGAACTAAGATCCTGCATGCCACAGCACAGCCCCCCCACCAAAAATACAACTAGATACCCAGTGGTACAGAATACTGTGTTGACCTCACATTTCAAAAAAGGAGAACTAATTGGAATACATCTAGAAAGGAGTAAACATGAAAAAACTATTGTGAGAAATGAACCCAGTAAAATTTATTATTTATTCTAAATAGTTGTTATTGTTAATATACTTGTGAAGCTTAGTGTAAATGTTATGAATAAGTTCTTGAAAGTGAATAGTCATAATGTAAAAATTAGAATATCTGTAACCAACACTACAAATTGTTTCAACAAAATATGGAAGATGAAGGGCAACATGTGCTTCCATAATTGTCTCATTTGGGGATAGGAGAAGGATCCCACAGATCCTGTTTTGTTCTTGATATTGGCACCAAAATCAAGGCACAATTTTAAAATATAATAGACTAACAATAATATGAATAAATTCTAAAATGTCAACAGAAAAGGAAACTAAACATGTGATAATGCAAAATACAACAAAGAAAAAAAAGACATAAGAACATATTTATTTGGACACACAAAAAAACAACACATAACGATAGGAATATGATTAAATATCAGTTAACACCCAAAAAATGGATGTTAACTTTTCAATTAAAACATGAGCAGGGCTTCCCTGGTGGCGCGGTAGGTTGAGAGTCCGCCTGCCGATGCAGGGGATACGGGTTCGTGCCCCGGTCTGGGAGGATCCCACATGCCACAGAGCGGCTGGGCCCATGAGCCATGGCCGCTGAGAGCAGTGAGAGGCCCGTGTACCGCAAAAAAAAAAAAAAAAAAAAAAAGGATGAACATTATCAGATTAAGGGGAAAAAATTCAACTAATTTATGTTGGCTGGAGTCATAAAACTAAACTGAAAAGACATAACATTTGAAATAAACTGAAAAGACATAACATTTGAAAATAAACTGAAAAGTCATAACATTTGAAAATAAGGAGATGAAATATATCAGGCAAAGACAAAAAAGTAAAGGAGGATTAGCAATGTTAATCTCAGACAAATTAGAAATCAAAACAAAAATCACTGTGATTAAAAAATGGTACTCTATATTGATAAATTACACAATCTTCAGGGAAAATAAGGTACTTATGATGTACATTTATGACATTTAAATATTTAAAGTAGGTATACCCAGTCAGATCAAAATGCAATAAAAGTAGAAATAAACAACAAAAGGCCAGATGATAAAACAAATCTCTTAGAAATTTTAAGAAAACAATTTAAAGAATAATTCCTAGATCAAATGAAGGGAAAAAACTACAATTACAGACTATTTAGAAAAAAATAACAATGAGGCTACTATGTTTAAAACCTAAGATATACAGATAACTTTACGCTTAGATGAAATTCAAAGCATTAGACAACTTTTCTTATAAAGAAAGAAAAAATATATTCAGTAAACATTCAAGTCTAAATTACAGAAAAAGATTCATAAAATAAAACAAAAATTAAAGGGGATTAATTGATTAAATACAAAATCAGAAATTAACAAATTAGAGAAAAATATAAGGAGTTTTAAAAAATGTTGATTCATTGAAAAGCCAAATGAAACAAAAACATCTGACAGGTGGGATCAAGATGGCAGAGTAGGAAGATACTGAGCTCATGTCCTCCCACAGACAAACCAAAACTACAACTGGATATAGAACAACTCTTTCTGAGAAAGACCTGAAGAGGAGCTCTTCCAAAATTAAGGACAATTTTTAAAAACCACATCAAGATGGGTAGGAGGGGCAGAGATGTGATGCAGTCAGGACACCATACCCACCCTGGTGCAGACACCCACAAGTGGGGAGGGGTATCACAAACTTGAAGGTCCTCTCTAAGGAGTGAGGGGTTCGAGACCCACACTGGGCACCTCAGGCTTTGGTACCAGCACTGGGAGGACAAGGCCCCTTAACTAGCTTTGAAAACCAGCAGGGCTTATGTAGAGCTAGAGGGCTGTAAGAAACAGAGTCTTAGAGGGCTTGCGCACAGACCCACTCATTCTGAGTCCCAGTGCAGAGGCAGCAGTTTGAAAAGTGCCTGGTGCTCTAGCCAGCCTGCCAAGATTGCCCCAGCATGCCCCTGGCCCATGCCTGCTCCAGCTCCAGCTGGCCTGCCAAAGCTGCCCGGCACATGCAGTCTACATAGAAGATGCTCCTACTCAAGACCATACCTTCAAGACTAGGAGAAGTAACTATTTTGTCTAATCCATAGAAAAATACACAGTAAACCAAACAAAATGAGGAGACAGAGGAATTTATTCCAAACAAAAGAACAAGATAAAGCCTCAGGGAAAAAAACCCTAATAAAATGGAGATAAGTAATTTACCTGATAAAGAGTCAAAGCAATAGTCATAAAGTCGAACATCAAACTCAGAAAGGGAATGCAGGAACACAGTAAGAACTTCAACAGAGTTAGGAAATAAAGAAAAGAACCAATCAGAGCTGAAGAATACAATAACTGAAATAATACACTAGAGAGGATAAACCACAAATTAGATGATACAGAAGAATATACACACAGCCTGGAAGACAAAATAGTGGAAATCACCCAATCAGAACAACAAAAAGAAAAAAGAATTTTAAAAAATTAGGAGAGTTTAAGAAACCTCTGGGACAACATCAAGAGTATTAACATTCAGACTTCCCTGGTGGCATAGTGGCTAAGAATCCACCTGCCAATGTAGGGGACATGAGTTCGATCCCTGGTCTGGGAAGATCCCACATGCTGCGGAGCAACTAAGCCCGTGCCGCCACAACTACTGAGCCTGTGCTCTAGAGCCCACAAGCTACAATTACTGAGCCATTGTGCCACAACTACTGAAGCCCACGAACCTAGAGCTCATGCTCCACAACAAGAGAAGCCACTGCAATGAGAAGCACGCGCACCACAAGGAAGAGTAGCCCCCACTCACCACAACTAGAGAAAGCCTGTGCACAACAATGAAGACCCAATGCAGCCAAAAGTAAAAAAATAAAATAAATAAATTTATATTTTAAAAAGAGTAATAACATTCGCATTATAGGGGTCCCAGAAGGAGAAAAGAGAGAGGGGCAGAAAACTTATTTGAAGAAATAATGGCTGAAAACTTTTTCATACTAGGTAAGGAAACAGAGCTTTCCTCCAAGATCAGGAACAAAACAATGAGCCCATCCTCATCACTTTTATTCAATATAAAATTGGAAGTCCTAGCCATAGAAATCAGACAAGAAAAAGAAGTAAAATGTATCCAAATTTGAAGAAAAGTAGTAAAATTCTCACTATTTGCAGATGACATGATACAATATATATAGAAAATGCTAAAGACTCCACCAAAAAAACTATTAGAACTAATAAATGAATTTAGTAAAGGTGCAGGATACAACATTAATATGTAGAAATATGTTGCATTTCTATACACTAATAATGAAGTATCAGAAAGTGAAATTAAGAAAACAATTATATTTATAGTTGCATCAAAAAGAATAAAATAAACTAGGAATAAATTAAACCAAAAAAGTGAAAAACCTATACTCTGAAAATTATAAGACACTGATGAAAGAACTTGAAGATGACATAAATAAATGGAAAGATATACCATGCTCATAAATTGAAAGGATATTGTTAAAATGTCCATAATAACCAAAGCAATCTACAGATTCAATGTAATCCTTATCAAGATACCCATGGCATTTTTCACAAAACTATAAGAAATAATCCTAAAATCTGTATGGAATCACAAAAGACCCTGAATGGAAAAAGCAATCTTTTTTAAAAAATAAATTTATTTATTTATTTTTGGCTGCACGGGGTCTTTGTTGCTGGGCACGGGCTTTCTCTAGTTGCAAAGAGCAGGAGCTACTATTCATTGTGGTGCATGGGCTTCTTACTGCAGTGGCTTCTCTCTGTTGCAGAACATGGGCTGTAGGTGCATGGGTTTCAGTAGTTGTGGCATGCGGGCTCAGTAGTTGTGGTTCACGGGCTCTGGAGCAAAGGTTCAGTAGTTATGGCGCACGGGCTTAGTTGCTCCATGGCATGTGGGATCTTCCCGGACCATGGCTCAAACTCGTGTCCCCTGCATTGGCAGGCAGATTGTTAACCACTACACCACCAGGGAAGTCCCAGAAAAGCAGTCTTGTGAAAGAAGAACAAAGCTGAAGGAATCACATTCCCTGATTTCAAACTATACTGCAAAGATATAGTAATCAAAACAGCATTGTAATGGGCACATACCCTGAGAAAACCATAATTCAAAAAGAGTCATGTACCACAATGTTCATTGCAGCTCTATTTACAATAGCTGGGACATGGAAGCAACCTAAGTGTCCATCGACACATGAATGGATAAAGAAGATGCGGCACATATATACAATGGAATAATACTTGGCCATAAAAAGAAACGAAATTGAGTTATTTGTAGTGAGGTGGATGGACCTAGAG
>NC_041215.1:84103020-84105562 GCF_002837175.3 Physeter macrocephalus
GATAAAGAAGATGTGGCACATATATACAATGGAATATTACTCAGCCATAAAAAGAAACGAAATTGAGTTATTTGTAGTGAGGTGGATGGACCTAGAGTCTGTCATACAGAGTGAAGTAAGTCAGAAAGAGAAAAACAAATACTGTATGCTAACACATATATATGGAATTTAAAATAAACAAAAAAAGGTTCTGACGAACCTAGGGGCAGGACAGGAATAAAGACGCAGACATAGAGAATGGACTTGAGGACATGGGGAGGGGGAAGGCTAAGCTGGGACGAAGTGAGACAGTAGTATTGACATATATTCACTACCAAATGTAAAATAGATAGCTAGTGGGAAGCAGCTGCATAGCACAGGGAGATCAGCTGGGTGCTTTGTGACCACCTGGAGGGGTGGGATAGGGAGGGTGGGAGGGAGATGCAACAGGGAGGGGATATCGAGATATATGTATACATATAACTGATTTACTTTGTTATACAGCAGAAACTAACATAACATTGTAAAGCAATTATACTCCAATAAAGATGCTAAAAAAAAAAAAAGTGGGGCCAACTCTATGTACTTCACAAGTCTCCTATCCCATTTGTGTGATATTCTGCCTGCCTCTTCTGCTCTTCCTCATTTCATTCCTTGTAAACTGTTTCTCCTTCAAGGAGGCCACCTTTCTTGAAAAGATCCCCCTGGAGTACCTCAGGTAGACTTTGGAGCACATTTCTTCTGGTTCCACTTGTATAGATTGTGCTCATCACGTTACATTTAAGTTATCAGTCTACAAGCCTATCTCCTTGTCAGACTGTGACTTTTGATTTTGCATTCCTGGCACCCCTACATTTCAACCTTAGCTGAATCCCTAGTGCCTAGAGTAGTAATTTTATTGAAGACATTCGAATGTTATTTGTTGAACGAATAAAAAGCTCTTCCAAAAAATGAGGGAATCTAAATAGCTAATGATGAAAAAAAGCAAACAATGTTTCAGGGCATATTTTCCTTAGGGAATGGCCACAAACTAGCTTAGGCAAGTTGCTGCATTTTCAAGGGAATTAGCTTCTTCATTAGTAAAATCAGGATGGTGGTTAATGATGATATTCTATGTTCTATGACCAGTTCTATTTCAGCAATTGTTTTATTTCTGGATTTAAAAAATCATTTTGATTGAAAAATAAAAAATAGCAGCCTGAACCAAGATGGTGGAGTAGAAGGATGGGCTCTCACTCCCTCTTGTGAGAACACCAGAATCACAACTAGCTGCTGGACAATCATCGACAGGAAGACACTGGAACTCACCAAAAAAGATACTCCATATCCAAAGACAAAGGAGAAGCCACAATGAGACGGCAGGAGGGGTGCAATCACAGGAAAATCAAATCTCATAACTGCTGGGTGGGTGACTCACAGACTGGAGAACACTTATACCACAGAAGTCCACCCACTGGAGTGAAGGTTCTGAGCCCCACGTCAGGCTTCCCAACCTGGGGGTCTGGCAACGGGAGAAGGAATTCCTAGAGAATCAGACTTTGAAGGCTAGTGGGATTTGAATGCAGGACATCGACAGGACTGGGGGAAACAGAGACTCCACTCTTGGAGGGCACAAACAAAGTAGTGTGTGCATCGGGACCCAGGGGAAGGAGCAGTGATGCCAGGGGAGACTGAACCAGACCTATATGCTAGTGTTGGAGGGTCTCCTGCAGAGGCAGGTGGTGGCTGTGGGTCACTGTGGGGACAAGGACACTGGCAGCAGAAGTTCTGGGAAGTACTGCTTGGCGTGAGCCCTCCCAGTGTGATTTGCTTGCAGGACGTTGACAGGACTCGGGGAAACAGACTCCACTCTAGGAGGGCACACACAAAGTACTGTGCACATCGGGACCCAGGGGAAGGAGCAGTGACCCCAGGGGAGACTGAACCAGACCTACCTGCTAGTGTTGGAGGGTCTCCTGCAGAGGCGGGGGGTGGCTGTGGCTCACCGTGGGGACAAGGACACTGGCAGAAGAAGTTCTGGGAGGTACTCCTTGGTGTGAGCCCTCCCAGAGTGTGTCATTAGCCCCACCAAAGAGCCCAGGTAGGCTCCAGTGGTGGGTTGCCTCAGGCCAAACAACCAACAGGGAGGGAACCCAGCCCCACCCATCAGCAGTCAAGCGGATTAAAGTTTTACTGAGCTCTGCCCAACAGAGCAACAGTCAGCTCTATCCACCACCACTCCCTCCCATCAGGAAACTTGCACAAGCCTCTTAGATAGCCTCGTCCACCAGAGGGCAGACAGAAGAAGCAAGAAGAACTACAATCCTGCACCCTGTGGAACAAAAACCACATTCACAGAAACATAAACAAGAGGAAAAGACACAGGGCTATGTACCATATGAAAGAACAAGATAAAACCCCAGAAAATCAACTAAATGAAGTGGAGATAGGCAACCTTCCAGAAAAAAAATTCAGAATAATGATAGCGAAGATGATCCAGGACCTAGGAAAAACAATGGAGGCAAAGATGGAGAAGATGCAAGAAATGTTTAACAAAGACCTAGAAGAATTAAAGAACAAACAC
>NC_041215.1:84105774-84106248 GCF_002837175.3 Physeter macrocephalus
GGAACAGAATAAAGAAAAAAGAATGAAAAGAAATGAAGACAGCCTAAGAGACCTCTGGGACAACATTAAATGCAACAACATTCACATTATAGGGGTCCCAGGAGGAGAAGAGAGAGAGAAAGGACCAGAGAAAATATTTGAAGAGATTATAGTCGAAAACTTCCCTAACATGGGAAAGGATATAGCCACCCACGTCCAGGAAGCACAGAGAGTCCCATACAGGATAAACCCAAGGAGAAACACGCCGAGACAGAGAGTAATCAACTTGGCAAAAATTAAAGACAAAGAAAAATTATTGAAAGCAGAAAGGGAAAAATGACAAATAACACACGAGGGAACTCCCAAAAGGTTAACAGCTGATTTCTCAGCAGAAACTCTACAAGCCAGAAGGGACTGGCATGATATACTTAAAGTGATGAAAGGGAAAAACCTACAACCAAGATTACTCTACCCGGCAAGGATCTCATTCAGATT
>NC_041215.1:84106265-84107051 GCF_002837175.3 Physeter macrocephalus
AAAGGACCTACAAAAACAAACCCAAAACAATTAAGAAAATGGTCATAGGAACATACATATAGATAATTACCTTAAACATGAATGGATTAAATGCTCCAACCAAAAGACACAGGTTTGCTGAATGGATACAAAAACAAGACCCATCTGTATGCTGTCTACAAGAGACCCACTTCAGACCGAGGGACACAAAGAGACTGAAAGTGAGGGGATGGAACAAGATATTCCATGCAAATGGAAATCAAAAGAAAGTTGGAGTAGCAATCCTCATATCAGATAAAAGAGACTTTAAAATAAAGAATGTTACAAGAGACAAGGCAGGACACTACATAATGATCAAGGGATCAATCCAAGAAGAAGATATAACAATTATAAATATATATGCACCCAACACAGGAGCACCTCAATACATAAGGCAACTGCTAACAGCTATAAAAGAGGAAATCAACAGTAACACAATAATAGTGGGCAGGAAAAAAAACGTAAAAAACACAAACACATGGAGGTTAAACAATACATTACTAAATAACCAAGAGGTCACTGAAGAAATCAAAGAGGAAATCAAAAAATACCTAGAGACAAATGACAATGAAAACAAGATGATCAAAAACCTATGCGATACAGCAAAAGCAGTTCTAACAGGGAAGTTTATAGCTATACCAGCCTACCTCAAGAAACAAGAAAAATCTCAAATAAACAATCTAACCTTACACCTAAAGGAACTAGAGAAAGAAGAACAAACAAAACACAAAGTTAGTAGAAGGAAAGAAATCATAAAGATCAGACAAG
>NC_041215.1:84108178-84130614 GCF_002837175.3 Physeter macrocephalus
AAAAGAAAATTACAGACCAATATCACTGATGAATATAGATGCAAAAATCCTCAACAAAATACTAGCAAAGAAAATCCAACGACACCTTAAAAGGATCATAAACCATGATCAAGTGGGATTTATCCCAGGGTTGCAAGGATTCTTCAATAGATGCAAATCAATCAATGTGATACACCATATTAACAAATTGAAGAATAAAAACCATATGATCATCTAAATAGATGCAGAAAAAGCTTTTGACAAATTTAACCCCCATTTATGATAAAAACTCTCCAGAAAGTGGGCATAGAGGGAACCTACCTCAACATAATAAAGGCCACATATGACAAACCCACAGCAAACATCATTCTCAATGGTGAAAAACTGAAAACATTTCCTCTAAGATCAGGAACAAGGCAAGGATGTCCACTCTCACCCCTATTATTCAACATAGCTTTGGAAGTCCTAGCCACGGCAATCAGAGAAGAAAAAGAAATGAAAGGAATACAAATTGGAAAAGAAGAAGTAAAACTGTCACTGTTTGCAGATGACATACTATACATAGAGAATCCTAAAGATGCCACCAGAAAACTACTAGCGCTAATCAGTGAAATTGGTAAAGTTGCAGGATAAAACAGATGGAGAGATATACCATGTTCTTGGATTGGAAGAATCAATATTGTGAAAATGACTATACTACCCAAAGCAATCTACAGATTCAATGTAATCCCTATCAAATTACCAGTGGCATTATTTTACAGAACTAGAACAAAAAATCTTAAAATTTGCATGGAGACACAAAAGACCCCGAATAGCCAAAGCAATCTTGAGGGAAAAAACGGAGCTGGGGGAATCAGCCTCCCTGACTGCAGACTATACTACAAAGCTACAGTAATCGAGACAGTATGGTACTGGCACAAAAACAGAAATATAGATCAAGAATGGGAGAAAATATTTGCAAACGAATCAATGGACAAAGGATTACTCTCCAAAATATATAAACAGCTTATACAGCTCAATATTAAGAAAACAAACAACCCAATCAGAAAATGGGCAGAAGACCTAAATAGACATTTCTCCAAAGAAGACATACAGATGGCCAAGAAGCACATGAAAAGCTGCTCAACATCACTAATTATTAGAGAAATGCAAATCAAAACTACAATGAGGTATCACCTCACACCAGTTAGAATGGGCATCATTGGAAAATCTACAAACAACAGATGCTGGAGAGGATATGGAGAAAAGGGGACTCTCTTGCACTGTTGGTGGGAATGTAAATTGATACAGCCACTATGGAGAACAGTATGGAGGTTCCTTAAAAAACTAAAAATAGAGTTACCATATGATCCAGCAATCCCACTGCTGGGCATATACCCAGAGAAAACCATAATTCAAAAAGACACATGCACCCTAATGTTCATTGCAGCACTATCTACAATAGCCAGGACATGGAAGCAACCTAAATGCCCATCGACAGACGAATGGATAAAGAAGATGTGGTACATATATACAATGGAATATTACTCAGCCATAAAAAGGAACGAAATTGGGTCATTTGTTGAGACGTGGTTGGATCTAGAGACTATCATACAGAGTGAAGTAAGTCAGAAAGAGAAAAACAAATATCGTATATTAACGCATATATGTGGAACCTAGAAAAATGGTACAGATGAACTTGTTTGCAGGGCAGAAATTGAGACACAGATGTAGAGAACAAACCTATTGGACACCAAGGGGGGAAAGCGTCTGTGGGGGTGGGGATGGTGGTGTGCTGAATTGGGCAATTGGGGTTGACATGTATACACTGATGTGTATAAAATGGATGACTAATAAGAACCTACTGCATAAAAAAATAAATAAAATAAAATTTAAAAATTTTTAAAAAAAGAAAAAAATATATAAGAACACTGGATGGAGAACATATTGAGGTCCTTGCAGGAATGAACAAAATGACTTCAAACCCCTAATAGAAAATGAAAAGCTATTTCTGATTGAAGTGGCTACATGACATGCCAGTGAGAATTTCAAAACATAAGATATTTAAATGTTAATCCAAATAACAGTGATCTACCTCCAAGGAACAAGTATATTAGAATGCATTTTAGAAAGAATTGTTCTTTCAGAAAAATTCTCAATTGTTTATTTTGTCCGTAAATTTTACACTAGTTCCCTATGGTGAAATGATTTTTTTTTTAATGTATGAAAACAATTGTATGACACATACAGATGAGATGGACAGTACAAACATTTGCTAGTTAAAACTGAATGTAGAAATGTAGCAAACTTGACAAAGGTCTATGTTTTGTAAAGTTCAAGTTAGCATTTTGGACTTCATGGTAACTCCAATTGTCTCATTAAATTGAGTCCATTAGTTTCTGAAACCCATGTTTAAGTAAGAATGCATTCTGGGATTTGTAGTTCCCATGGGCTGAGGACTGTATGAATGACTAGGAAGATATCAACATATTCCTTTTTATGCACCTCTGGGGCATGCCTCACTAAAACAAAGTAAACATATGTGAAAGCAAACATGTTCTGTCATTATCACAACCACATTGCCAATGCTGATATAAAATGTATTCTAAATCAAAGTTTATAGTGATCTCCTGCTATTTCTTCTAATGCTAATAACTGTCCTGACAAATTTGTTTCAAAACTCATCATACAATCCATACTAATGACCAGTTTTTTAAGAATAATTGCCATTTGCTAATGGGTGAGTTGTGTGTATCTATAAATGTAAGAGTCTTTGAATTAATAAATATTACAGTTTACTGTCAATCTGATTCTAATTCTACTGCCAAGCATTTTGGTTATTAGATTACATTTCAGAGTCAGGATGAAGATACCATCTGAAATTTCTTTCCTACAGATGAGATCTGAATATTGATTTTCCGAAGTTTTCTTGAAATCACACCTCGCCCTCTCTGTCAGGTAATTTAAAATACATCCAAGTAAAGAAGAGCATAAAATCTGGTTTTAAAAGCCACAGAATTTCTTTTGGCTTTAGAGTTTTGAAATTACCAAACATACAAAAATTCAGAGAATATTTTAGGGTATTCTATTTAAGTCAAGAACAGAACAAAACAAGTTAACCTAAAACTGGGATGTATTTAGAGATTGCCTACATGTTGGATTTATCTGTGGAAAAAATAATAACAAGAAAAAACTAATACTGCAATGAACAAGCACAGCACACAGCATTCTAAAGAACTTTCATTACAAGAGGTAACAAATAATACAAGAGGAATGGTATGTTTGCTTCCCATCCCTACCCCTGCTTCAATACAGTGTGTGTTTCTTAATATAAGATACTTCTCTGGGATACTTTGTACTTTCCTATCTTCCAGATGAGCAACACCTCATTTCCCTCTTCTCTGTAACCCCAGCGAAAATACACTTCCACCAGCCACAAGGAAGCCCCCCAGCTACTGGCCCAGATGTCAACTATGCAGTATTACCATTGCTGCAGCCTTCCTCTCCGACAGCTCCAAGGCTGCCCTTGAGGGGTCTGTTCCTGAAATAATGCCCTGTGGCCTCCTTCTCTATCTCTCGTCAATCAATTCCTTGGCCAGAATCCTCCCCAAATTTCCAACAAAGTCCAGCTTGTTCATTTGAGTTTCATGGCAGGTAATATTACTTGAGATATCACTTAATTATAACTTGTAACTTAATTGTAACTTGTTATTTTTGTTTTACATGCATGGGGCATGGGTGGAGAGAGAAAAAGAAAAGAAATTAAACAATGTGAATGCACCTTTGTTCAATGTTATCAGCTTCTAAATACTTTATAAGCTGTTAATATACAGCAAAAAACCACCCTGAGAGGAAAACAGTGGGGATTTTCATATGAAATTGTTCAAATAGTATTCAATGCCCACTCTTCAGGATATTGTAAGGTATCTCCACAACCATCTAAGAGATTAACTAGATGACTTTTAAGGTCTCATCGAATTCCATGGTTTCGTGATACAATAATCCATTAATTCACTCAACTTTATTGAGTACCTACCACTTGCAAGGTAAAAGGAGCAGTTGAAATCTAGAAACTTTGTATGCAAAATGTTCAACTTTGTTTTCTACCACATTTCATACAAAGGGGTTAATATTAAAGTTGGTGTTGGTAAGAGGCTTATGATATCCAAGTTCTTACTGAAATACAAAAATAAAACCATTGTTCATACTGTTGAAGAAATGTATTTTTTCTCTCTTGATAGGACGTAATTTGTTTTTGCTGTTGAAGACTTTACTTTTTCTTCCTTTCTTAGACACACAAACACTAATGAGAAAATTAAGTTGCTATGGCAGGCTTGTTGGTTTTTTTTTTTCTTTTTGCCAATAGAATAGCCCTTTTCTTCTCTGTCAATAGTACCCTTCTTTCATGTGAGAAACCCGTAATAAGTGACTTTAGGAAGGGCCAACCCTGCTCCCTCACCCATTGACAAGGGAAGGCAACGACACAGGGCTAGCTCACAGGAGTTACCCACCCCAGTTATGAATTGGTCGATAGATGCAAGGACGAAAATGTGATTGATTCATGGATGGAAGATGTTCCAAGCCTGGAAAAGCCTATTCCTACAGAGTCCTTTCTGTGGGAGCTATCTAAAAAGACCTTTCACCAGAGTCACTAAGTTGGTAGAATGGGAGCCTAAAGTAGCTGGTTGGCCATCCTACCAGCCATGTGTGAAAGCTTGTCCAAGAGATGGAGAGACAAAACCTTGACAACATTACTGTGTTCCTGATCCAGCCGTGCCTGATCCTCCTACTTACACAAATAAACACATTCAGAGATTTAGTTCACATTTCTCACGGCTTCTCCAAACTGAACCTACTTAATGAATACATGAAACAAATTAAAATCACCTCTGTCTTTGAACTGAGGGTTAGCAAAAGAACTGTATATGATAAACATCATTATTTAGACACTTTAAAAAACACGTTACTCTGGAATATGGTTTTTGAACAGAGTGAAGTGTCAGTCCCTAAAGATCAGTTATTTTCCCCAGCACCCCCTTTCTGACTGCCCATTCAGCCCCTCCCCACATCCACAATGTCTAAATAAAACTGTTTTACTTTAAATAGCTGAAGATCAGAAATAAAAGACTTAAATTTTTAAGGTCTAACAAGAATCTTGGTTTTGACATCTATAATGAAACGTTAACTAATAATTGTGCAGTAATACTATCCCTTCTTTTAGCAAGTAAAATGATAAAATATTTCATAACACTTATCTCAAAACACTTTCGAAATAAACATCATGGGATCACTGTCAAGTTCAGTGTTCAATGATTTCTCCTGTCTCCGCTACTTAAAATATGTCTGGATTAACTACCATTTATTACCTTCACCTGTCATCACTTAGCTTATCTGTCACAATCACACAGTAATGATAATTGATTCAGAAGGAGTCCCAGGGAATACATTTTCTTAGCTTAGCCCATAACATCTCAGTGTGGCAGTGTGCACAAAGTGACTGATGTCATCTTCTGTATTCTGTTATCTTCTTCAGAGCAGGTATTTTATCAAAATGGCTGAGTCTTGACTTAAAAAAAATTAACAGAGTCGCTGAAAAGTCTGAGTAAACATCTGGGCTTTAGGTTATCTATGTCATTGATTTTAATAAATTGGTATTTTTATTGTTTTGGCCAAAGTTACATAACATACTGCTAGCCATCTCCTTTGCCAACATTAGGGTTGAGCAATGCTCATTCATCAGATACTTGTGGAGCCCCTACCATGAGCCTGACTTTGAGATATTTTCCAAGGTCACAGAGAGACATATGACATGGTGTCCTAACAATGCAGCTGATGTGATGTATATATTCCCATAGCATTTGGTAGGGTTGTCCTGGGCATTAACCATTTCTAAGCCCTTTGCAACCACCTCTGCTGCTGAATCCTCCCTATCCTCCCTCTACTGTTCAATGCTCTCAAACCTCAGGCAGTGAACTGGCTGCACAAGCGCCACCTGGGGGAGATTTGGTAAAATGCAGGTTCCCAGGCCCTGCTTCAGAGGAATCTGACTCAATAGATTTGGAGTGAAAAAATGGGGATCTATGTTTTTTAAAAAAACTCCCTCTTGAGTATGATGTACAACCATGTTTTGGAAGCACTTTTCCACATATCTTTTCTTCTGAGGATGGAAAATAGGACAGCTATTCATGGGTCAGTATTAGGGCTTTTAAAAACCCACCAGCTCCCAAAATATTTCTATCACTGGACTTATCAGGGCGCCTGATAATTTCTCCTTTATAGTAGTTCTTTTAACTTTAGGCAAAGGTCATTCTCTACCTAAAATATAGCAGTGATTATTCATTAGCCATAAGATAAAGAGAAACCTCCTCTCTGTGGCATACCTGGCCCTCCATGATCTGGCCATTGCCTACCTGTCCATCACTATTTGTCTCAGGATCTTCTTCTCAATAGCCTTCTCCCCTGCCTGTAGCCCAGTGATGCAAAATTGCTTACTGCTCTCCTAATACTCCACACCCACTCAGCTCTGGGGCCTTGGTATGTGCTCTTCCTATTGCTCAGCTGTCTGCCCACACCTTTTATACCTAGAAAATAATCTTATGAAGAATGCCCTGATTCCTTCCTATACTCTCCTTTTTCCCTGTAACTATATTTTATACAGGTTTCTGCTGAAGCCTCTCTAAACTTACTGGACTTAACTTGTTTAAATGTCCATCTTTTTTTTTTGTGGTACGCGGACGTCTCACTGTTGTGGCCTCTCGCGTTGTGGAGCACAGGCTCCGGACGCGCAGGCTCAGCGGCCATGGCTCACGGGCCCAGCCGCTCCGCGTCATGTGGGATCCTCCCGGACCGGGGCACGAACCCGTGTCCCCTGCATCGGCAGGCGGACTCTCAACCACTGCGCCACCAGGGAAGCCCCTAAACATCCATCTTTTGATGTCTGAAATTTACCTTTAAATAGTCCCCTCCCTCCCCCCAAAAAAGAAAAGGTGAGAGCGAGAGAGAGCGAGAGAGAGCGAGAGAGAGCGAGAGAGAGAGAGAGAGAGAGAGAGAGAGGGCTGCAGTGTTAATGGAAGAATGTTAACAATTAGTAAATCTAGGTGAGATCTCTGTAGGCTTGAAATTTTTCAAAATGAAAAGTTAACTACCCCAAATGGCCTACCTTTGTGTAAGTTTCTGGAGTATGGGAAGCATCATACTCATCTTTTATTGCCCACATCTCATACCTGCTTTCATTAACTACTGAATGAATCAGTGAGTGAGAGGAATAGCACATTAATATCTTGATCTCTTTTGATGCATGAGTTATATTTTACCTTGTGGAAAGTAGTTTGAATTCCAGCTGAGGTTGGGGGGGTGGGGTGGGGGGGTTTGTGGTGGAGGGTCAGGAGCAGAGGAGGCTGGAATTTCTAAGCTGCTGAGACTGTTTCTACAGGGTAGAAGGTGCAAGAAATGGTGAAGTTGGGATGAACTGTCCCCCAGGCAAAACTTGAGTACAAAACGTATTCCCTATGTCAGGCCCCATGCTTTGAGAATTCTTTTTTTTTTTTAGTGGGGGCTGAGGAAGATTTTGCACACCCATAAAAATGTAGCTGTCTATTCATTTGGAATTTCAATTTTCACACAGCAGTTACAATTATCAAACTTTTAATTTTATCAGACATTCTGAACTTCTTAATTATTACTTACAACAAAATAAGTGCCTACCAGTGACCTATTAGTCCAACTTTCCCCACATATTACTTTCTTGATTTGTATTGAAATAATAGCTGACCTTTCCAAAAAAAAAAAATAAGGGGCTTCCCTGGTGGCGCAGTGGTTGAGAGTCCTCCTGCCGATGCAGGGGACAAGGGCTCGTGGCCCGGTCTGGGAGGATCCCACATGCCGCGGAGCGGCTGGGCTCGTGAACCATGGCCGCTGAGCCTGCGCGTCTGGAGCCTGTGCTCCGCAACGGGAGAGGCCACAACAGTGAGAGGCCCGCGTGCCGCAAAAAAAAAAAAATAATAATAATAATAATAATGACTGTAGTCCTATCTTTTTACTAAGATATATTTCTATCTTTACACTAATGTGTCTCCTTAGCACATTTACTAATGTGCTAAGGAGACACATTATTCTCTTGTAAACTGGAGGACCCATCCTACAAATGAGCTTCCAGTTTCTACTTATGTCTTAATTTGGGAGAAAGTTGCCCCATCAGGCTGTTCCTGGGGAGTTAATAACACCTGGGCCCTCACCTCATGAGTCTTCTCTGAGCCCTTCTTTACACCCTCATTCCCTGTTACTTGCTTTAGAGCATAATAAAGCCCTCCCTTCACCTTGGTGCCTTCCTTAAATTGGAAAAAAGTGGTGGGTGGGTTACACAAAATATCACAGAGAAAAATTAGTTAGACACTATCTGAAGTGCAAAAAAAAAAAAAAACTACTTCAATTTTTCAAACTCTAAAGAAAAAAAATTTATTTCTTGTCCTTTGAAAAAAAAAAACATATTCTCAGATATAAAAAATCCATTCTCAGGTTAAAGAAGCCTCAGGGCAGTCACCAAATACAACACTTAGATTAACTGACAGTAGCAGTAATAACATGTTTTGGTTTTGTTTAGCTTTTTTTTTTTTTTTTTTAAAGCTAGTTGTTAAACAGAACAAAATGGAATGCCCAGTTGACAGTGTAAGCAGGCTTTGTGTTGACAATAAGATATGGAGCTTCTAAGATGAGCAATCCATGAGAAATAGCTTGCCTCAGGACTCAGTCAAGGCCAGCTTAATTTAAGTTTTCCTCTCCCACTTGTTTAGTCATTAAACTCAGGAAAGTATTTTGGAATTGGATCTGAGAAAAAGACACTCTGGCCAACATCATAAAGCTGGTTATTTAAAGAGATGCTAAAAGGCACTACTTTCCCTTTGGGTTCCAAAAGAATAGGAAACCAAGGCTATTCTGAGATACCTGAAAAATGCACTCTTTTTAAGTGTAGCTTTGAAATCGCTGGTTTTAAGTATAGCATATTTTATGGACATTATAGCACCTCAACTGCCATGCAGCACACGAAAAGGATTATGGATTTTCTCTTCAATGGAGCATTAAATAGTCCCCTGAATAGCAATTTTCTAAAAGAGCAAATATAGGTGGTGTATCCTGCATATGTTTTCCTGACACTGCAGAGTCTTTCTGTAACACACACTGCACGATACAGGTAACAGTTTCTGGTTCATAGAAAAAAACAACAACAACTCAGTTTTACCACTAAAGTGAAAGCAATTAATTTAGGATACTTAAAAGCAAAGAGTGAAATTTTTGGAAACTTTTGAGAATAGTAGATTGTTAAGTTCATTACTTTTGTCAGTCTCCTGCACATAACATCACAGATTTGTTCTGGCTTTTGCTGTTCTTCTTAGCTTACTTTGATCTTGTTCTTTTTAGAATACTTTACACTTTCATTTCTGCCTACCCACAACCTCTTAGCCTTCACATCCCAATTCCAATGCTGCCTCTTCCGTGAAACCTTTCTATTCACCCCAGCCAAAAGCAATTCCTCCTTCGCCTGGATTCCTTTGTCACTTTATTTTCACCTTTCTAATTTGCATGTTACATTTCACTCTATAGTACAATCGTGAAAGAGCAAGTTGTAAATTCTGTCAATTATAAGGCTCGTGAACCATGGCCGCTGAGCCTGCGCGTCTGGAGCCTGTGCTCCGCAACGGGAGAGGCCACAACAGTGAGAGGCCCGCGTGCCGCAAAAAAAAAAAAATAATAATAATAATAATAATGACTGTAGTCCTATCTTTTTACTAAGATATATTTCTATCTTTACACTAATGTGTCTCCTTAGCACATTTACTAATGTGCTAAGGAGACACATTATTCTCTTGTAAACTGGAGGACCCATCCTACAAATGAGCTTCCAGTTTCTACTTATGTCTTAATTTGGGAGAAAGTTGCCCCATCAGGCTGTTCCTGGGGAGTTAATAACACCTGGGCCCTCACCTCATGAGTCTTCTCTGAGCCCTTCTTTACACCCTCATTCCCTGTTACTTGCTTTAGAGCATAATAAAGCCCTCCCTTCACCTTGGTGCCTTCCTTAAATTGGAAAAAAGTGGTGGGTGGGTTACACAAAATATCACAGAGAAAAATTAGTTAGACACTATCTGAAGTGCAAAAAAAAAAAAAAACTACTTCAATTTTTCAAACTCTAAAGAAAAAAAATTTATTTCTTGTCCTTTGAAAAAAAAAAACATATTCTCAGATATAAAAAATCCATTCTCAGGTTAAAGAAGCCTCAGGGCAGTCACCAAATACAACACTTAGATTAACTGACAGTAGCAGTAATAACATGTTTTGGTTTTGTTTAGCTTTTTTTTTTTTTTTTTTAAAGCTAGTTGTTAAACAGAACAAAATGGAATGCCCAGTTGACAGTGTAAGCAGGCTTTGTGTTGACAATAAGATATGGAGCTTCTAAGATGAGCAATCCATGAGAAATAGCTTGCCTCAGGACTCAGTCAAGGCCAGCTTAATTTAAGTTTTCCTCTCCCACTTGTTTAGTCATTAAACTCAGGAAAGTATTTTGGAATTGGATCTGAGAAAAAGACACTCTGGCCAACATCATAAAGCTGGTTATTTAAAGAGATGCTAAAAGGCACTACTTTCCCTTTGGGTTCCAAAAGAATAGGAAACCAAGGCTATTCTGAGATACCTGAAAAATGCACTCTTTTTAAGTGTAGCTTTGAAATCGCTGGTTTTAAGTATAGCATATTTTATGGACATTATAGCACCTCAACTGCCATGCAGCACACGAAAAGGATTATGGATTTTCTCTTCAATGGAGCATTAAATAGTCCCCTGAATAGCAATTTTCTAAAAGAGCAAATATAGGTGGTGTATCCTGCATATGTTTTCCTGACACTGCAGAGTCTTTCTGTAACACACACTGCACGATACAGGTAACAGTTTCTGGTTCATAGAAAAAAACAACAACAACTCAGTTTTACCACTAAAGTGAAAGCAATTAATTTAGGATACTTAAAAGCAAAGAGTGAAATTTTTGGAAACTTTTGAGAATAGTAGATTGTTAAGTTCATTACTTTTGTCAGTCTCCTGCACATAACATCACAGATTTGTTCTGGCTTTTGCTGTTCTTCTTAGCTTACTTTGATCTTGTTCTTTTTAGAATACTTTACACTTTCATTTCTGCCTACCCACAACCTCTTAGCCTTCACATCCCAATTCCAATGCTGCCTCTTCCGTGAAACCTTTCTATTCACCCCAGCCAAAAGCAATTCCTCCTTCGCCTGGATTCCTTTGTCACTTTATTTTCACCTTTCTAATTTGCATGTTACATTTCACTCTATAGTACAATCGTGAAAGAGCAAGTTGTAAATTCTGTCAATTATAAACCAGATGAGAGCACGGACTTTCTTTAGGACAGTACAATATTTCTTTTTTTCCATTTGTTCAAGTTGAAGCTACCGCAAAAGGTAAATAGCAAAAAAATAGTAAAATCAGTGCCTCAAAATTCATATTCTGAAAAAGTTCTGACTTAAAAAGCCAACATAATTAGATGTTCCATGTGCCATTTTAGTGATTCATGGGCTTCTTATAAAGTAGCCCTTTGTGTTTAGAAGAGTAAGATACTAAAACAGTCATTGAGACGTTAGTGAAGGATGTTTGCTTACAAATGCTGATGAATCTGCAGTAAAGAAGGGAGGTCAGGTACATTCCAATGACGCCACCGCTCGACATAGTCAGGTACTGGCTAATGATACAGAAAGCCAATTCAGAGAACAAATAAAGCTAGAAAATAGGCTTATTGAAACTTGATTATTGCACAGATATTGCTAACATGATAAATTTTTTTTACTATACATGCAATGTAAATATGGTGATATGAAGGTTCATGCCCCGGTCTGGGAGGATCCCACATGCCGCGGAGCGGCTGGGCCCGTGAGCCATGGCCGCTGAGCCTGCACGTCTGGAGCCTGTGCTCCGCAACAGGAGAGGCCACAACAGTGAGAGGCCCGCGTACCGCAAAAAAACAAAAACAATTAAGTCTTACTGTGGAAAAGAAACTACAACTGCACGACACAGTGAGCTTAGTGACATAATGAAGATCGTAGATTTATAAAGGCTAATGCATGACATTTGATATTATTTTCTTTATTACGTGATCAGATGAAAGCTGGTGATGGCCAACCACTATTGCATGCTGAGGTACGATGGTTACTGAGAGAAAAATTTTTTTCAAGAACGTGTAACTACAAAGTAAACTTCCAGTGATTCTGTAAAGTAAAAATAAATAAATAAATAAATAATAAAATAAAATTCATATCCTGAGAAGAAAGGTCATTAAACTTTTCTTTCAGATAATAATTCCTTAAAAGCCAATTTAAAAAAATCCAGTTTCCATTAGATTATAAGTTCCCAAAAGCCAAACCATGCCCCACTTTCTTCAGCCTCCCACAGCTCCAAGTTCAGAACCTTGTGGTTTGTCAGTGTTAACTATTATTTGGTGATTCAAAAATACTACTGTGTCTACTGAGCCAACGCTACACAGTTTACATGGCTCTATCTACTTGCCATTTTAAGATTAAAGTCTCCTTGGATCCCAGTACTTAATACAAATCCAAAAACGTAACACATATCCCAAATATTTCTATCATCTTGGTGTGTGTTTTCCTAGAGACTTCAGGAACTGATAAAATATATTCATGATCTACACCACTGATGAGTGAGGTACCTTCATATTTAGAAAAATAAATGACTCTTACAGCCTTATTTTCATATATGTAGAACATGAATGGTGAGAGAGATGCATTCATTATAAAGACCTATCAACACTGAGGCCTCACTACTGTATACTTTGATTACTCAATACCACACTTTGTCTTCTGTCAGTAATTCTAATTTAACTACGTAATGCTTTTAGCAGTGTTCAGGTAGGCAAAGCTACTCAAAACTATTACATATTTTCTTTCTCTATTTTCTTTATTCACACCTTGCTTTATATCAAAAATAAAATGATTATTCTACAGTAGGAGACTGCACTTTAATAACTGCAATACACTCATCAGAAGAACTAAAATAAAAAAGTAATGCAATACTAAATGCTGATGAGGATGCAGAAAAACTGAATCCCTCAACATTGCTGGTAATAATATAAAATGGTACAGCCACTCTGCAAAACAGTCTGGTACTTTTCTATAAAAATAAACATAAAATTACCATAAGACTCAGTATTTATCCCAGAGAATTGAAAACTTCTGTCCACAGAAAAGACTGCACATGAATGTTCATAGCAGCTTTATTTGTAATACCCCAAACATGGACACAGCTAATATGTGCCTGAATGGGTGAATGATTAAACAAACTGGTACATTCATACCATCGAATGCTATCTAGCAAAAGAAAGGATGAGCTATGTTACATACAACTTGGATGAATCTCAAGGGCTTTATGATGTGTGAAAAAGACCAAATGCAAAAGGTCAAAACTGTATGCTTCCATTTATATAAATAACATTCTTGAATAATGAAATTATAGTAATGGAAGACAGATTTGTGGTTGCCAGGGTTTAGGGGTTGTGCCTGGGAAGAGATACAAATGAGTATGAAGAGGTAGCAGAGGGAGATCTTTGTGATAAAGGAATTCTTTGATTGCAGAAGTGGTTACACTAAATCTACACATGTGATAAAATGATAGAGTACTATGCAAATACATTGTATCAATATCAAGTTCCTGGTTTTGTATTATACTATAATTGAGTATGTTATAACCATTGGAGGAAACTGGGTGAAGGATACCCAGGTCCTTTCTGAACTAACTTTGCAACTTCCTGTGAGTCTAAAATTATTTCTAAAAATGGTTAAAATTTAAAATACATAAAAAGAAAATAAAATCTTGTAAATATGTAAAACTGGATGGAATTCAATGACAGTAAGCATATATATACTAGGACTCTTCTGGGTATCTGGGTCTATATTGTTGCTCCATATTTATTTTTTAATGTTACATGTATGTTATCAGTCTTCCTCTAGATTGTAAGTTTCAGGAGGGCAATGATTTTCATCTGTTTTGTTCACTGATGAATCCCAAGAGCTTAGATCAGTGTTTGCATACATAATGTATTCAGTCAAAATCTGTTGAATGAGACAAGTGAGACAGTAGATCTATTGCTTTAGCATGTATATGCAATAACTTGCGGTACAAGATGAAAAGATACTCAGTCTCAGATCCTGATCATGAGAATTGTAATAATCATACCAAAACATCTTTTTATCTCCTTAACTTTCCATTTGATCTTGTCTTTCATTTACTCAAGTGCAGACACACAGTTACTCTAACTGTTGCTTATGTAAGTTCTCAGTAAACAAAAAATGCCTTGTTAGCCTTGAAGTATATAACTTGACATTGTAAAGTACAAAAATAATTTAAAAAATATGAAGTTCTATTATATTTTTTAAAAATAATAATAGTTAGGACTTCCCTGGTGGCACAGTGGTTAAGAATCCGCCTGCCAATGCAGGGGACACGGGTTCAAGCTCTGGTCCAGGAACATCCCACATGCTGCGGAGCAACTAAGCCCGTGCGCCACAACTACTGAGCCCACATGCCACAACTACTGAAGACCGCACGCCTAGAGCCCGTGCTCCACAACAAGAGAAGCCACCGCAATGAGAAGTCCGTGTACCACAACGAAGAGTAGCCCTCGCTCACCACAACTAGAGAAATCTCACGCACAACAACGAAGACCCAACACAGCCAAAAATTAATTAATTAATTAATAATAATAATAATTAACATTGACTTTAAAATGTTGTAACAATATAGTTCAATATATCAGTATAGCTCTTAGTCTCATAGTGATGGGAAGATTATTTAAATAGATAAGACATCAGAAAATAATTTTGTGCTATTTTATCATTATAATAAATAACATTATTATAACAATATAATAATAACACTTTATTATTATTATGATCACTAAGAATCCAAAGAATTCCATAGAAAGCATTTGCGTGTCTCAATACAAGGCTGTATCTTGTCCTGCTACTCTAACCATGTGAGGATCTTTAGAACTAAAATATAAAAGTTTAATTTTACCTAATTTTGGCCTTAGCCTGTATGTGAATTATGTGACGTCCCCCACCAGGTGTTCCTCTGGCCAATCCACACTGCCTCCACCAGGGGCCCTAAGGATCTGCACACCAGAATCTTCCATGCTGGCACAGGACAAGACTTAGGTCACTTTTCCCCATTGGGGACCAAGGCATCTTCATTGTTGGCTGTGATGTAAAGCACTTTTTGTGAAATCAAGTGTACACTTCTAGATAGGAAGAGGTCTGAGTGCTCAGCTTGTGCCAGGAGACCTCAGGATACGGCATAGTGGAAAGATCACGACAAACTGGATTTTAATCAGAGTGGGAGTCCCAGCTCAGCCAGTTACCCGCCCTGAGCAAGTCATCAAACCTCTCTGAGAACAGACTGGTGGCTGCCAGAGGCAATGTGCTTTCCTCATAATATTGTCATAAGGACAAAATGAGATGATGCATGGCAAGTGTTTAGCACAGTGCCTGGCCACTGCAGTCTTCTATAAGGTTAGCAACTGTTAGCATCATCATCATTACTAACAGTTGCCAAAATGTAAGATAATGGTAAGGTCATAAATGTTTTGGAAACCACGTACTTCCTTTTACAGGCAGTTTACGCCTTTATTTCACTATCAACATAGGTTATATACTCTCCTCTGTAAACCATACTTACTGAATTTAAGTTTTAGTTTATACATACAGTATGGAAACAAAATGGCTTTCTGGCTTAAAATATTTTCTGATGCAAGAGAAAGGAACATACCATACCTAATTCCAGCTGTGAAAACCTGACTGCACATGCCCATTTGATGCCCTGTTTGTAAGGGCTGCCCTTAATGCAGACTGGCACACACATAACGGAACTCAATGTCTGGTTGGCTTCCAGTTTGAAACAGAAGCTGCAGCTAATGGGCTGCTGAAAACCCTGAGGGCCATAGATGTCCAGGGTGGAAATAGCCTCTAACTTAAAGCTTGCCATGGCCCTCATTCAGTTAAGAATTCTTGGGGCAACTCTTTAACTTTCAGTGGTTCCTGTGCTAAAACCAAATTAGTAAAATATCAGATGGTTCTGTTGTTGCTAGGAAATGTCAGTAACATAAGCCATGACAGAAATAGACAAAATTAAGAAAACTAACTTGGAAAATTCTGACATTGTATTGAATCAGTCAATGTGGATTCAAAAAAAAAAATAAGCAGGCCTTTTTTTTTTTTTGGTCACTTTTCAAACCAGAGCCATTTACTAAAGGCCCATAAAACGTCCATTTTAGCAGAAAATCTGCTCATAAAGGAAATGCCAAAACCACCTTTCCCTTTCAAAGTTACAACCTATTCCCTTTATAATTAAATGTAAACAGAATCAGATATTTTCTTTTCCTCAATTTACTGTGAAAAAATTTTTGTACAAAGAAGATTTCTTTTGTACAGACCCAATAAAATATGGTATTTTAAAACGGATTTAAAATGTACCCAAAGAGCTCTATGACATTATTTTTCATAAATGAATTTTCTTAACTTTTCCTTCTTGGGTATTTGCATATAAATGACTCTTCCATGTCTGCTCTGTGAAATGACTTAAATAATATAATTAGAAATAATCTACAGGTGCATGGATTAGATTATTAGAAGTGGTTTCTTTTGTTTGAGGGGTGTGTCTGTACCCTTGGATTTGTTTAAATTTTACTACCTTTCCCTCAGATCTGTAGCTTTTTATGTGACTGAAAAAACAGAGTCCTGGAGGCTTATCAAGAATGTCATTGTGTGTTTTACTGGAGAACTTGAACTCTACCATGCTTGAATAAAAAACCAAAATAACAACAAAGAGAAGGAATGACACATTCCCTAAGACTTGATGAAAGCTAGGACATTGGGAAGTTTTTGTACCAAAAAGAAGGATAAATAAATATAAGTTCTAAACTAACGTTTATTCACAGGATGAAGCCAAAGTAGAGGAAAGAGACAGTTACTTCTGTCTTAAAGAGTTAGCTCTCTTCCCTGCCCCAGAAACAAAACTTCTCACACGCAATACTCCCACAGCCCCATATTTCAAGTTTGACCTTAAATTCTACCTTCTCCATGAAACTACTCCAGCTAAATCAATTTCTCTTTTCACCTGAACTTGCCTATTGTACTTTCACTATCATCAATTTTCATCTGGGGACCTAATTAATCATCCAATGCCTTGATGTTGTGATTTCACTGCATCATGGATCTCCTGGGGTCATTTCCCCATATGTTATGACATATTATAAATTTCTCGAGGCCAAAGATGTCTCTTCCGTTTCTTTTGTGCCTCCCCACCCTGCAATGACAAGTACAGAGCCAGGAACACAGCAGACAGGGAGGCCAGTCCAGCAGAGCAGAGCCATCATGGTGCTACACAACTAGACTCCTGCAAATCCTCTAAGATCCACAGCTGTAACATTGATAATTAATTACAGAGTGGTCCTTTTCAGTCAATTGAGAAGTCACATCCTTACAACTCTCGAATGAGTGGGATTTTATACTCCAGCTAATGGCCGAGGCATTAGCTGGAGTATAAAATTAGTTCATTAGTTTCCTCATTTGTAAAATGGGGATTAAAAATAATAGTAGCTGATAACCATTCGACACTTACTATGTTGTGAAGCACTGTTCTAAAGTCTTTAAATGTTTTAACTCATTGAATCCTCACACACACCTTATTAGGTAGGCACTATTATTACCCCATTTTATAGGTGAAGAAACTGAGAGAGGGCAAGAAACTTTCCCAGAGTTACACATCTATGCAGCAACCCTGGGATTCACATCTAGGCAGGCAGAGCTTACACGCTCACCTGCAAGGTGTATTGCCTCTCATAAAATTTACCCCTCATGATTATTTTAAGGATTAAACAAATTAATAGTTTTAAAATATTAATACTTGATATTAAATATTAAATATTTTAAAGTGGTTGACACATAGTAAGTACTCAATAAAAGTCCACGGTATTATGTTTATAAGTATGTCATAATTTAGGCTTCAAAACTCTACAACTAATTTAGACAAAAATGATCTAGATAATAACTTAATATATGCTGACACAATCTCTGCCCAGAAGGAAGCTTACACTCTTAGGAGAAATATATATGCATGTAGAAAAACTAAGAAAAACCGATGTTAAAAGTGACACTAACTGATGAGGAAGAGCCCATTAGACCTGCAGGTGGCAATTGTGGCTTGCCCTTGCCCTATCCAGCATCTTATCACGTAGGGCTCTAAGTAGCTCCTTTTAGCAGGTACCCAAGATGATTCTGGTGTAAATACTCATAAACCACACTTTCAGCACATTTATATAGGCCACACTTGAACAGGTACCATAATAGAGTGTGAGACTATACTTATATAAAGAGGTGCTGATTGAGAAGCCCAGTGGAAACAAGTGGAGAGAGATGGGCCCAAGGTGGGGCTGGAGCCCAGGGAATGCTTCCCAGAGGAGGGAGACTTAGCATTCTAAAGCAAGGACATCAATAATTCACTCGGAAACTCATCCTCCAGCTCAGTTAAAAGAAGAATAATGACACAAATCAGAAAAACTAAAAGTATGAATAATTTATCAGTTCCACCCTGTTCTCTTAGGAGCCCAAATGTTCTGTACATTAATAACTGAGTCTTCTTAAAACCCTCAGAACTGTTGTGAGCAAGAAGAGCACGGTATGTGAATACCATTAAATCATCTCTATATTCTTTACCACAGTCCTTTTTTTTTTTTTGGATAGGATAGGTGTTGTTTTTATTTACATATACCAACAAACAAAAAACAAAAGCTTTCCTTCCTGCTTGCCATTTGCTTCCTTTTGTATGTCTCAAGGTCCTCTCAGGAGTTAAAGTCTAAACCCCGAAAGGAATCCTGGGAGGAAAGCAGGCCCACCGCAGAAGCTGCTGCACATTCCTCCAGATACAGGGAGGGCACCCGAGGTTGTGCCTCCACAGAGGGGCTGGTTGAGGTGAGAACTGGAATACTGTTAGGGTTTCTCCATGGAACCTATGAATGCAGTTGTCTAAGTGAGTCTCAGAGGTACTGAACAGTTCAGGTCTGAAGGCAGAAATCCTCTTAGGATTGTTTACAGCAAGTTTCTTCTTATACCAATAGGTGACCCAGAGGCAAGGTCTTAACTGGGGTTTTTATTTTTAAAAGCCTTCCCTTTCCACTCTGGCCTGATGCCATCACGTGACAGCTTTCTTTTTCTGAATTCTTAACTGAATTGAAGCAGAGCTGATTTCATGCCCATCCTGCTGGGAGCAGTCCCTTTCTCATATTTTGCCCGTTAGTAGAAACAGGAAAGACTGGTAGATAGCCTGAGTTTTTTCACTGGGTTGGTTTGGCCCCATCACCATAGTGATAGCTCTGACCACAGTCATTCCAGCTGATCCTTTAACAGGTCTGTAAGGTACCAAAACAGTCACTAGGGTAGCCCAGAGATTAGTAAGGTTTATATTTACATCTCCCGAGTTTTTTAAACAGACTGACTTGCACAAAGCTGGATTATGGCATTTTACCACAGCTATTATGAGAAGAAATATTGTTCTAAGATTTTTAATTAGTTGCATCCTCTCTTAAGGCTTACTCTCTCACTCCCGCTACGTATCGAATTCTTCAATTAAGATTATCCCTTAATTCTTACATCAGAAACCCAGAAAACAGAGTTGCTTTCTACCTCTTTAATTCTCCATAAGGCATCAGTATTATACTATGATATATGAATACGTATGTGTGTGTGTGTGTGTGTGTGTATATATATATATATATATATATTTGCTTTTTTTTAAAAGTAGAAGTTCTCTCCTCATTCACCTTTGTTTCATACAAAGTAGGTGCCCAAGTAGGTAGTTAGAAATTAAATAAAGGCCACAAAAACTTCCCAACGAAGATCATTAAAGAGAAAAATCCTTTCTTCCTCTTATTACAGCTGATCTTTGACACATGCCAGGTAAGAAAAAAGGAATCACGCGTGGTGATGGGAAGACTGGACCTCTCCCTCTCTGGGTTGCAGCTGAACTTCTATTGGTGGTCCTAGTAAAATATATAACTCTTCATTTGTTCTAAGCAAGTCCTTCTTTCAGCTTTCCTTCAAACAATGCCTTTACTCTCCCACTAGAGTATGAGGATTTAGAGATTTCGAGCAGCAAGTTTCCGGTTGGGTAGCAGTCTCTTTAAATCGTGTGTTGGCTATGTAGAGAGAGGGAAAGTTATGGGAGAATGGCAGGGGAGGATGGTGAGAGAAAGAGAGAAATATATCTTCTTCTTTGGGAGCACTGGAAGAAAGCAAGCTTTTCAAAGTCGTTGCCGGTATCTCATGAACGCCCAGGATGCTACCATGATGAGGGCAAACACTGGCACCAGCACCCCAGTTATGTAAATACCACTTGGCTCCCCTTCACCGTGATGTCCTATAGGCCCATTCTGCACCTGTAACCTGTGCTGCACTCTCAGGGACACAGCATAGCCTGTATTACGAAAGAGGTCTACAGCATCCTGGTGCAGCAGGTTCTTTAGGTCTTGGCCGTTTACCGAGAGGATCTTATCACCCTCCTGGAGCCGCCCATCCAGGGCTGCAGCCCCGTTCCCTTTGATGCGGCTGACGTAGATGCCACTGTCATTGGAGACATACTGCTGATCTGTGCCACCGACAATGTTGACGTCCAGCCTTTAATCTTCGCAGCATCATAACGGATTTGTGAAAACTCATGAAGACCAAAAGAACCTCCAACAATCAGCAACTTTCCTTTGCCTCCCAGTGCAGGGCCCTTCCAGATAGGTCTCCACCAGGCAAAAGCAATCCCACAGTCCTTTTTCACATGTTTCCTTTTTTACTACACAGAGATGAATGGTTCCTGAAATTATGTAATGGATACATGTATTCACTCATTCACTCATTCATTTATTCATTCTACAAACACAATTTGTTGAATATCTAATCTACGCACAGTGCTATAGGTCCTAAGGGGAAACCCATTCAACAGTCTAATGAAGAAGACAAAAATGAAACATAGATGGTTTTCCGTGAAACAGATAATATAGTAGAGGTAGGTAGTTTACAAGTTGCAGAGAGGCCTCAGAGGAGAATGAGGTCAATAGCATAAACGGGGAGGATTCCAGACAGGTTTCAGAGAGCAATAATAACTTCCTCACTGTCAAATCTCACGGCACATTCCTCAAACACGCTGCTGCTTCCAACACTATCCAAAACTGTCTTGAAATTTCCCTTTGCCCACATTTTGTGATGAGACCCTGATTATTTTTGCCTCTAACCTTCCATGGCCCTTTTCCAATTCCATTGATGGCACCTCTGTTCAAGCTTTTTAATGTGATTGTTTGATGGTAGTTGTTTCTTCTGATTTGGGCCAGAGTTTCTTATTCTTTACTGTGCATGAGAATTGCGAAATCTTTTAAAAATGTACAGGTGTCCCAGCATTCCCTTGACTTGGGTTTTGGGGCCTGGATATATGAGCCATGTGCTTTTTTTTTTTTTTTTTTTTTTTTAAAGATTCTTATGCCAGTCAGGATGAGAACCACCTACGTAGGCTTGCCTACCTCTAACTGTCCCATGTGGAGACTGTTCATTTTCACATCATTCCCTCTCACCGGCTTCCTGAAAAAAAGGCCTGCTTATTTTTTTTTTTTGAATCCACATTGACTGATTCAATACAATGTCAGAATTTTCCAAGTTAGTTTTCTTAATTTTGTCTATTTCTGTCATGGCTTATGTTACTGACATTTCCTAGCAACAACAGAACCATCTGAAGCCTTTATTATGTTGAGGTAAGTGCCATCTATGCCTACTTTCTGGAGGATATTTATCATAAATGGGTGTTGAAGTTTATCAAAAGCTTTTTCTGTGTCTATTGAGATATCATATGATTTTTATCCTTCAATTTGTTAATATGGTTTATCACATTGATTGATTTGCATATACTGAAGAATCCTTGCATTCCTGGGATAAACCCCACTTCATCATGGTGTATGATCCTTTTAATGTGCTGTTGGATTCTGTTTGCTAGTATTTTGTTGAGGAATTTTGCATCTATGTTCATCAGTGATATTTGTTGTAGTTTTCTTTCTTTGTGACATCCTTGCCTGGTTTTGGTATCAGGGTGATGGTGGCCTCATAGAATGAGTTTGGGAGTGTTCCTCCCTCTGCTATATTTTGGAAGAGTTTGAGAAAGACAGGTGTTAGCTCTTCTCTAAATGTTTGACAGAATTCGCCTGTGAAGCCATCTTGTCCTGGGCTTTTGCCTGTTGGAAGATTTTTAATCACAGTCTCAATTTCAGTGCTTGTGACTGGTCTGTTTATATTTTCTACTTCTTCCTGGTTCAGTACCGGAAGTTTGTGCTTTTCAAGGAATTTGTCCATTTCTTCCAGGTTGTCCATTTTATTGGCATAGAG
>NC_041215.1:84130624-84284461 GCF_002837175.3 Physeter macrocephalus
TTTAGTTTTATTGATCTTTGCTATTGTTTCCCTCATTTCTTTTTCATTTATTTCTGATCTGATCTTTATGATTTCTTTCCTTCTGCTAACTTTGAGGGTTTTTTGTTCTTCTTTGTCTAATTGCTTTAGGTGTAAGGTTAGGTTGTTTATTTGAGAAACAAGGACTTTTAAATTTGAGTCTCTTTACTCTCACACTCAGAACTCTAGTCCAAGTTCCAATGTCTCCATAGACATCTCTTAACTCCAGTGGTTTTTCCATTCAAGTTCACCCTGTATATTGTTTTAAAGGTAACCTGTCTCAAACTCCATTTTTAGCAAACTTTCCCCTACTTTAAGAACCCACTCTTGGCCACAATCAAATCTAACTGCATAGCCCAACATGTCCTGCCTTTCAGCCCAAGCCCTTATCCTCCACACAAGTTTTGCCTTATCTCAATATTTCCTGGCAGTGTTCTTCATGTGCCTATGTGTATCTTGCCTACACTTGTCTCAACAGCTTTGCTAAACCATTCTCTGATCTGGAATGTCATTTTGACTCCCAATCCTTACCTGTCACTTGCTTTGAGAGCCAAATAATATTCTCACATCTTGGGCTGGTAACTCTTGCATGAGCCATCTGTCAGCACCTTGTATATAGTTTTTCATATATTGATATTTTCTGGCAATGGATATATTTTGAATATTATTCCTATCTCTTTAAATAAATTAGAGTGGCAGTGATACATAGTGACATAAGCTATTGTGGAACGTGGGCAAAAGCCACTACTGAACTTGTTTAATCATCTGGTAAATGTGAATATATCCTTGATGTAAGGATTAAATACCTTCTGCTAGTATGATGACTGGCACATAATAGATGGCCAATAGGTAGTAAACATTATTGCTTCTGCGAGCCTTTCAAGGGGTAGGAACTTGTCCTCATTTTGTACTGTTTCATGGCCATAACCCTTTGTGCACCCAATTCTGATCTGTGTACACAGAGGACAACCTATAGCTATATATTGGGTCCCTAAGTCAATGATGAAAATTCTGGTAAGTATGGTGAAATTCTATGTGTAAGTTTAGCTGGTTGTCTTGTAGAAATATAAACCTGAGTTATTAAAAGTAATCTCTCACAATGACTAATGAATTGGCCAAAATGGGAATTTCAGGATTGAAAATGTTGTTTGGTATTCCTGTGTTTACTTAAACTTTTTTGCAGGCCAGTTGTAAGTCTCAGATAATATGGAAAACTTTATTGTTCTTGAAAGAGAAAGAAAATCCAGAATTTAAAATTATTTGTCCTCCTCATCTTGATGAATTATCCAACACTTTTTCCAGGGGGGTGGCTTAGTTCTGAAAAGCAGGACTTACCAGAGATTTAAATCTTTACATTTATATAAGTAAGCATTTACAGACCGTGTATGTCCTTCTCCAAGTACAAAACACTAAATGACAGTAAAAACTGGTGGACCACTCAAGTTACTAGAGAATAGTATTTTTTCAGTAACATTTGCATCCTCTCTTTTGTTTATTATTCAGAATTTAGGCCATCACCTACAACCATAAAGGAAAACTAGTCATATGTGAAATACTTATAAATGAATTAAGCAACACAAAGAAAAATTCTTTGTTAGTCCAAGTTTTATAAATATGCTAACATAAAGTATATCCTTGCTCTATATTCATCACTCAAGTAACAAAATATACAATCTTTAATGACCTGTTAACCAACATGAAGCAAAATTAACCAAGGCATATTAACAGAATCCTTTCAGCTGTTTTTAGAAGCTGAATTGCATTTGGCCTCCCATGTTATTAGCACTACTAAGCAACAAAACCATAAGAAGTCCACTGAGCAATATCTGAGCAATGTATGAACAATGAACAACAAATTAATTACATATATAATCATTAACAAAATGTGCAATAATGCTTTCAGAACTCACAACCAGACAATTCACCATTTAATTACTACCTTCTACTGTCAGCCTTTCAAACTAGATTAATTTTGATACAAAGCTTTCTTTTCATTCTTTCAAATTGCTTATGTAATTTGTTTTAAAGAAATTACTCTTTCAAGTAAAATCACTTGCAATAGCTAAAACACATGTGCAGATGCAATTACACTCCTACATTTTAAAAAATATTACACTGGGAAAATTATATCTACTCCTGTGAAAGTATCTAATAACACTGCTTTATTAATCACCTTCAAAAAATTGCCATTAGAAATATTTTGGCCTACTTTTCTTTCATTTCTTGTCCCTGAAAGAAATCTCATCTCATAATTATCCTTTTCAGATTCTCCATACATTGGCTTGATTATAAGCAGACTTCTCCTGAGCTAAAATATAAACTATTTTCATTCCCAGAAGATTTAACCTCCTTTAGTCTCTAAATATTCACTGTCTAATACAGTAGCCACTAGCCATTTGAAATGTGGCTAGTTCAAAATGTGATGTGCTATAAGTATAATGTACACACAGGATTTTGAAGATTTAATACAAAAAATTAAAATATCGCATTAATAGTTTTTATAATGATTACATATTGAATAATTTAGATATATTAGAATAAATTAAACATATTACTAAATTAATTTCACTCTTTTTACTTTTATTATTGGGTGAGTTTTGGTAATTTGTGGCTTTCAAAGAATTGGTTCATTTCATTTAAATTGTTGAATTTATGTGCAAAGAGTTGTTCATAGTATTACTACATTATATTTTTAATGTCTGTGGGGTTTAGAGTGATGCCCCATCTTTCATACCTAATACTCGTAATTTTTGCCTTCTCTCTTTTTACCTTTCTCAGTTTGGCTAGAGGCTTATCAATTTTACTGACTTTTTCAAAGAACCATGCATTTCTCTGTTATTTTTCTGTTATCTGTTTCATTAATTTCTGCTCTTATCTTTATTTTTTGCTTCATTCTGCTTGCCTCAGTTTTAATTTGCTGTTATTTTTCTAGTTTCTTAAGGCAAAAACACAGATTGTGGATTTGAGACATCTATCCTTTTCTAATGTAAGTGTTTAATGCTCTAAAATGTACATTAGGCTATTAGAAAATTTAAAATTACATATATGTTCAATAAATGGTGCTGGGATAATTGGATATTCACATGTAAAAGAATGAAACTGAATCTGTATCTTACACCACTTACAAAAGTTAACTCAAAAGGATTAAAGACCATGAAACTCTTAGAAAACATAGGAACAAAGCTTCTTGACATGTGTCTTGGTAATAATGTTTTTGGATATGACATCTAAAGTACAAGCAACAAAATTAAAAATAAACAAGTGGGACTACATCAAACTAAAAAGCTGCCGCACAGCAAAGGAAACCATCAACAAAGTGAAAAGACAACCTATGGAATGGGAAAATAATATTTTCAAATCGTATATCTGAAAAGGGGTAAATATCCAAAATATATGAAAAGTCCTACAATTCAATAGCAAAAAAACCCAAATAACCCAATTAAAAAACGGGCAAGTGATCTGAATAGACATTTCTCCAAAGAAAATATGTGAAAGGCCAACAAGTACATGACAAGATACTCAACATCGTTAGCCATTAGGCAAATGTGAATTAAAACCACTATGAGAGGGGACTTCCCTGGTGGCACAGTGGTTAAGAATCCTCCTGCCAATGCTGGGGACATGGGTTCGAGCCCTGGTCCGGGAAGACCCCACATGACGCTGAGCAACTAAACCCGTGCGCCACAACTACAGAGCCTGCGTTCTAGAGCCCGTGCACTGCAACGGATAGTAGCCCCTGCTCGCCACAACTAGAGAAAGCCCACGTGCAGCATCAAAGACCCAACACAGCCAAAAATTTAAATTAATTAATTAATTTTAAAAAAAGAAAAAAGCACAATGAGACATCAACGCACACCTGATAGAATGACCATCATCAAAAAGTCAAGAGATAATAATGCTGGCATGGATGTGGAGATAAGGGAACCCTTGTGCACTGTTGGTAGGATTGTACATTGGTACAGCCACTATGGCAAACAGTATGGAGGATCCTCAAAATGTTGAAAATAGAACTACCAAATGATACATTTCTGGGAATATATCCAAAGGAAGTGAAAACAGTAACTCAAAAGATATCTGCACCCCCATGTTCATAACAGCATTATTTACAATAGCCAAGACACAGAAGCAACCTAAGTGTCCATTGATGGATGAGTGGATAAAGAAGATGTGGTATATACATACAATGGAATACCATTCAGTCATAAAAGAAAAAACGAAATCCTACCATTTGCAACAACATGAATGAAACTTGAAGGCATTGTGCTAAGTGAAATAAGTCAGAGAAAGACAAATAGCTGTATGATCTCACTTACATGTGGAATCTAAAAACAAAACAAACAAACAACAAAACTGAGCTCATGGATACAGAGAACAGATTGGTGGTTACCAGAGGCAGAAGGTATGGAGAGGGGGAATTGGAGTGAGGTGGTCAAAAGGACAAACTTCCAGTTATAAGATGTAACATACAACACAATGTCTAGAGCTAACACTACTGCATGATACGGGGGAAATTTGTTAAGAGAGTAAGTAAGGGAGTTCTTATCACAAGGAGAATTTTTTTTCCTTTTTTCCTTTTCTTCTTTCTTTTTTTTATTGTACCTGTATGAGAAGATGGATCTTAGCTGAACCTAATGTGGTGATCATGTCACAATATATGTAAATCAAACCATCATGCTGTATGCCTTAAATTTATACAGTGATGTATGCCAATTATCTCAATAAAACTGGAAAAATAAATAAATAAAAGTAAATATGAGGTTACATTTGTGGTTCACATTATATGTTTCTATTTATTGCTGCTCTAAGAAGTATAACACACTAGCAAAGTATTTTCTGTCTAACACATTAATAAAAGTTTAATAGCCTATGGGAACACTGAAGCAAAAATCTCAGGCTTTCAGAAAGCAGCTGCAACAGCCTTCAGTGGTTTGGGTTTCTCTAGTTCCGATTATGTAAATACTTCGGATATGTTTTGAGCTGAACTTAAAGTAAAAAAAAGACATGTCCTACGAAACTGAATCTAACAGTTCACGGTTCTTTAGAGTTCCCTCTGTACTGACAGAATAATTAGGATTTCTTTAAGAAAATCAGCCATTTGTATAACGTGAGTTACTGGGCTGAACGGTGAGACTGCTCTCTCACCTTCTCTGTCTTCTCATTTCACTGGCTTGACCCAGTGCCTGAAATTTGTACCATAGAAGCCCCCTTACTGGTCCTCTGAAACCTGGGGCTTTGGTTTCCTTCCCACCACTGTGTCTGCCGGACCAAGCAGTGGGGAGAACAGAGGGAGGAAAATGCCATGTGGATTTACAACAAGCTCAGGGACCACAGGTCCTCTGGTCAGAGAGGACCCCCTCTCTCAGAGATTCACGCACCTGCCTGTTGCCTCCATCTTCACCATCACTGGGGGATTGCCTGTGCTGGGGCAGAGAAAATAGAAAAGCACAAAGCAAAAGCAAAAGCACAGTATTTCCTCCCTTTCTGTCTGACTCACAGAAGTCCTCTTTCTAGTGCTCAGATCTGAAAGAGAAGACTTTTCTGGAACTTTTTCTGTCCATATCTGATGCATACTTCAGAGTGTCAACTTGCTTTTGAATCCAAGCTGGGTAATATTGAAGAGAGAAAAAACAATACTGCTGGCTTGGCGGTCTTTGGAATTTTGGTCTCTTTCCCTAACCTACGTGCTAGTCCCTCGTTTTCAGCATCCTCAGCACACATACATACTGCCAAGGTTTATAGTTGCGTTTAATGGAGACAGGGTGGAGGGTATTTATTCCATCTTTCCTGGAACTGGAACCAGTATCCAATTTTAAGACATTAAAAAAAAAAGGCAAAATTTCTAATCTCACTCAAGTCCCTGAACTTCAAATAAGTGTTAGGTGGGAGATGGAGGATACAGGTAATTTGAAGCTCAGAGCTAACCACAGAATCAGAAGTTTGATGTATTCTCCTGAGGACTAACAGCTAGAAGAACTTGTCATGAGAATGATATAGCCATGTTATTTGAAAACATCTCGAGTTTTACACATTTATACTTATAGTATATCTAAGATAAGTCTAGAGTTTAGAAAAGATGCATTCTGGCTAAGGCTAATCAGGTAGGAGTCGTACTAGACTTAAAACTAATAAACAAAACAAAATCCCCTCATTCTTGGTTAAGTACAATACTTACTTATGGCTTTTCTGGAGCAGAAGTATCTGTTGCCTTCTGGATAGAATGGAAAAGGTATATTTTACCCTGACATTTAATCTAACTCAGTATATTGAAGATTGGGAGTGGGGGTGAGTGGGTCCTATGCTACCAGCTACCATCTTACCTCTGCTACCCCTCACTTATATTTCTTGAACTGTCAGAGTTCTGCCTTGTCAGTCCAAATCTTGGACCAAGACCCTCTTTTCATGACTAATAAGGACTATGGGTTCTACTTTCCATTAAAAGTTTTTGCTTGTAGATTTATATTTTAAAGGAATACTTTAAAAATAATTAACAGCTTGGAAACTACAGGCTTATGATCTCAAAAATGTTAATTGTGATCCTGACTTTTGGCCAAGTTTTCAAATAGGAATATGTTGGTGACAAATCACATAAAGTCCAACCAACACTGGTTTAAACACTCACGAGTTCATCTATGTCACAGCAATAGTCCTAGGGCTCAGCATACTCTTCCACAGTATAAAAGTAGCATAAATAATCAGCTTATAAATTTATTCCCCTATTGTTGGACATTGTTTGGCTTCCAGTTAGGTTATTCTATCAAAAACATGTGAAAAGATGCTTAATATCATAGCAAAGCATCTTCATATCTATACCCTTACTAGTGCTTTCATTTCCAAGGATGAAGTCCCAGAGGTGAGGTTGCTGAGTCTCAGGATGTGAGCATTTTAAATTTTAATGCTTGCTAGTTTCCAAAATGATTGTGTTAATCCAAATTCTCACCAACAGTATAGTAGAATGCCCCTTTCCTCACATTCTCACCATCACTGAATGTTATCAATATTTTAAAATTTTAATGGTGTACAGGCAATTAAAAATTTATCTTTTTATCATTATTTAGTTTCATTTCTCAGGCCATTATTGACATTGAGCTTCTTTTTACATGTTCATTGGCAATCTGCCTCTCTTCTGTGAATAGTCTATTTTTTATTTATTTATTTTTGGCTAATTTGTCTTTCTTATCAACATGAAGGAGTATAACCCTTTGACGGTCATATAAATTGCAAATATTTTCCTTCCAGTTCATCGTTTGTCCTTTAAATTGGTCAGTGGTGTCTGGAAAACTCATATTCACCTCCAGGACAGCTCATAAATCACTTTCTCTGTCAAGCTTCCCCTAGTTTTCCTGGCAGAATTAGTCATTCCTTCCACAATATACCCATAATATTCTGTGCACACCCTTGTGTGCTGAATTATAACTACAAACTTTTTCCTCCTGATCAAGAAGGTATATCAAAATTCAAGTCAAAGAGACTAACATTATAATAGATATCTTAGCATATGATTTTCAGAATCATTTTTCCAAAAGTAGATCATTCACAAACTTCAAAATTTTCTTTTTATTTATTTATTTACTTATCATACCATCTTTCATTTTAAAGAATCTTAGTTCTGCTTCTCAACTATCTCTTCATGAAAACTCTTGTTTTCTTCTTCCTGTCTCTTTTCATTCATGAGTGTTGCCTTCAAAATCCCTAGAGGATGCCACCATTGCTCTTGCCCTCTGTTCCAGTTATCCACTGCTGTGTGACAAACCACTGCACATTCTAAAGACCTAAAATAACAATTATTTATTGTGCTCATGATTCTCAGGCAGGGCTCAGTGGGTAAGACTTGTCTCTGTTCTGCATAGGTCAGGTTGGAAGCCCAACCAGGTCTGGAGAATCAACTTTCAAGATGGCTCAAATGGCTCGCTCACAGGGCTGGCAAGTTGGTTGGCTGTTGGCCAGGATCTCAGCCAGAGATGTTGCTGGGACACTCAGTTCTTCTCCACATGGGCCTCTCCATAGTGCTCCTTGACGTACTCAGTTGGTTAGGTTCCAGGAGCAACTATTTGAAATTACAGGAAGAGAAAGCAGCCAGTCTCTTGAGACTGGACCGGAAACTGGCACCACATCATCTATGCTGTATTCTTTTGCTGAAAGCAGTCCCAGAGTCTGACCAGTTTTAAGGGAATGAACACAGACTCCACCTCTCATTGGGAAGAGTGCCAAAGACTTTATGGCCATCTTTAATCTACTGTAATCTTGTATATTGGGTCCTTCTAGAGTTGTCAAAAAAGTTGTCAGTATCTGCTATAACCAAGCCCTGCTCTGTTCCTTGCAGAAGTGTGGAAGATGCTTCTCTTCTTGTGGACTTTGTGTCACTTGGTGTCCCAGCTACAAAGCAATATAATGAGTGCTTCATGTTTCCCACAGGCCCTTCAACTTCAGCCAAGGAGCCCAACCTTGACTGCTAAACCAAGACAGGGATAAGATAGAGAGCATCCTTTCCAAATTTTGTACTCTTCAGGCTCTGTGCCAACAAAATTTTCTCCTTATAGAACTCCTTCCCCTCTAGTAAATCAACTCTCATCAACACTTCATTAAGTATGGGCATCCTCTGAACTGCGGCTTAGCCCAAACTAGTAACAAATTATTTGTGATATCTGCAGTCTTAATGTGCCTTAACTCCATGTCTGAGAAGCCTATCTCATGGACTCTCTAGCCTCTTAAACCAACCTATCTTATAAAAACAATATTTTATAAGATTGCCCATGGCACTTTCCAAATACAGAGAATGCTATTCAAGTTTTATTTCACTCCACAGCTCCACAATATTCACTGGAACTGAACATCTGGGAAAAGAAATACCCTGTACACTAGGAAAGTGTTAAGTCAGCCAGGGAAAATCACTGGGAAGTTTTGCTGTTTCACAGTTGTGAGAATACTATTTTTGTTTTTTAAATAGAAAAGTTCTCTATTCTCAAAAACCTAAAAGAGAAACTATACCGCCCACTAGTTCCCACTCCCCCAGGAACCCTGCATTGTTCCTACATTGTTTCAGTGACCTTTGTCAAAATGATCAGTGAAAATATGCCAGGTACTTTACATGTATAGAATACTAAGACACAGATCCCTTTGAACCAAAGATCAATTAAGTGTTGGAATTTGGAAGGTGCCAATTAATTTCACCTCTCTCTCCTCAAGATTCCAAATCAACTGAGAAATAGACATCAAGTTCAGATATGGATCAAAATATCTGCTCTTATTACTGGTAAAGCTGGACTGGAGGGTGGGTTTGATTTGACTTTCTACTTTTTCTCTTTAAAAATCTAGTCCTTGTGACCTGCCTAAGGAGACAACTGGGTCTGAGGTATAGAAACATATTTGGCTGCTCTGTGTAGGTTAGATTGTGGCCTTCCTCTTCCACATAGGGACATCTGGCCAAATCATGCAGAAGCAGAGAGAATAGAGAACCTGCAGCCCATGGGTAGCCAGAGTCTGCAGAGAGAGCCTTTGAGGCTGGCTTCCCCATGGTGGCCACTTCTTCCCCTAGTCTCACCAACTGGATAACACACCCCCCTCACTCCTAAAGGAAGAGAAGGGAAGAGAAGACATGGGTGAAAGCATCGTCCGCAACATTTCTGAGAGAGTAGAATTCCCTAACTTGTGGGTCTATAGGAAAACACGAAGGAGAGGAAACGAATCTCCTATATGAAGTAAACATTTAGGGTAAAACACTGCCATGACATAGATAATGTAAAATAGGTTAGTCCTCTTCCAATACTGTCCTAAAGAGTTCCATCACTTTCACAACACACATGCTATAAAATTTTCTCTAATATGTAAATATATGTAATTCAAGTCACACAGACTTACTTTATTAAAATACATTATTAAGATCATCATCAAGAAAGTGAAAAGATAACCTACAGAATGGGAGAAAATATTTGCAAATTCTATATCTGACAAGGAATTAATATCCAGAATATGCAAAGAACTCCTACAACTCAGTAACAAAAAAAAAGCAACCCAATTAAAAAATGGGTAAAAGACCTGAATAGACGTTTGTCCAAAGAAGATATACAATTGTCCAGTAAGCACATGAAAAAATGTTTAATGTCATTAGTCATTAAAGAAATACAAATCAAAACCACCACAAGATATCACTTCACATCTAATAGGATGGCTATAATTAAACACACACACATACACACACAGAGAAAATAACAAGTTTAACCAGGACGTGAAGAAATTGGAACACCTGAACATTGCTGATGGGAATGTAATATGGCACTGCTGCTGTGAAAAACATTTTGGTGTTTCCTCAAAGAGTTAGCATAGAAATGCCCTATGACTAGGCAATTCCACTCCAAAAGAATTGAAAGCAGGTACTCAAACAGATACCTGTACACCAACATTCACTGTAGCATTATTTACAGTAGCTGAAAAAGTGGAAATAACCCAAGTGTCCATGGACAGATGAGGAATAAATAAAATGTGGTATACCCATATATTTGAAAATTATTCATTCATAAAAAGGAATGAAGTTCTGATACCTGCTACAATATGGATGACTCTTGAAAACATTATATGCTAAGTGAAATAAGCCAGACACAAAAGGAAAAATATTACATAATTCTATTTACATGAAATACCTAAAACAGACAAATTCATAAGGGCAGAAAGTAGATTAGAGGTAACCAGGGAAGGGAGGAGTGGGAGTCTTTGCTTAATAGCTACAGAGTTTCTGTTTGGGGTGATAAAAAAGTTTGGGAAATTGATAGCTGTGATGGTTGCACAACATGCTGAATATAATTAATGCCCCTGAATTGTACACTTAAAAATGGTTGAAATTGCAAATTTATATTATATATTTTTTACCACAATAATAATTTTTTAAAATAATGTATTCACACTAAATATTCCAGTTTACAGCAGAAAATCACACTATTCCTTATTTAAGGAATAAGTTTTAGTAAGACTTTAAACCTTACTACTAATATATTTTGACTATTCATTTCTAACTAAGTGAAGAGAAACAGGACAAAAATAAACATTCACTGGGTCAGAGATTTAGTCAGAATCAGGGAGTCGATAGATTTATGAGTCAAGTCAGAGGTGAAATTTTTCAGTTTTTTATACCTTAAAAGGTCATTCTTCACTGAATGCTAATATCATATATTAAATACAAATACAGGAGCTAGGGTCCAGAGGTTTTCTTGGTTCTTACAGTTGTAATTCCTTTGCACAATAGCAATGTAGTTACTTGCAAGATGGATACTGAGGGATAGAACGTTCTCAGCAACAGTCGTAAGGCATTTCCAACCCCTCTTTTCCTCTTTGACCACCTGAGGACACAGTGTTGACAGTGGCCACAGACAGATCTTTGTTACCTGCTTACATCTCCCTCTCCCCTCTCCTGAACTTCTTCTTTCTCATTAAAAATAATCGAGTCTGGTTTGGGAATCTAGATGCCTTTAGGGAATGAACGCTTTTTCTACATGATTATGTTTTCCCCACCGAAAATAGGGAAATATTTTTTCTCTGGACACTCCACAAGAATGGTTAAGTACCCTGCTGAAAGGAAAATCAGATCTCTGGGGTATAAGACATTACCAACATTAGAAACACTCATAAAAATTCTGTGTTTCCAGAATTTTTTCCTTTAGTCTAAATTAATATGGTCTGAGATATTTTTCTTTTTTTTTTTTTTTGTGGTACGCGGGCCTCTCACTGTTGTGGCCTCTCCTGTTGCGGAGCACAGGCTCTGGACGCGCAGGCTCAGCGGCCATGGCTCACGGGCCCAGCCGCTCCGTGGCATGTGGGATCTTCCCGGACCAGGGCACGAACCCGCATCCCCTGCATCAGCAGGTGGACTCTCAACCACTGCGCCACCAGGGAAGCCCTGAGATATTTTTCAATGGAAGGCGGAAAATAGCTTTTCTATCAAATTTCTATCAAATTAAACATCCAAATTTCTCTGATATATTATCAACAGCAAGCACTTCTATAAATCATTGCATGTCTCCCCAGATTTCCTTTTTAGGTGTTTAAGGGTATCTGTTATTATCATAATTTTTCAAATAAAGAAAATGAGACAAGAGAGTCTATCTGCTTTGCCCAAAGCAGAGTGGACTCAGCACAGAACTCCTACACCCTCCCGACACTCCTAAGAGTACATTCTTCTTTATAATTAGAACAAATCCCAGGGCCCTGTGCATAGGAAAAGGACTGGAATGAACATTAAATATGAAATATTATTGGCTTATTGAACTACTAATGTTCCTATCATTCAAAAAGCTCATATTAAAAATGACTTGGTACAACAATTTTCTGCTACAGGTTAAGACTGTACCTACCCTAACAGCATAATAACTAGTACATTGATTAAATTAGTGCTCTATCCATTTGAAATATGGAATTCACATTTTTCTTATTTAAAAAAGTATTTTGTCAGCAAATCTGAAACAGACTTCAGACTCCTTGATTTTTTTTTAACCAAAACGATGCTACTACTTTTTTTTTTTTTTTTTTTTTGCGGTACGCGGGCCTCTCACTGCTGTGGCCTCTACCGCCGCGGAGCACAGGCTCCGGACGCGCACCCGTTGCGGAGCACAGGCTCCGGACGCGCAGGCTCAGCGGCCATGGCTTACGGGCCCAGCCGCTCCGCGGCATGTGGGATCCTCCCAGACCGGGGCGCGAACCCGGTTCCCCTGCATCGGCAGGCGGACGCGCAACCACTGCGCCACCAGGGAAGCCCCGATGCTACTACTTAACATTTCTTGGGGGTAAGTGGCTGGTTCGGTTCGTTGGGTAAGGTGGGGTGGGAGAGGGTATGGGAGATAGACATTAAGAGGTCATGGTTAGAGGCCTGCGTGAAGCCAAAAGGCCTTTTTTTTTTTTTTTTTGGCGGTATGCGGGCCTCCCTCTGCTGTGGCCTCTCCCGTTGCGGAGCACTGGCTCCGGACGCTCAGGCTCAGCGGCCATGGCTCACGGACCCAGCCGCTCCGCGGCATGTGGGATCCTCCCAGACCGGGGCGCGAACCCGGTTCCCCTGCATCGGCAGGCGGACGCGCAACCACTGCGCCACCAGGGAAGCCCCCCAAAAGGCCTTTTTACTTGAGACCTCATGTTCTTAGATCCACGTGCAGAGAGGCAGAATGGTCCCACTATTCCACTGCTTGTTATGGTAAGATCCGCAATAGATATGAACCTTTGATTCATCCTCTCCCAATCATTTTTACAGATAAAAGCGTGAAGTCCAGAAGGCTAGTCCACAGCCAGAAGACTGGCATTAAAGGACAAGACTTTAAAATTGAGAATCACAAGCACCTTCTAAAGATGGATCCTCTTGATGGAAAACACCTTGCACTTTGCTGAGCTCCTGAACGGATGTAGGTATGCAAATTTGAGCATAGTTATTAAGGAGAGATGAACTGCTCTGCTTACGAAAGAATTCTCCCTGGAGTTGTGGGCCTGGACAGGAATAGGGTTGGTGGGGAAAGAGGTAGCCTGAGAGACCCAGACTGCTGTGAGCTTCCCCACCACTCACAGTTCATCAGTGTACCCAAAAGTGCTGGCTGGGCATGAATTGCTAGCAGGACCTGGGGAAGGGATGTAGCTTCAAATCCAGGTTAACTTTAGAAACAGTCGGCAGGTACATATGAAGGGGCTGGGGACACAGGAGACCTTGAGAAAGTAAACCTCTGTGGATGGGCAAGAATTGCAAGGAAGTGTTGGGTTTCCACAGTTCATAATATTGAGCTTTTTGTGTAGCAGCAAAACCTTGAATTGTTGGCCAAACAACACTAGTTAGCAGCACAATTAGTGCTAAAACATAGGTCTTTTGATTCCTGGTTCAATGACTGTTCACATCATCATGTGTTTTTTAAGATATACAAAGGACTTCCTGGTCACCAGGGATTTCTTCCTTGAAAGACAGCCCAGAGCCCAGAGCAAGGAGCTGTCTACACAGGAGAATAAATTCTGGATTCTAATAGCTCCCTGCTTCAGTACTAATTCTTTCTTCAACTTCTCAGTCTGATTTACCCTTTTACTTTTACTGTGGCTGTTGGTATATGTCAGAAGCAGAACAGATCTGCCTCTAAATCTAGGAAGCAAGTGGAAATTCCAGCCTAGATGTCCAAAGAAGCCAGTAATATTAAAGTACTAAAGACACAGAACATCTAGTCACTGCAGCCTTCTGAATCAAACCTCTTTGATCTTAGTGATGACATTCATTTGCCTAAGAGGGTTATTACTCACAGAGTTGGCTGCTGCACAGAGCTCCATTCTCAGAAGGAGAAACCACTTGGAGTTTAACGTCTCACCTGTCACTGTCTTGAAATTCTTAACAATTTTATCTTTGACTGTGTGTTTTATAAGTGAAGTCCAATGGGACAACAGAGGAAGTGCTGGGGGATGGGAGCTTCATCTCGAGTGTGGTCCTGCCCTCCGGGGAGAGAATCTCTTTGCTATCCTGTCTGCTCCCCCCGCCTCCGCCCCTGCTCAGTGAACTCTGTCATCTGCCCTGGCAGGGGTCAGGGCACAGCTCGGGAAAGGGTGGGGTTAGGCCCACACCCTCTGCATTGAGCTGGGACTGACGCCCAGTGCCTGTGAGGGGCTGCACTCACCCCACATATATCCCCATGGCTGAAGGAGCCAGACATTAAATAGCAGATTAAAAAAACACCATGACAGGCCAAGAAAAAGCTTTTTCCTGCTTTTTGAACAGGGAGTCCCACATTTTCACTTTGCACAGGGCCCCACAAACAACATTCTTGTCTCTGATTAGATACCTTATCTGGCACTCTCAAACCAACACTGTTTTTAGATTCTTAACTAAATAACCACAACATATAGGTAATAATAACTCTATTAAAACCATTCTTTGGTTTCAAGAACTCTTAATATTAAATATAAAATCAGATATTTTCAATAGCTCAAGAGGGAAAAAACCTCTATATTATTTTTGCCAGCAGGTCTCATTAACAATAGGAAGTTTGGATCTGTTGTTGTAGCTTGACAGTATGTTGCATGAAATGGAAAAATGATGGAATTTTTTTTTTTTCCACTGAGACAGCCAGGAAAAAAAAGGTACTTATTTCTCCACAGTGAAAATATTATCAGTCCATATTTTCTATCACATTAGGGAAAGTTGAAAAAAATCTTGTTACTTCTCTCCAATGTTGGTGTTTGCTCATAAATAACTATAGTGTTTTTCCATTACCTATCTGGCACTATGTTAATCTGGCCATAGGCCAGTGGCATCAGGGGAATAAAGAGGAAGTGTAAGAAAGAGCTTTTTATTCCTTTTTAATTTTGTATCTGCTTCATATCTTAATATCTTACCTTGAGCTTGGCCAAAAGAAGTTCATGATCATGAAGAAGTTTTTTAGTTTCATCTTGATTGCTTCCAATTTCCAGAAGATTGGGCTGTGATTCAGCCAACTGAAGTTGTACCCACTTGCCACACTGAAAATAAAAATGAAATAAAATGCACTTTTAGTTCCTCTTGTTCCTTCCCTTTCACCCTTCTCCTTTTTTTTCTTTTCTTTTTTTAAGCTTCCAGTTACACCGTGAACACTTTATTCTTTCCACAGAGATAGACAGGCCTCACGTAAATTGAAATAGAACAGGTCTAACATAAATCCATGCCCTGCCTTTCCTTCTTTTTTTTTTCTGCTTAGGATAAATTCCTTTCTCTTAGCATACTGGATTTAAATTCAAAATTCCCAAATGAGGAATATATGCAGTAGATTATGTATTATTGAAGAGTACAAAATTATAGAATAATTCACACACTTTTACATTCTCTCACTCACAAAACTGAACTCTATAAAAATAGTGATTTGAGCAAGTAGGGTGCAAACTTCACCAAAGGGAAAAGGTTTCATAAATGTAATTTAGGCTGATTAGTGTCTTTACACTGACCTTGCTGAGTCAACCAGAAAGAATAAACAGCAGATGAAGCAACTGATTTTCCGCTTATTCCAAAGTTAAAACAATATTTTCCAAATTTTGTTGTTGAATATTCAATAAGGTATGTATAAAAATGTCAGTGAAATTAGATGTGTGACAACTGCTATCTGAATGCAGCCCGCTTGTTTTCCACACTCAGGAACCCTTTCATTGCTCCAAGATATAATTCATCATTGCATTTCCTAAGGAATTGCTTTTCTAAGAGAAACAACCATTGAAGCAAGAGGAACCGCTATCAGGCATGTGCACGTGGCTAAGTGAATTGCTGAAGAGAAATGAGAAACCACATGTCTATTCTAGATCATTAGACTGTTTAGAAATGAGAAGTCCATATAGAGCAGACACAGGCACTTCTACTCCCTTCAGATGGACTTCCCATTTTGAATAGCTTGGGGTTTATTCCATATGGGATGGCAGTGAACTACGGGAGCTGGGGAGGGAGGATGGAGGGAACATTCTTAGAAACACAGTTCAGTTAAAATAAGAGTTTCCAGTACAATTTTAGAGGTTACTGTCAATTTACCTCTGATTCTTTTATCATTTACTCTGTATGCATTCTTCCTCATCCTACTCTAAGAAATGTTTCATATTTAAGGGAAAGAAAATTTAACTTTCTTTAAAAACAGAAATTTTTCCTCTTTTCCCTCTCTGCTGAAATTTGCAGTTACTCAAAGCATCATAAAATCAAACACAAATGATCAATTTTGCTACTTTTGCTTCAGGCTTCTTTCCATGTCCACTCATTGCCTTTGAAAAGAATAGAGGTCAAGGGACACGGCAGGGGTTCTGTTTATGTAGACCAAGTCTTAAGAGCCCTGGGGAATCGGCCTGGGTAGGCACACTTTGCATTCAGTGCTTCTAGAGTGAATCATTTTGCTCAATGTCCAGTGCTGCTTTCCTGTTAGGAATTTTTACATTAGCATAAAGTTCGAAGCAATTAAGTGAAAGTAAACAGGCCTGTTGTCTATGCTTCTTACAAAAGGCCAGAAAAGTCATTCAATTAAGCTTGGTGGGGCCCTGAAAGTAACAGGCTGTGGTGAGCACCAGCTTGTTTGCTGAATTCCCTTCATTAAACACTGAATTCCTGAGGTGGTGAGTTGTCTAAATCCAATCATAAGGCTTCAGGGATTTTTTACAGGACATATTCATAGGAAATAAAATCATAGATGCCTTCTTCAACCTAAAGATGTGTGGTCACCTTTGCAAACTGTTTGACATAAAACATGCAAAAACCTTTAAGCCCCTAGTGGCTTCAACTTCCTGCTGTTAAGGGCAAATTTGACACATGCCCTCAGCACTTTCCCTGGTAGGGTCTTTATTCCCCCAACCATGTGACAAGGATTTACTAGTGTCTTTACCATGTCAGAACCAAAGCTGCAGAGGGCACATGTCACAGTCTCTTATTAGGTGTTTCCTGCACTCATCATGCCAAAACAATGCCACCCCTTATCTGCTGGGACCCTCCTCTTCCCTCCTTCATCACATCCACTCTTAAAAATCACAGACATTTCCCAGGTCCACTGGACTCCAGCCTGGCAATCACAAACTTTTAATCACAAATGCTTTGTCTTTAAAAACCAAACTGAAAGTATATGGTAGAGTTTGTTGTTGCTCTTTAGAAAAATCAAGCTGCTTATAGATGTTTTCTGGCTAACTGAAAGAGAAACTCTAGCAACTGGCTGAAACTTAAGAGGTTTTTCTCTTAGTTGCAATTTAAGAAAGCAATAAGATGTACCTGCTGGGTTATTTTCTATATGCCGTGTACTGCCGATTGTGTTGGAATGTTCTTTAGGATTATCAGCACACAGCAAGAAGCCCACAGCTACACAGAAAAAAGGAAGTTGTCAGCTTACCTTTATGATGGCTATAACGATTTTGGAGTCCCCAGCCTGCACAGCTACTGAACTGACTGTTGTCGTAGAAAACTCCTCACCAGGACTTCCTTGGCTGGACATGGTACATTAGAACCAGAGTTTACGCTTTGGGCAGCCTCCGTACAGATGTGTGTCTGCTGGTCATTTCAGAAGGCAACCACCGGGGTTACTTGGATTCATTCAGGGCAAGAGCTCCCCTCACACTGATTACTCTGCCGAAAGGAAAGAACAGGAGGTTAAAAATAGACAACCCCATTGAGTTTATCATGAGAGAGAGAGGAAAGAACGGGAGAGAACCGCCACACCCCTAGTATGGTAACACTGAATGCCTGTTATTTTGGCTATTATCTTAAATGCAGAGGGCAGCTTCTAGCTCTCTATCAGCTGATGTTTGATAGCAATGGAAAAAGAATTACATCCTCACAACCCAAATTACTTTAGCCACTGAATCTATACAGTTTTGGTGGGCTTTGAAACCAGCCAGTCATTAACCTGGGTATCAATCTTTTCAAAATTTTTGAAGTCTCCTCCATGCAAAGAAAACTCCCAAAAATGTACTTTAAAAATAAGTTCTGGTATTCGTTTTGGGATTAAGCCACAAAATTGTTTGAAATATCTTTTGGATTAATCTGTTTTCCTAAAACTTACTGCCTTTTGTCAAATGAAGTTTATATGAAATGGTCACATTTTCTCAGTCTCAGATTTCTTAGGGACATTTTAAAAATATTTCAATGAGCAGTTATCAACAGATATCTACCAAGTCAGGATTTCTTTAAGACCATCTACTCCACTGAACAGTATTTTCAAGTTCAGTTGCACAACTACTAGGAAGTAATATACTTTGCTGTTACTTTTAATTGCAGCAGGAAAATGTTTTGGGTTTTTTGGATTAAAGGTTAACACTATGTATATTTTGCTACACTTTTTAAAAAAAGGATAACATTTTACTTCAGATTCGGTTTTTACTTTTACCCCATGCCTTGGTGCAGGAAAATTATAGACAGCTTAAATCAGAGCCCAGGATCGGCAGATTAATCCTATTGCTAGAAACTCAGTGTGTGTTACAAGTTGTCGGTGGTATTAAACAGCAGCTGTTGGATTCCCTGTCACGGAACAGCTGAAAATAACCCTGAAGCTTAGGTCAGAGGTCAGATGCAAACACATCAGAGATACTGACTCCAGAGCTGCTGGAGCCATTGGAAATCTCTGGAACAAAGCCAGAACAGAGGATACAGCAATGAACAGAGTTAAATGAGTCCACTCGCTGTTTAAACCCTTAGCTCAATTTAAAAGCACAGTCAGGTTCAGGGCCAATATTCAGAAGGCTGAGTCAGCACCACTGTTTTGTTCTGCTAAGGTTCATGACAATATTCTTGAATCAAAGGGGAAATGGTGCTTTTACATATACTTTGGTTTCAGCAACTATTTTTTTTCCCAGAGCATGTCCTGGCTGCTCTGCAGTTATGCAGCCATGACCTAGTTGCCTGCTGTTCCAGTGATAGGAAACCACCCTGGATCCCAGTTCCTGGGCTCTGGGAACTTTACCTGAGGCCAGAAAGGGAGCATTTGGAACAAGCTCGGGAGAGCAGATGACAAGAGACACCATGATGTAGGAAATATTGTAAATGGTTTCATTTTATGGCAGGGATGGAGAGCTTGCAGAGAACCAACCCAGCCTTTCTGTAGGGGCTGCCTCAGTGTTGAAGGTGGGCTCCTGCTTTAGCAAATAGTTGGTCCAAACAAACCAAACAAATTGAGTGAAACCAGTTTTCAGCTAATTGCCCTGAAGGAAAACCAAGAGTTGACAACTGTGTCACATAATCTCCACACCCTAAACTAAAATGCCCAGAGGAGCCTTGCTTAAGCCTTTGTGTACACAGCAAACCAGAACAGCAAACAGTGACCCGCACCCAAAATACACAGTGCACTTTCGCCCAAAGTTAATCCTACTGTTAGAAACTCAATGTGTGTCAAAAGTTGCCTAAATGTAAAACAGATAGCTAGTGGCAAGCAGCCGCGTAGCACAGGGAGATCAGCTCGGTGCATTGTGTCCACCTAGAGGGGTGGGATCGGGAGGGTGGGAGGGAGAGAGATGCAAGAAGGAGGGCATATGGGGATATATGTATAACTGATTCACTTTGTTATAAAGCAGAAACTAACACACCATTGTAAAGCAATTATACTCCAATAAAGATGTAAAATTAAAAAATAAATAAATAATTAAAAAAAAAAAAAGTTGCCTAAAGGCCCTCAGGAGGCAAAGGGAACTTTTGGCAGCAGGCTGCACAGACCACGGCTAGAAATGAGTGGTTATGTCCACAGAGACCCACTTCAGGTAGATGATTATGTAAAGGGTGTGGAGGGCAGTGTGGACTGTATGGAATCACCGGCCCACAGGAAGGGAAAGGAAGGAGAGAGGTGGGGAGGAGAGAGAACACTGCTGATAGTCGGATTAATTCCAAGGCGTAAGGGCAAAAGGAATTAGAAATATTTAAGACTTCGTTAAAAGATTAATCCAACAATTCAGCAGCAAAGGTAGTATCTTTCTGTGTATAGATGACCTTTCTTTCCAAGCAGTCCCAGAGTGTTGCACAGAAAATGTTTTCTGCATTGGTGGACATGAGCAATAATGTAAATTGCATATATGAATTTAAGTGGTTTCTAACTAATTTTCTTTTAATTCAAATTCTTGGCTTTAAAATTTGGAAAAGACTTGAATCACTGTTCTCTCCCCTTCCCTTCCTTTCTATTTCTTTCCTCTTCAACTCCTTAGTCCTTTTCCCTTCAGAAGCTCTGTTTTTCAGACCTCTCCATCCACATCTAGCTCATTTAGAACCTTGGTCTATATCCCTTTATCTAGCATAATATTTAATTGTAAGTTGCATTATTAACTCTGGGAAATAGTTTGGAGAATAGTAAATATATTGTACTAAAGAAATTGCTACACTATAATTAGACTTTTTAAAGCTTTTTGAGCTTCAGTTTGTTTATACTCCACCTCCCCTATCATCACCAAAAAAAAAAAAAAAAAAACACCCTTCAGAAGCTCTGTTTTTCAGACCTCTCCATCCACATCTAGCTCATTTAGAACCTTGGTCTATATCCCTTTATCTAGCATAATATTTAATTGTAAGTTGCATTATTAACTCTGGGAAATAGTTTGGAGAATAGTAAATATATTGTACTAAAGAAATTGCTACACTATAATTAGACTTTTTAAAGCTTTTTGAGCTTCAGTTTGTTTATACTCCACCTCCCCTATCATCACCAAAAAAAAAACAAAAAACAAAAGAACAAAACAAAACAAAACAAAAACCCTTACAGGCATTCTCATATTCTTTGAAGTTTATAGAGGATCTTGCAGAGGTTATTATGTCTTCTCTGTTTATCCCTCTGGGAAATGTCTGTTTTTATACCAGCTGAATTTTAGTGAAAAATCCTCTGTGGGGAATCAAAAAGCTATAACTGGATTCTGTAGAATTGCAAATAGCACTTCTTTCCCCCAATTTTTCTTTTATTGTGGTAAAATACACATAACAAAATTTACCATCTTAACTATTTTTAAGTGTACAGTTTCAGTGATATTAAATATATTCATAATGTTGTGCAACCATCATCACCATCCATCTCCATAACTCTTTTAATCTTATAAAACTGAAACTCTACACGCACTAGACAATAATTCCTTTTGCTACTCCCACAAACCTCTGGCAACCACCATTCTACTTTTGACTCTATGATTTTGACTACTCTAGGTATCTCATATAAGCGGAATCATACAGTATTTGTCCTTTTGTGACTGACTAATCTTACTTAGCATAATGTCCTCAAGGTTCATCCATGTGGTAGCGTATGTCAGAATTTCCTTTCTTTTTAGGGCTGAATAATATTCCCTTGTGTATATATTCCACATTTTGCTCATACTTTCAGCCACTGATGGACACTTGAGTGGCTTCCATGTGTTAGCTATTGTGAATAATAGCTAACCTTTGTTCTCTACCTTAATTCAGTTGTTCTATCCAGAAATATCATTGCCTTCTTCCCTTCATCTATCTGATTCCTCCCATTGCTTAAGACCAAGATAAAGTATCAACTCCTTTTAAAAGTTGAAATACCTACTTATATTCCCCTTTCCTCAAAATTTAATTGTAATTCACAATTTAATAATTGCTTGAATTATAAACTTGTATTGTTTTCTATTTATTTCACTTCTATTGGTATTATTTCTTAACTAGATTTAAGGCTCCTTACATAAAGGAGTTATGTCTTAATGTCTTTTTTTTTTTTAAATCTTTGCAGACCACCTCAAGGGGTTATCGTAGAGAATAAAAGAGTTGCTTTTCGTAAAGCGCTTAGAAGAGGACCTGACATTTAGCAAATTCTATATACACACACACACATATATAAATATGTGTGTGTGTGTGTGTGTGTGTGTGTGTGTGTGTGTGTATTAGTATATATATGGAGCACAGTACTAGGCCCAGAATTAGTGCTTATAAATACTGGCTGACTGATCGAATCACATTAGTCATATAGAAAAAAGTTTTGATACAATTCACTCATTCAGTATTTACTCATGCAACCAATAGTTATGAACATTTGCTACATACCAGGCACTTACACATTAGGAATATAGCAGTAAGCAAAACAGGTCCCTACTCTCAAAAGGGTGACATTCCAGTGAAAAAAGACCATAAACAATGAAAAACATAACCAAGATAGAAATCCACAGTGATAAAAGCTAAGGGAAAACAACTGGTAGTGGTTAAGTAGGCTGAATCACAAAAGGTTACATTTAGAATTTGACAGAGAAATCAGGGGATATTTTCAGGGTATTTCTATTGGAATACAGAGATTAACAGGAATGATGAACTGATAGTGATTCCAAAACAACAACAAGAAAAAGTAAACCATACAAAATGGCAAAGGCAATGGGTTAGGGGCTCTGAAGTCAGACTGCCTTTACCTCTCTGTGCCTCAGTTTCCTCAATGCAAATTGGAGATAATGGGAATACCTATGTCATATAGGTTTGTTGGGAAGATTAAATAAAATAACATTTGTAAAACACTTTAATGCCTGGCACATAGGTGGTGTTCAGATAGTTATACATGATCATTTCTAAGACAACATCTGTTAAGGGATTTCCTAAATCTAGTAACTGTCACAAAACTTGAAATAACTTTTTAAAATTAAGTTGAATTACAACACTTGGTAGGCAACCCAAATGGATGAATTATATTAGAGAGACATAAAATATGCATTAGCAGGGAGGAAATATTTCAGTATAATCAAACGGTAAAAAATCTCAATGAGTCAGCGTTTCTCTAGAGTACCGTCTTTAACCATTCACTTTAGACAAAATTTTCCATAACTCATTCTTTGTATTATGTAATACTCTTCCTGGCACCTCTCATTTATTTCTTAGTTTAAAAGCACTGTCACTTAACATCCAAAAGTAAAGTGAAGCTGCTCTTTCCTCTTAAAACAGCCTCCATTCTGGCCATCAACTTATTCTTCTATGTAGGTATTCATTTGTTCATTCACTGAGTATGATTAAATATCTAGTAGGTGTGAGGCACTGTTCTAGATGCCAGGCACACAGCAATAATCATAACAAAGTTCATCCACTGATGGAGCTTGCCTTCTGGTGGGGGAGGCACAACCAACTAGAAAACAAACAAACAAGAACACATATATAATTATGTAAAGATGAATAAGTGTTATGAAGAAAAATAAGGCAGAGTAAGAAGGTGACAGTGAACAGGGAAAGAGGGATACTACTTTAGGAAGGAGTCAGGGAAGTTCTCCTGAAGAGATGAGATTTGAGTAGAGACCAGGATTAAGTTGAAAAGAACAAGATATGCAGATATCTTAGGGAAGAACATTCCAGGTAGCTGGGCACACTTGCTATATTTGAAAAACATCCAGTAGGTCAATGTGGCTGGAGCTAAGTGAGGATTGAAAGAAGAGGACACTGATAGAACATGATATCTACCAGGTAGGGGCCCGGTTTGCTTGGACAATCATGGTTTACATCTGTTTCCCTGGCATAATTACTCTTAAGGCACCTTCCACTCTTTAAAGAGTCCTGTTTGGATGATAAATTATGTGGTAACCCTGCTATTATGCCAAGGTAAGGACTTTGGATTTCATTATGAGAGAGATGGGACATTATTGTGAGGTTTTCATCCAAGGAATGACATCATTTGACTTAACATTGTTAAAGAAGCTCTTCATGGAGAAGAGACTGTAGGAGTCAAGAGTGAAAGCAGAGGTAGGATGAATTCCATAGCACCCAAAACACAAATGCCAGTACAATTCTCCTTCGGGATGTTTCTCTACAGACACTTAAGTTTTACTTAAGAAATATCATGACTCTTTTTTAACAGTTTTACATTCTGTGTACATTGACTGCCATAGAATTCCTTACAATTAAATGTATGTAATGACATAAATCCTTAGCTTCTCCATAAGACCTGGGAGAATAATTTTAAATAAGCAACTTCAACATCCAGCAAACTTCCCTTCTATAAGTAGTAAGGAAAACAAAGCAAAACAAAACTTGGGAAAGTTCAAATACCTAGCGTGGTCAAAGATCAAAGATGGCTGTATTTACTATAATTTTAAGCCATAGTTTACCAAAATGATGTGTGAAATGATAGCAATATCTGTTCAACTATCATGTACATATTTTCCTAAAATTCTCTATTTAGACCAATGTATGATCTGGAAAACTGTCAAATACTTGTGTAAAGTTTAGTTAAAATAATCAGCAAATGTGGCTATGATTGATTTGGCAAAAGTTTCTTTTCTGAATGGGAGAGATGTATACGATACTTCAAGTCAGAAAAGATTTTTTTAAAAAAATCACTGAAAAGCTTTGATGTAGAAAGTGTATTTTTAAAATTTAAACTCACAAGGCTTTCTACCTGCATTGGGCTGTGCACCCAGGCTTCAGTGTAGCAGGGTTCTTTCTCTGATATAATTCCAGTTAACATAATGAAGTGTCCTGAGAGTTACCCTTTAGAAGGGAGGGTGAGTGAATGAGAAGACAAGAGTCTTAGTCAACTTGATTTTGGAAAATTACACTTCTTTTGTTTTTCCTTACTGTTGCTAAACTCCAGTTGAGGCTGAGAATTTCCATCCCAGAGTAATTCCCAGGGAGGCCTAAAGAGCGGCAGTCCTTCCAGCTGCTTGGGAACCCAGCAGTGACACTAAGGGTGAGCTGCCATTTCTCCATGCAGCTATAATTTTTGCCAAGGAAGGAAAAATAACATAAAACTCAAGAACATAAAGATCACATAACCTCAACAAGATGGTGTTATCCATGGATTCTAAGCAGGAAGTATGCAAAGAATTAAAAAGAGAAAGTTTTTTTTTTTAAGTGACATTTTATTAAGAAATACTAAGACCTAAAGAACTTAATGTATATGTGCATATATTTTGTATATAATATACATATGTGTGCAGATGATTATATGTAATAAGACTCTTTATAGTGTTATAATGGGCTTTCTCAGTTGTATGAGGTGATGTTTCATCATTTACTGACAGTTTATTGGCAACAGTTTAATGACAAAGCCATTTTTAATAGAATTCCCCTGTAGATTATGTTTTTAAAAACTTACTTAACTGAGTTTCTAAAAATTTACTGTATGGTTTTTGAGATCTGCATCCTCAGTCCAAGTAAGAATGCCTCACACCAGCATTCATACAGAAGTCCCTTGCTATCGTTATCTTCATTTTTGTTAATACATCACTCATTCCAGACGTGGAACCCACCTGAAAGGCACCTGAAAGGCAATGATTGTTGAGAATGTCCGGAAGGATAAAGGAGTTACTAACACCTGCAGGAAAAAGGATATTCATATACTCAGGCTTTTAGGAAAAACAGGAAACAAGATGAGAGAAACTCAGAGAAATCTGGAAATCAAAAATGGAAACAAAAGTAGCAGGTCGTTTGTGCCCCACCCCATATAACTCACACCACTCTGAGCAAACCGGTTTCCTATCACAAATTCCACTCTCACAAAGGAAGGACTTCAAAAGCAAAGTCAATTTACTTTATGCAGAGTTTAGATTCTGCTCTGGCATGTGCCTGACTTAAGCTCCTGCTATCAGGGTGAGTTGAAGGCCTCACCACTAATGTCTCTTGAGCACCTGCTGTACACGGGCCCTGATTTCCTTTATCAGCCCCATCCTCATTAAATCCCTTTAGGTTTGTAAAATTTATAACCAATTAATCTGGCTGGACCTCTCAACAACCTTGTACAGTTGGCCCTCCGTATCTGAAGATTTTTATATAAGGGACTTAAGCATCCGTGGATTTTGGTACCCACAGAAGGTCCTGGAAGCAATCCCCTGTGGGTATCGAAGGATGACTGTACTATAGTCAGGGCAGGACTGTTAATTCTGCCATATGAGTTGGAGAATTGAGGCTAGAGAAGTTAAAATGGCTTATTCAAGTTCATAAAGTGAGTGAGTCTAGAACCCAGCCACTTCCCTCTTACTCTCTTGCCCCAATGCCACAGGGAGTAAGTTCTATCCTAATGTTGGATGAAAAATTATACAGATGTCCATACAAACCAGCTAGTCCACAAAAGTTGAGCATTTTCTGACAGAGCCCTCTGAGTCAGAACACTACACCAACCACCCTTAAAAGGCAACAACAGAAGTACAAAGCCACATATCTATTCTCAGCTTTCCCTATTAGAACACTCAAGATAAAATACACACATGAAGCAATTAGGCCAGAAAAGCTTTATAACATAGGAAATATACAAAACTAAAATGTCCTGTAAAAGACAAGAACCCTTTATTTTCCAAATCACCGTGAGCAATCATTAGACAGAACAGCTTTATGAATGGATGTAAATTAACATTATAATAAAACTGATTTGGGTTTGTGTCATAGTTCTTTTTCTGCTGTTGTTAAAATGAAATCACATTAAGGATTCATCACATAGACGAATGGAAATCAATTCTTTAGTAACACACACTATAGGATTGTTTAGTGATTTGTTTAGCCATTTATATGAATTATGCATTGATATTCATCTTTCCTGGACTTAAAACGTGAAAGTATATGCTTTTCAAATGTCTGTTTAAAATCTATCTTATGTACTTTCAACTTCTCAGGTTCCTAATTCTATTTTATTAATTTCTCCACACTTTAAACAGCTAGGTGTAAATATAAATAATTAAAATAAGATGTGGTTTCCTTGGATTTTATTTTTTCCATGTACCTCATTGATATTTAAGAAAAAAAATTCATGGGGAAGGGAAATAGCTGTTTTGAGCATTTTGAAATTTACCAGTATGTTGAATATTCAGTCTATCTTTACTTGCCATTTCATTGGATTATGTTAGATAGATAGATAAATTTAATACAGATAAAAAGTAGAGGCATATATGACCATGTTTAAACACGGGCTGACTCCCTGAATATCTGAATCCACTAACTTTGGCCTTTCCACTAGTTTTTCAGAACATATTTTGATGTAATGATTTCCAACTTTTAAACTACCACACTCTGGTCTAATCTGTGAAATTACTAACCCATCACTTCCTTCTTCTTGCCAATGGCATATCATGGAGAAAATTGTAATACTGTTGTTGTAATATTAATTAGGTTTTAAAAGATGTTTTGGGAAAATATTTATATTCCTGTGGAGATGTTTAAAGATACTTTGAGGTATCACAAATTTTAGGCTTAGAAATATTAGTATTCCAACTATTTATTTTTTCCAGGCTTATTGAGATATACTTGACATACATCATTGTGTAAATCTAAGGTATACAATGTGTTGATTTAATATATATACATATATATATTATTAGACCCCCAGAATTCATCTTCTAACTGGAAGTTTGTACAATTTAACCAACATCTATCCATTGTCCCAGTCTCTCAGCCCCTGGTAACTACCATTCTATTCTCTGTTTCTGTGAGTTTGGCTTTTTTTTTAGATTCCACATATAAGTGATATACAGTATTTGTCTTACTCTGTCTCACTTATTTCACTTAACATAACACCCTTGAGGTCCGACCAGGTTGTTGCAAATGATTGGATTTCCTTCTTTCTCATGGCAGAATAATATTCCATATATATATCACATCTGCTTTATCCATTCATCCACTGACAGACACTTAGGTTCTTCCTGATATTGGCTACTGTGCATAATACTTTAGTAAACATGTGAGTGAAGATATCTTTGAGATCCTGGTTTTGTTTCCTTTATATATACACCCAGAAGTGGGATTGTTGAATCATATGGTAGTTCTATTTTTAATTTTTTGAGGACCCTCCATACTGTTTTCCATTGGCTGCATTACTTCCACTTCTACCAACAGTGCGCAAGTGTTCCCTCTTCTCCAGATCCATGCCAACATTTGCCATCTCGTCTTTTTGATGATGGCCATTCTAACAGGTGTAAGGTGATATCTCATTGTAGTTTTGATTTGCATTTCTCTAATGATTAGTGATGTTGAACATCCTTTCATGTATCTGTTGGCCATCTATATGTCATCTTTGGAAAAATGTCTATTCAGTTCCTCTATTTTTTAATGGGATCAGTTTTTTTGTTTTTGTTTTTTGCTATTGAGTTGTATAAGTTCTTTATACAATTTGTATATTAACCACTTATCAGACATATGCTTTGCAAATAACTCCTCCCATTCCATAGGCTGACTTTTCATTTTGTTTATAGTTTCTTTCACTGCGCAGAAGCTTTTCAGTTTGATGTCACCCCACTTATAAATTATTGCTTTTTGGTGCCATATCTAAAATTTGTTGCCAATACCAATGTCAAGGAGCTTTCTCCCTATGTTTTCTTAGGATTTTTATGGTTTCAGACCTTTAAGTCTTTAGTCCATTATGAGTCACTTTTTGTGAAGGGTGTAAGATAGGAGTACAATTTCATTTTTATGCATGTAGTTATTCCAACATCAACTATTAAAGAGACTATCATTTTCCCATTGAATCTTCTTAGCTTCCTTGTCAAATATGGGGTAGTTTATTTCTGGGCTCTCAATTCTGTTCCATTGGTCTATTGTTTTGATTACTATAGCTTTGTAGTATAGTTTGAAATCAGGAAATGTGATGCCTCTGGCTTTGTTCTTCTTTCTCAGGATTGCTTTAGCTATTCAGGGACTTTTGGAGTTATACAAATTTTAGGGTTGTTTATTCAAGTTCTGTGAAATATGCCATTAAAATTTTGATAGGGATTGCATTGAATCTACAGATGGCTTTGGGCATTGTGGACATTTTAACAATATTAATTCTTCTGATCCATGAACACATATCTTTCCATTTTCTTGTGTCTCCTTCAATTTCTTTCATCAAATCTTGTAGTTTTCAGTGTACAAATATTTCACCTCCTTGGTTAAGTTTACTCCTAAGTGTTTTATTATTTTTGATGCTATCATAAATGGAATTTTCTTTTTCAGAACAGCAAAGTTGTTGTTCACGTATAGAAATGCAACTGATTTCTGTATGTTGATTTAATATGCAAATTTACTAAATCTGTTGTTTAGTTCTCATGGTTTTTCTGGTGGAGTCATTAGGGCTTTCTGTATATAAGATAATATCATCTGCAAAAAAGACAATTTTACTTCTTCCTTTCCAATTTATTTTTTTCTTTCATTTTCTTGACTGATTGCTCTGGTTAGACTTCCAGTACTATGTTGAATAAAACTGGTGAGAGTGGGCACCCTTGCCTTGTTCCTGAACTTAAAGGAAAAGCTTTCAACATTTCACCACTATTATGTTAGCTGTGGGCCTGTCGAATATGGTCTTTATTATGTTGAGGTATAGTCCTTCTATATTCAATTTGTTGACAGTTTTTATCATGAAAGGATGTTGTATTTTGTCAAATGCTTTTTCTGCATCTATTGAGATAATCATTTGATTTTTATCTTTCATTCTATTAATGTGGTGTATCACATTTATTGATTTGTATAGGTTGAAATTTCTTCCATTCCAGAGATAAATCCTGCTTGATCATTATGTATGATCCTTTTAATGTGCTCTTGAATTCAGTTTGCTAATACTTTATTTAGAATTTTTGCATTTATATGTATATTTTTATTATTATATAAATTTCAGGTGTACAGTATTATAATCCAGCATCTGTATACACTGCAAAGTGATCATGACCACAAGTCTAGTTACCATCCTTCACCATACAAGTGTGACCCCCCCTTCCCCTACTTTGCCCACTCCCCAACCCCCTTCCCCTCTGATAACTACTAATCTGATCTCTGTATCTGTGAGTTTGTTTTTGTTTTATTTTGTTTGTTCATTTGCTTTTTTCAGATCCCACATATTAGTGAAATGATACAGTATTTGTGTTTCTCCATCTGACTTATTTCACATAGCATAATACCTTCAAATGTTGTCACAAATGGCAGGATTTAATTATTTTTTATGGCTAAGTAGTATTCCATTGTGTGTATGTATGTATGTATATATACACACATCTTCTTTATTCATTCATCCATTGATGAACACTTAGGTTGTTTCTATATCTTGGCTATTATAAATAATGCTGCAATGAACATAGCGGTGCATATATCTTTTCAAATTAGTGTTTTCGTGTTCCTCAGATAAATACCCAGCAGTGGAATAGTTGGACTATATGGTAGTTCTGTTCTTAATTTTTGAGGGCTCTCCATACCATCCTCCATGGTAGAAAACAGCGTATGAGGGTTCCCTTTTCCTCACATCCTCTCCAACATCTGTTATTTCTTGTCTTTTTGATAATAGCCATTTTAACAGGTGTGAGGTGGTATCTCACTGTGGTTTTGATTTACATTTCCCTAATAATTAGGGATGTTGGCCATCTGTATGTCTTCTTTGAAAAAATGTCTATTCATATGCTCTACCCATTTTTTATTTTATTTTATTTTTTAATTTTATTTTTCTACCCATTTTTTAATTTGCAAATACCTGCAAATAGTAACAGTTTTACTTCTTCCTTTCACTTTGAGCTTTTCACTGTTGAGTATAATGTTATCTCTGAGTTTGTCATATATGACTTTTATTATATTGAGGTATAGTCCCTCTATAACCACCTTGTTGAGAGTTTTTATCATAAATGGATATTGAATTTTATGCATCTATTGAGATGATTATATAAATTTTATCCTTCATTTTGTTAATGTTATGTATCACATTAATTGAGTTGCAGATCTTGAAACATCCTTGCCTCCTTGGAATTTAAATTCCACTAGAGGGTGGTGTATAATCCTTTTAATGTATTGTTGGCTTTGGTTTGCTAATGTTTTGTTGAGGATTTATGCATTTATGTTCATCAAGGATACTGGTCTGTAATTTTCTTTGTGGTGTCCTTGTCTTGATATCTGGGTAATGCTGCCTTTGTAAAATGTGTTTGGAAGCTTTCCCTCTTTTTCAATTTTCTGGTATAGTTTGAGAAGGAGAGGTATTAACTCTTCTTTACATCTTTGGTAGAATTCCCCTGTGAAGCTGTCTGGTCCTGGAATTCTGTTTGTTGGGACATTTTTGATTACTGATTCAATTTCAACATTAGTAATTGGCCTGCTCAGATTTTCTATTCGCTTATGATTCAGTTTTGGAAAAATGTATATTTCTAGGAATTTATCCATTTATTCTAGATTGCTCAATTTGTTGGCATATAATTTTTCATAGTAGTCTCTTGTGATTCTTTGTATTGCTGTGGTATTAATTGTAACTTCTCCTCTTTCATTTCTGATTTTATTTATTTAGGTCCTCTCTTTTTTTTCTTGGTTTGGCTCGCAAAAGGTTTGTCAATTCTGTTTATCTTTTCAAAGAAAGCAGCTCTCAGTTTCACTGAGCTTTTCTAATTTTTTTCACTCTCTATTTCTGCTCTGATCTTTATTATCCCTTTCTTCCAATAATTTTGGGCTTTGTTTGTTCTTCTTCTTCTAGTTCTTCTAGGTGTAAAGTTAAATTGTTTATTTGGGATTTTTCTTGTTTCTTGAGGTCAACCTGTATTGTTTTGAACTTCCCTCTTAGATACACTTTTGCTGCATCCCATAGATTTTGGTATACTGAATTTGTTTTCATTTGTCTCTAGGTATTTTTTTATTTCTCCTTTAATTTCTTTGATGACCCATTGGTTGTTCAGTAGCGTGTTGATTAACCTCCTATTTTGTGTTTTTTTTCCTCATGATTGATTTCTAGTTTTATATCATTGTGGTTGCAGAATATGCTTGATATGATTTCAATCTTTTTGAATTTATTGAGACTTATTTTCTGACCTAATACATGATCTAGCCTAGAGAACATTCCACGTACACTTGAGAAGAATATGTATTCTGTCTTTGGATGGAATGATCTGCATATATTTACTAAGTCTATCTGGTCTAATGTGTAATTTAAGTCCAATGTTTTCTTATTGATTTTCTGTCTGAAGGATCTATCTATTGATGTGAGGTGTTAAAGCTCCCTACCATTATTGTATTGCTTTCAATTTCTCCCTTTAAGTCCATTAATATTTGCTTTATATATCTTGGTGTTCCTCTTGGTGTTGAGTGCATATACATTTATAAATGTTATATCTTCTGCTGCATTGACCCCTTTATCATTATGTAATGCCCTTTGTCTTTTATTACAATCTTTGTTTTGAAGTCTATTTTGTCTGATATGAGTATGGGTACTCAAGCTTTCTTCTTATTTCCATTTGCATGGAATATCTTTTCTATTCCTTCACTTTCAGTTTGTGTGTGTCCTTTCTTCTGAAGTGAATCTCTGGTAGGCAGCATATAGATGGATTTTGTTTTTTCAATCTATTCAACCATGCTATATCTTTTGACTGGTGAATTTAGTCCATTTACACTTAAAGTAATTATTGATAGGTATATACTTATTGCCATTTTGTTAATTATTTTCTATTTTCATAGTTCCTTTCTGTTTCTCTCTTCTCTTGTGTTTTGGTGGTTTTCTTCAGTGTTATGTTTAGATTTCTTTCTCATTTTCTGTTGTGCATTCACTATAGGTTTTTTTCCTTGTGGTTACTGTGAAGTTTATATATAACACCCTATGTAAATTGTAGCCTGTTTTAAGTTGATAGCAACTTAAATTTGAACATTTCCCAAAGCATTACCTTTTTACTACCCCACCCCCACATTTTATGTTTTGATGACACATTTTGCATTTTTTATTTCATGCATCCCTTAACTAATTATTATAATTCTTGTTAATTTTACTATTTTGTCTTTCAAGCCTCATGCTTGCCTTAAAAGTGATTGATCCGCTATCTTTATTATATATTTATCTTTTCCAGTGAGATTTTTACTTTTGTATGATTTCTAATTATTAATTAGTGCCATTTATTTTTAGCTTCAACATTTCTTATAAGGCCAGTTTAGTGGTAATGAATTTCTTTAGCTTTTGCTTATCTGGTAAACTATCTCTCCTTCAATTCTGAATGATAGCCTTGCTGGGTAGAGAATTCTTGGTTGGACTGTTTTTTCTTTCAGCACTTTGAATATGTCATGTCACTCCCTTGTGGCCTGTAAAGTTTCTACTGAAAAATCTGCTGATAGCCTTATGAGATTTCCCTTCTATATATGTTGTTTTTCTCTTGCTGCTTTTAGGATTCTCTCTTTATCCTTAACTTTTACCATTTTAATTATAATGTGTCTTGGTGTGTTTCTCTTTGGGTTCATCTAATTTGGAACTTTCTTGGATTCCTGGACCTGGATGTCTGTTTCCTTTCCCGGATTATGAAAGTTTTTGGCCACTAATTCCTCAACTGAGTCTTCTGATCATTTCTCTCTTCTTCTAGAACCCCTATAATGTGAATGTTATTCCTCTTGATGTTGTTCCAAAGGTCCCTTAAGGTATCTTCACTTTTTAAAATTCTTTTTTTCATTTTGCTGCTCTATCTGGTTGAGTTCCATTGCTTTGTCTTCCAGCTTGCTGATTTGTTCTTCTGTCTCATCCAGTCTGCTGTTGAACCAGTCTGGTGTATTATTCAGTTCAGTTATAACTTCCGTTTGGTATTTTCTTATATTTTCTATATCTTTGTTGTAATTCTCACTGTGTTAATCCACTTTTCCCCTGAGTCTAGTGAGTATCTTTACGACCATTACTTTGAACCCTTTATCAGGTAAATTGCTTATTTTCATTTTGTTTAGGTCTTTTTTTCTGAGGTTTTCTCTTGTTCTTTCTATTGTAACATATTCCTCTGTCTTCTCATTTTGTGTAATTCTCTGTGTCTGTTTCTGTGTATTAAGTAAATCAGCAATCTCTTCCAATCTTGAAGGAGTGGCTTTATTTAGGAGATGTCCTGTGGGGCTCAGAGGTACAATCCTGCCTGTACACCAGAGCCTGGTGCTCAAGGGGTGTCCCCTCTGAGGGCTCTGTGTGCCTTCTTGTTGTGGTGGAGCCACAGCTGCTGCTGTGATGCACTGGTGAGTGGTGCTGGCTCCCAGACAAGCTGTGGGGCCCAGCCATGGCTGCTGCACTTGATGGTAGGTGGGGCTACTGGTTGGCTGGCTGAGAGGACTAGCTGAGATGCAGAGGTGGGTGATGCTCTCAGTGGGGCATACCTACCGGCACTAACAGGTTAGAGGGAGAATTTCAAAATGTTGCCTGCCAGTGCTGCATTAGCAAGGTAGCCTGAGGTTGCAAAAATGTCTGCAGGGAGAATTCCAACTGGTTCCTGCCTCTCTGGCAGATGCTTCAAGATTAGTAAGTGGGTCCCCTTCACCTATGATCCATGCACTTTTCAATCTGGTGGGGTTTTTTTTTTTTTTTTTGGTGGTGGTTTTCAAGTTGAGTGAGTCTGCAGGTAGGCCCCTTAAGAGTGAGTTTTCCATTCTCTGCAGTCTATAGTTTTCTTGGACATATTCCCTGTTGGTTTTCAAAGCCAAACGTGTTTTGGGGGCTCATTTCTCCAGTGCAGGATTTAAGGGTTGAGATGCCTGGTGTGGAACTCGAATCCCTCCTCATGGAAAAGATCCATAATGTTGTGATCCCTCCTGATGGTGGATTGCTGGGGCTGAGGTGTGGTTTTTTTCCCCTTGGTGAGACCTTATCTCAGTCCTCCTACCTGTCACAATGCTGTCCTTTTATCCTGTGTTGTGGAGGCTCTGTCCATTCAGTTTTCAGGTAACTTTCTGAGGGAATTATTCCATATGTAGTTGTAGATTTGTTGTGTCCATTGGGAGGAGGTGAGTTCAGGATCTTCCTATGCTGCCATCTTGAACCCTCTCCTCTTGCATTTATATTCATCAGGGATACCGCCCTATAGTTTTCTTAAAGTGTTTTTTGCAGTATCCTATAGATTTTGGTATGTTGTGATTCCACTTTTTTTTTTTTTTAGGGCATTTAAAATTTTCGCTCTTGATTTCTTCTTTGACTCATTGGTTGTTCAGGAGATTCTTCTTCCTACTTTTAAAATCACTTTTGTCTACTTTGGTTTGTAGATACCTGGACAAGACAGGAGGGTCATTTGGCTGTATCATCAGCCACCCACAGGTCACAGGTAGATTTGACTGAATGGGCCAAACAGTCCAGGTTAAACAGGTGGTAGAACAAATAATATGGTTAATTTGAGTTATTACTCAAATCAGGAAATTTGAATTATTACTGCAATGTGATATCCCCTCACCATTAGCATCCACAGACTGGTTAGGTTTGAGGACATATGAGTTATGAGTTATGTATTTGGACATTTTCCTTAATTTTCTCCTTCATGGCTGTCAGGAGGCCTGGATAAGTAACACGGCTGAAGCAAAGGCACATTTTAATCAAACTGAAGTATGAATTCAAACTCATTTATTTAAAAACAGAACTTTGAGATTAAGGAATTGGAAGGAAGCTTTTTGGTTCAGAATGTATGCTCCAGAATAATAATGAATAGGGTGTATTTTATTTAGAATCTCTCCACAGAACTCCATCTCCTAAGTATATTTGGATGTGAAAATTTTGCAGAATAAAACAGGCAGACCAGCTCATGGGGAATTGCAAGGCAGAGGTCTGTTTTTGTACCCTCACAGTCTCTGCTCCTTCCTGGTCTCCTCTGCACACCACCTGCCATGGGCCCCTTGCCTCAGTGCCATCCACTCCTGCCCTTACCTGGTTATTAACCATTTCCTATCAGGGGGTTCTTAATCTAATGTATTAGGTGATGCTGACTTAAACTATGGCTCCTTTTAAATGAAGCTGCATTGAGAGGAGTCTCTTGACAAGAAAAGATGGCATTTTTACATTCAGAGAGTAGACCCTCACAAAGTAAATCTGTGGTCTTGTCCTCTCTCTCTCCCCTATCACCACACATGTATCCCTTATAGAAAAGCCCTGTAAAATGGTCAAACGGGTTAAAAACAAAATACAACAAAAACTTGATGGCATATTAGATTCCATGCAAATATTCATTTATTTTTTCAACAAAGCACTTCTGATGTTCCAGGCATTGATTTAGGCACCAGCAAAACAATGGGAAGGAGACCCATGGGGTCTTTGCCCTCAAGGAACTTGCAGTCTAGGAAGGTCACAGAAAAAAAATTTCAATATAGGGCACTGCTAATGTGCCAGCTAACCTCTTATTATAGAGTTTATGATTTCATATAATTACCAGAGAAACACTTTCAGGTATTTCCTATTGTTAATCTCATTTTATTAGGGAAATTGACCTAGATACATTAAATAACTTATCCAAAATTATGAGGTTAATATGGCTTAACTCAGGTCAACCCAACACCAAAAACAAGACTGTTAACCAGTGGCTCTAGACTGTAGAGCCAAAGCTTGTATAACTCCAAAGCAAACTTACACACTGAAAAATTATACAGCTAACCCATAAACAACATGGGTTTGAACTACATGAGTCCACTTACATGTGGATTTTTTTCAATAAATATGTACTACAGTATTACAAAATCAGCACTTGGTTGAATCCACAGATGTGGAACTGTACATATGGAGGGCTGACTGTAAAATTATATGCAGATTTTCAACTGCAGCAGAGGGCTGGTGCCCCTAACATGCATGTTGTTCAAGGGTCAACTGTATATTAATAATTTCCAGGTAAGTGCTACACTTGCAAATTCTTTTTACCATCAATCTGACCACAAGAGAATTGGTTGTGGTTTGTTAGTCTGGGGACCTGGGTTCTTGTTTCAGTCTATTTCATCTGTCATTAATGTTGACACAACATGCTGTTCTTGTACATCTTTATTTACCCCATGGGTTGGGCCTTGTTATGTGTGTGCTTTACACTTTACATGGAAATATTCTACTATAAATATACTTTATATATTTATACTGTAATACTACAATCATTATTCTCTTCTTCTTGCAAAACTTCATATTGTTTCTCCATTTTCTCCTACCCTTCCATTTTCACTATTTTCTGGCTGTTTTGTACTTCTCTCTTATAATTTTTCTTCTTTGCATTCTGCATACCATCTTGTTCTCTCTCCCCATGCTGTATACTGTGCCCATTCAAGTAATACAATCTACAGCTACTGCTTCTTCACTTCCCTTCTTCTCTTGTCTTAATCATCTTTAAGCATATAATCTTTTCTCTTCATTCCTTTAAATCTGCTGACACCTATACTCATCCAGGGATTTTTTTCATTTACTTATGCCACGAAAAAAAATTCTTTCAGTACAAAAGAGCTGCTTCTATGTGATGCTATTAAGAAGAACTTTTGATTTTTGTTGTGTTTTGAAAGCAGTCCTAAAAGCAGTGTGGTATTGGCAAAAGAATAGATACACCAATCAGCAGACAGAACAGCAAGCCCAGAAGCAGGCCCAGGAAACTTAAGAACTTATTTTCAAGGGAGTATCAGAAATCAATGGGAGAGATAGATTATTCAACAAGTAATGTTGACAACATTTGATGTTCGGAAAAATCTATCATATTAGATCATTATCTCATATAATGTGCCAATTCTTTTGCATTTAAAAGTGAAAAATTAAAACTGTACAAGAGAAACAAAATTTAAGCTGAAGGAGCAGGATTTTTTTAAGCTTCAAGGCAATGTAAGAAATCAAAAAGAAGATTGGTTAATAGATTTCACCATAAAAATAAATATATTAACATCACCAAAATTCATAAAGATTTAAAAAAATGACAAACTAGGAACAATACTGCTCCAAGTATGATAAAGGATTATTAAAAAAACTTCTACAAACAAATAAGAAAAAAGGCTAAGACTCCAGAGGAAAAGTACACAAAAATAAAAACAGGCAAGTCATCAAGGGGAAACACAATAAATAATACCAAATTATTAAATTATTTTCAGCCTCACTGGCAGTTAAATAAATGTAAAATAAAATGCTTTTTTCAAAAAGTTGCAAAGACTTTTAATAAATAACACTTCGTGATGGAAGGAGTGACGTGAAATGGGCACACTAGCTTTTGATGGGAAGCATAAATTTGCTTCTGGAAAGCAATTTAATCATAGCTATCAAAAGTCCTAAAATATGGATACATTCCAATCCAATACTTCCACTTTAAGGAATCAAGCTCAAGGATAGACGCAATCACAGTTAAATACAAGAATGTTGACTGCAGCATTACTTATCAAAGCATTAAGAAAGAAAGAAAGAAAAAGAAGGAATGAAATAAAATGTTTTGCCTAAGAGTAATAATAGTTAAATTATGGTATCTACTTATCATTGAATATTACACAGCTATTGACTTGCACTGGGAAAAAATTAATAAAGGGAAATTTTTATGTTACAATGACTGTAAAAAGCAGAAAATAAAGTTGAATAATTGTATAATATCGTTAGGTAAAATACAAAGGAAATGCATCAAGTATAAACTATATTTTCTTCATTGCCAAATTATGGGCAGTTATTACACAGCTATTGACTTGCACTGGGAAAAAATTAATAAAAGGTAATTTTTATGTTACAATGACTGTAAAAAGCAGAAAATAAAGTTGAATAATTGTGTAATATCGTTAGGTAAAATACAAAGGAAATGCATCAAATATAAACTGTATATTTTCTTCATTGCCAAATTATGGGCAGTTTTTAATTTTTAATATTTTTCTCTATTTCCTAGGGTACTTTTTAAAAACAATAACTATACTTTATTTTTATATTTAAACAGAATTTTAAAGAATAAAGCAAAAAGGGACAGTTGACCACGATCATCACTCAGTTTCCAACTAATGAATGAGATATGTTCTAAAAATCTATTGGTGGGTCAGTTGTTCATAAATTGCAACATACAATAATATTAATACTAAGTTTCTAGGTCATCCAACAGAGTAACTTGCTTAATCCACAATGTAGCTGAAGAAGACCAATTGCATTTTAATCGTTTTGGTGGGAAAATATGTCCACAGTTCTAAAAGAATACTCTAGGAAAGCCTGGTCCTGTCATCACTACAGGACTTTCCCGAAGATTCAACTGTGTAGACAAGTGGGTAGAGCAAACAGTCCTATTCTGAGAGTGTTCTAGATACAAGAATAAAACAGATTAGAAAGACAGGAAAGTCAAAGGTTGATGCTGACTCTTTCATGTTCCCTCCCAGACTTTATTTTGACTAAGGATAGACACTGGCGATATTACTTATCTTCAGGGATTTGGAGGAACGCATCATTCTGGGATTGAGGTACTTGACCCTTCCAATACAGGCATGGCTTCATTAGCATCAACCTGCAGCAACAGAGTTACCATTGAAATCTTCAGAGTATTTTCTTTGCTTACCCGTTCTTAAAATGGATCTTTGTCCTATACAAAATAATTTGTTTGAAATAGACCTGAAGAGAGGGATGTAAGCAGATTTCAATGCACATTGTTTTCTCAAGGTATTTAAACTCATGATGTTATCTTCTACATATCTGAGATATTAAGACTTCAATGAGATTTACTTTTTGTAGCATTTTGAAAATAAAAAAGGTATATTGATTTTTAAAATTCTATCCCCCCAGATTTTCATATATTTTTTTCCTACTTCACCTTTGTTGCAACAGATATTTCAGAATATACTAATACTTGTTAGGAATTTAATATTTAGAAGCTCTTTAAAAATACCCATTTTAACAAAAAAAAAATCAGAAAAGTAACAAACATAAAATTATGATGACCTATTAATTCCACACCTCAAAGATAACTTATTCAAGCTCTAAAAAGTTATTTTTTAAATGGAATAATATTTCTACAGTTTTGGAACCTGCATGTTTTCACCTGATAATATACCATAAATATCTTTCTTTTCAATAAGTAGACTTTTACCAATTTCAAAAAACATACTTCTATAACAACAACATAATACTCTAACCGTACAGAATAAACTTATTCAAACCTTTGGACTGTTTGCAATTTTTTATTCTTATAAACATATTTATAATTAAATCTTTTCAAGATTAGACTCTTTAAGTGGAAGTTAAAATTCCAAAGGTAGCTAAGTTACAGTTTGGTGCAGTGCAAGGCTATTTAATAAGGGAGTATGATTTACTAACCATTACATTTTATTTAATCATGGTTACAAACTAGCTTTTATGCTTACTGTTCACTTCTTTTCTCGTTTTTCCACCTATTGTTTTTTAGATACTTTTTTGACTTCTTCCTATCACTGTAATTCTCTTCCTCTTAGTCCTGGCAAAAACTGGGTATTTCTTGTGCTTATTTTAACTTTCACATAAGAGTTTATGCTTATGAGAATACTTTTGGGTAGATTTTATGCAGAAGGTGGAACAACTTTGTGTATACATGTGTCTAATGGGAAATCTAGAGATGAGGGTGGACACTGTAGCTAGTAAAATGAAAATATTAATAATAAAGGTACATTCTTTTTCATACACATATTTTGCTTGTATGTTGAACTGTCACTCAAATGTACTTAAGGTCACTGGACAAGGTATAAGGCATGCCAACTTCCAAATTCTGGCAACTCTAAATTCCTGGTAGCCATTCTGGAGCTGCTACGATGTATAGCATAATATGATTAATTGTGTTATTTTTAAATACAGTTAACTTTGTTCTAATATGCATTCCCCAGCCCCAAATACACATTCGCCTTTTCAGTCTCAAAAATGGACTTCTTGAGGGACTTCCCTGGTGGTCCAGTGGCAAAGGATCCGCCTTCCAATGCAGGGGACGTGGGTTTGATCCCTGGTCAGAGAACTAAGATCCCACATGCCCCAGGGTAACTAAGCCTGCACGGCACAACTACTGAGCTCACACACCTCAATTAGAGAGCCTGCTTGATGCAAACTACAGAGCCCACTTGCCCTGGAGCCTGCACACCACAACTAGAGAAGAGAAAACCAGGACGCCACAACTAGAGAGAAGAAGCCCGTGCACTGCAGTGAAGAGCCCGTGCACCGCAACTAAGACCCAACATAGTCAAAGATAAAAATTAAAAAAAAAAAAAAAAAAAAAAGGACTTCTTGGTAGGAACAAAAGAAATTTAACTACTACCTACTGTGATGAGAACCTAACAATTTCTGACAAAGTAGGACTTAGAGAAAGCCCTGAGTTTCTGTGCCAAGCCTGTGGGAAGGTAGGATGGGGGCTATTGACAAGGGAAGGAGAAGCACAAGGGAAAGTGTGCTTAGCCTCTGTCTTCTAAGACTCCAGATTATTTCAGAATAAAGGAGTTACATTTTTGTTTTAATCAAAGATTTTAGAGAATATTGCTAGAAAAAATTTAAAGTTAAAAAAACTAATTTCAATAGATTCAGAAATGCAGAATTCATCACATTATGTTATACAGACCAGTAAGACTTAATTCTCCCTAGATGGGATGAACAATCTTTATTAACAGAAACCAAATTTATTGCCCAAAGTGATAACATACAAAGAAATACATATAAAAATCTGTTGCCATGAATTATAGTTTTTAACATTTTTATTACATTTACAATGTGTGTGGAACATTATAAGGATTTACAGTAGAAGCCAAATATCCCAGCCCTTAAAAATCAAATAGGAAAGATTGGATGAATCATACATAAATATCTTTGAACACAAGCATTAGAAACATACATATGATTATAATTTTATAGCCTTATACAGGTAACTACTATATGTAACAGAATAGGCAGGAAGGGTAAGACAAAGGGGATAAAAGTCACAGGGGTGTGAAATAACTATAGCTGGGTGGTATAGAATAAAAAGACAATATTGAAAATATTATTTGTAAAGGCTAAAATGTCCTGCAAAAACATAGCTATCCCCTATGCACAACTGTGAGGTAGAATTCTCCCCACCCCGTTTTCTGGTTTCTTGACCACCATTTGGGGGATTTTCCTGTCCAGATAGTTCGCTCTCACACTGCTGTACCTGGGAATGACTAGTAGTAGTACATGTTCTTTACTACCGCCATTGAACAGAATCTTTTCTGTTCAGTTATCAGTCTTATTTTACCTACTGAAAACGGGTGGCAAAAGTTAGTAACATAAACTAATGCTGTTTCTTCTAGTTAATATATCACCATGCTTGGGTAAGTACTTTAATCTTTCAAGGAGTTAAACTAATTCTAAAATTTCAGGGATAGGAACCATTTGGGGAGCTGTTTCAGGCAGACAGGCATTTGCTTCCCTCAACACCAACTGCCAACCATGAAGAATGCCATTTCTATCCCAAACCCACTTCTAATACTTCAAATATGGGTCATAAAAATAGTTTACACCTTTCTACACATTCAAAATATGGTGAAAATCCAGGACACAGCACAACCTCAATGAAAAAAAGGTATGGCAGTTTCTTTTAAAACTACCCTGTGACACAGAAATTCTAATCCTAGGTATTCACTCAAGAGAAATGAAACATTATGTTCACATAAGACTTACGTTAAGAATAATCATAGCAGCTTCATTCATAATTGCCAATACTGGAAACTGCACAGGTATTTATAAATAGGAAAGTGAATAAATAAACTGTAATATAGTCATAGAATGGAATACTTCTCAGCAATAAAAAAGGAATGAACTATTGATACACCCAACCACATGGATAAATCTCCAAAACATAGTAAATGAAAAAGCCTTCTAGAAAGAGTACATGCTGTGTGACTCTACTTATACAAAGATCTAGAATGCACAAATCTGATTTACAGTAGAAGAAGAGAGGTTGCTTATGGGGACAGAGGGCGGGGGAACAAGGACTGACTGGAATGGCCATATGGGAATTTTCTGGTAACATTTTGTATCTAGATAGCACTGTATGCATTTGCCAAAACCCAGCAAATACACACTTAAGATTTATGCATTTCACTGTATGCTAATTTTACATAAAAGTAAAAATGTAAGCAAACATTGAATTCTAGTTAATGATATGTATGCTAAAGTATTTTTAGGAAGTGTGCAGATTTCTGCAATTTAAAATGCATCAAAAATAATCTGGATTGATAAATTGATGGATAGGTATGTGATAAAGCAGAATGCTAACTAGCATCTGGGTGGTGAGTACACTGTAAAATTTTAACTTTTTTATGTTTGAAAAATTTTATAATAAAATGTTGGGGGAAAAAATCCAGGGTGCAATGCTTGCCAAATAATGTCGTTGAGAATTTCATCATTGATCTAATAGCAACATAACCGTCAAATTCATCCAAACAGTGTCAACTTAGAAACTTATGAGTTTGTGAAAGGATATTCCTGAGTGTGAGGTGAGCAATCAGTTTTCAAACCTATGCTGACTGAAAATTGTCAAAGTGATACTTCGATCTCCTCATACTTTAATGAAAACAATACATACATTGATAGTATATTCTGAACAAGTTTGTTGGCTGTGTAGACTAACATAAGAATTAAGATGAAAAGACATTAAGGGAAAAACCAAGCATAGACATTTTTACTGACTTCTAAAACTAAAACAACCATGGTAACAATAGAAAAGATGTGTAGAACCAAAACGTGATGTGAGGCTTGATCATAGTGAACAGGTCTCTTTTTTCTGAATGGAAGGACATCTGAACCATCCTCCTGTCTCTCCAGGGAGCAACACATTTGGGGACACCCTAAAGAGATGGCATTTGACTTGTAAATACTTCTAAAGTGGCACCTTGAGATTCACCAAGAATGGCTTCAGAATTTAGCCTTTTGACAGAAATAGTTTTCTACATGCCTTGGATCCATAACAACGCTGCTCATAATACCTAAAGCTGGTAACTATTTTTAGTTATTTGCTAAGAATTCCTGTAACATGATACGTGGGTATTATGTGTATTGCCTCCTAAGAGTTTTCTAACAAAAATAATCTTGATTCTTTTAAAATTTTACTCACTGCTTTCACACTACGTAGTCATGGTTGTGGCTTTCCTGTGATCTTTTAAGTTCTTCATGTTCTAGTACAGGTTCTGCTTTTTCTTGAAGCACACGGACTAGTTTTGACATGTTTTCAAGTCTGCTTTAAAATATTACGGTCATGTTATTCAGCATTGTATCTAGGAGGCTTTTCAGTCTTAAACATTCCCCCTTGTTTATGCTATTTCATGGAGCACCCTTAGTTCTATCAGCCTCTATTACAGGACCAGTCTTTTTCTGTTATTATCACTGCCCAAGTTTACCAGGATTACTCTTCTCTAACCATAACAGCACTAATGGTGGTCAGATTCATGCTCTTGTTTCTATAGGTTGGTGCTGACTCACTAAGATCCTGAGTATGATTTTTACTTACTTTCTTCCTTATTAATGGAACTGTGTCGTGTCCTGTCAACCTCAAAGTAGATGATATTCCTCATTTGTCCTCCATCTGGCTGGCCTATCATCCTGTCATAAAAGAGTTAATTTGTCAGATTTAAAAGGCTTGCTATTTACTGCCAAGCTCATTGACCCCACCCTTGGCATTTTCAGTGTATAGAATGGAGGGAATCGGAGCATTGGGAGGTGAGCAGACAAGGTTCCCTTTCCCCCAAGACCCCATGCTTGCCATCTGTGACAAGAGCAAGATTAAAGAATGCTCCATTTTCTATGCTGAAAAGATAATACCTTCCATTTTGAATAACATTTTGGCTTTCAATATTTTAACATGATTGTACTTCATTCTTAAAATTATTTGATATGGTTTCTCTATTTTACAGATCCAGAGAAATTTAGTGATTTTTTTTTACCAAGGTCAGTAAATGGCAAAGCCAGACTTTGAAGTCAGGTATTTAAACTCCAAACTCTTTGCATTATATTCACTATAGTTCTTATTTTAGCCTCTATGATCTTTCCTCTACAATTCTTGCCATTATTCATGTATCTTAGCTAAAACTAGATTTTCTGTAGCACACACTAAAGTCAAATAATGTCAGGTGTTATATCTGTGCTTCATTTTGCCTCATCAAGGTATTCATTGCCCTACATACCAGGAGCAATAGTATTTTCCACTCCCATCTGGAGCTTTTTATTTTTAGAACTGAAAGTTAACACTGGTTAAGTTTGCTAATTAGGTTAACTGGTCAGCTATGTTCCAGACCATCTTCTTAATCCTAGAGAATTTTTCATTTCAAGGTTTAAGCAAAGACACCCCAATCATAGAACTCTTGTCATTGATGCTATTTACCGATGTTAATTTCCTCTACCATTTTCAATAGGCTCAAGATGGGGAGGACTTTAGCAATTATAGTATGCTTGGTTTTTATTAACCACAGTATTTTATTATGGCCCTGTGAGGACGGGAAAAGTACACAGTAATTTCCAATCTCTCTGGCAGAGAACTTACAGTGTAGTAGAGAATTCTGAATTCTTTCTCCAAATGCAGATGGTACAGTGAGACAGGTTCACAATCAATCATGACATCTGTTACAGTGGGTTTATGTATGATTTACTCAGCACCATCAGAAAAGTAACTGTCACATTCACATTAAGGAGAATGCACTAACTATAATAATAATACACTAAATAGCACACCCCACACATGAACTGACAGGGTAATGAAACAAACAACAAAAACGTTAATACTAGGTAACACTGGAGCACTGGCCAATTTAAAGGCCTGTGAGTGAGAGAAATATCCAACCTTCTACACAGCAAGGAAGCCTAGACCTGCCATTGATATCTTAGCTGGCAGGCTGAGCAGTTTCATCAACATGACCAATGAGTTACCATAGTAGAACAAGGTCACCAACAATGAAGACTGGGAATAAAGTCAATTTCATCTGAAATGAAGTTATCATCTTCGCATATCATAATCCTGCTGGGTTAGACATGTGTGAAGAACAGAGGCCAAAACTGTCCTTAGATATGGAGCTTACACGGGAACAAATACATGACATGAAGACAAAAGGAAAAAAACAAAACAAAATGAAGCTGGCCCAATTAACATTTCAATAATTCCCTGAGATGAGCTAAAGTAATGTGGAAAGTTGTAGCATATACCAATTAGAAATGATGGTTCTTTCTCCGTTATATCTTCAGGGATAATGTTAATTTACGATGTACAAAGAACTTGTCATTTCAAACAGACTGCAGTCACTTCCTTCATAGGTATTCCAAGTGAACTATGACCCTATGAAAAAAATCACATTAGGGCACTGTTGGGTTTTCATTCATAACTGTCTATATGTATATGGATACATAAATAGAAAGTAGCAGCAAAGTTACAAATGAAAAGCAACAATATTTATTATGTGATAAAAACATATTCATCTTCATTTGAACTACTCAAATTACAAATATTTCCAGATGTGCCTTATTTCACTTTGCTGTAGACAGGATAGCTTAAGGCATATAAAATTAACTCATTTGACAATCAGTAGGCGAGTTGATGGTAGAACTAAAGAGTCTCTTTACTTGCAGTCAAATTCCTTTCTGGCAAAGTCTTAATAAAAACATTCGAATTCTGTGAAATTCAGTAGGAGAAATAGATATTGAGTACAACTAAATATCTAAATTAGCCAGTATTTCAAATACCAAATGACTTCCTGATGAACAGATTTACTCATAAGTCAGTCCTAACTTTAGAAAATCTGTTTAAAACATACTTCAGACTACAATACAAGAGGGATTATTACTAATGCCTACAATAGACCATTCACATACAGGGGAACTGAGAAACTATTATGCATGAGCAAAAGGCTGGGAACAGGAGAAGTCAGGCCCCAAAGATTCCTTCCCTCAAAAGAGCTTATAACGTAGCAGGTACAGACATAAACAACTGTAGCGCATGGTTAGCACCATCACGAAGCCTGAAATGAAGAATCACAAACCTTCACACTCACAAAAGTTAAGCCCTAAAAGACTGAGGATTATCGAATATAGAAAAACCTTCCTGGATGTTCTAGAGCAGTGGCAGCATGAGAGGGAACAGCTGAATGTGGCCCCAGATTTTCTGGCATGTCTTTTAAAAAAAGGCTGCATCTTTTACCAAAATTACTCCAAGAGGAGAAAGGTGGAAAATATGATAAATAACTTCACCTAGGTTGGAATGTCAAGTAGGTAGCTGAAAGTACAGGCTTAGAATTTTGGACCAGATACGTAACCCAGGACACTGGGATAAAATAGAAACCCTAAGGATGAGATAGTTCCAGAAGCATTCTGAAGACAGAATCAGAGAGAGCACATTTTAGTAGATGCATTTTAAGTAAGAGTTATGTGACTGGACTCAGTTACAGCAGAGGATAACATCTTCAAGGGAGGAGACACTGTCTAGGAAAGGTTGCTCAATAGTATAAACGCTGCAGAGGCAAAGAAGGATAAGGGATGCAGACTGAGAAAAAAAGTCATTCAATTCGGTAACTGGGAGCCCATTGAGAACCACTGCATTGCTGGTCTGTGTAAAACCAGACTGCAAGGTGCTAAGCAGTGAGTGATGAGGGTGCAGGGTCAATGGATATGGATTTCTCCAAGAAGTCTGGCAGTAAAGAAGGCTGGAGAAACCAGCAGGCTCAGAGGGAGCTTTTTGCATTAGAAGATACACGAGCATTTCTGTAGACAATGAAAGGAACCAGCATACAATTCTTTGCATAATTTTGTATTGATCACAGACTACAAATTGTTTTTAATCTTTCTCAAAAACATTTTCTGAAATAAAAATTAACAAAAAATTATACTTTTACCATTTAAACTTAATACAAACTTAAAAGCACTAACATTTTATAAATTTTATTTCTAAAAGAGTTGTACAATTTTTGTTATTATACTATTTCAGAATCTTGCTTCTAGTCTATCTTGAGAAATTAAATTTTATTAACAATTGCTATTTTAGTTCCTGAAAGATTACTCTTATATAAAGGATTACACTTAAGTAACTATATAGGCCTTCTTCCCCAGCCCTCCTCCCCCAGAAACAAAATATCTTCAGGGTAGTTAATAATTTGGATAACATTTTTCAAGTTGAAGAAGAGAAAAATGAGAAATAGTATTCCATTATTCATAAGTTCTTAAAGATCTAAATTGTTCTTCACAATAATTTTTCATGATAAAACATGCTTATTTATTATATACACATGCTTACATATAAATTTCCTGGCTAAAATACATGCAACCAACATGAAAAAACAAATACTAAACCATCCTTACAATGCTAAGAATGCCCTTTTAAATAAGGCACTCATGTTTGGAAATAGATATAACCACCAAATTAAATAAGATGTTTAAAAGAAGCCTTTTATTAAGCACAAACAACTTTTATACATTATCAATACAAATAGGAAAATGTTTTTTAATGAATATGATATATCAAAAATCTGAAGGTTTTCTTCATACTGACACAATAAAAATAATCAATTTTGAAGGAGAATTACAAAGTAAAATTTTGAGGACACCACTGTCTACTAATAACAGTTTAACTATAGTCTAAATTTACTACATCACTTGGGGAGGAAGGGCAACCATTTTTTATAGAGAGAATTCCTAAACTCTTATTAGCACCATTCAAAGCTTATTATCAGTTATTCATCTACAAACTGACAGGTCAGGTAAAGCTTTAAAGCAAGTTTTCAGTGCAATGTTTACAGTTCCTTCTTTTAAGATACTTGGAGTCTATGGTCTCAAAGCATGTTAAATAATTCTGCCTTGGTAGTTACAAGATGTTAACATGTGGAGAGAAGTGTGTAATGGAAAGAAATGAGGCTTATCCTGGCTGTGAAATGCATCTTAACATATTGTAGCTGATGCTGCAGTATGCCAACGACATGCGGGATTATGAACTGCAGATCTGCGGGAAGAAGGCAGCTATTAGCTCTCTGTAGTCATCATTTCGGGATGTCTCAGCTGCTGCCTTTTGAGACTAACTAGTTTCATCCTGTCTCTGATGTGTTCTGCAGTAGAAGCCATGTCACTTGGACTCCCAAAATATTGTTCAGTTCTAAAAATCAAAACAGAAAAAGCCCAGTCAGATTAATATAAATCCACTGACTGTAGTGAATGCAAAAGGAAGCAAAAATTACCATAAAAATTACCTACGTGGTATGGTGTTAGTTCTTTTTGCAGACCATACTGTTTACCTCTGAGTAGCAATTTGGTAGGAGAAACATTTTTTTAAATGGCATAATATATATTAAGACATGTTGAGAAAAATTTATTAGAAGTATAAATGTCCTATCATGTACATTTATGATAATCTCAATAAACCAAACAATTCAACAAATAAAACAATGCAACAGTATAAATGTTATACTTTTAGCTTGGGGCCCATAAGCATACACAAATATAAAATTTGTAGGTGTATTTCAGTGCTAAGGGCTATGGACACCAGTTGTCTAATATAGCTAGCAAGTAAAATATCCGTTTAATGTTAAGCCATCATTTGGGACATTAACAGGCAAAATTATTTAATTTTATCCTATCTGCAAAGACACAGTATTCAGAGTCACAGAATCTTTTAGAGCTCTAAGAGTTCTTGGAAATAATCTGGTTAAGCTCTTCATTTTTTAGATCAGAAAACTAAGACCTAGAAAATTAAATGACTAAGATCACACAGTGAAAAAACAGAATTTGAACCTGGGTCTTCAAGCAGTGAATCCAGAGAGACCGCCTAATTTCTTTTATTGTTCAAGGAGAATGTTACAAAAGATAAATCTGACTAAGCTTACTGTCAAACTTTACACAGCATAAACAAATTATCATATAAAAGGGAATGAAATAATAATTGCAAATATTAAAGTTGTGAAATTAGAATATACAGCCCTAACTTACTCTTTTATCTTAAAAATGAAAATGACACATGAACTATTTGTAGAACACAGGAGGAGAAGCCCAAGCAAAAATATCAGGGGTAGATGGTCCTAGGATGACTTAAGTAGAATGAGACCGACTTTATGACAACTGGTTATGAAACACAGAAATGAGATTTTGGCGGCGGCGGGGGGGAGGGGTGTCCTGGAATGGAACAACCAGAAGCACCCTACTAATACTGTTACCAGCTGAATTTATAAACTTTTAGATTTTATTCTCTTTTATACATTGGAGATATACATGACTTTAAGCTACTTCTGATTGTTCAAGTTTAGGTACGACTAGAGATTATCTAAGTATAGACTATGAATAGTATTTGTTCATGGGCATAAAGTTATATCTTCTCAATATCAATTCCAAATAATCATTTGAAGTTCATGACACAGTAGTAGTGGCACTTACCATGTGTTACAATTGTTTTAAGTAGTTTATATACATTTAGCTCATTTAATTCCCTCGCTCTTGTAACCTGAGGAGGTATGGAAAATATATCCCTATTTTTAGATGAGGGAATTGCACAGAAAGGTTAAGTGGCTTGCCCAAGATGTTATAGTTCGTAAGTGGCAGAGCTGAGATTTAAACCCAACAAATCTGGTTCCAGAGTCCACAATCGTACCCACTACACTATGTTACAATGTAAGGATACCTGTATTCAATGGTTTGGTTTCTCTATTGTTTTAATTAAACATCCTCTGGATTACTTCTAAATTATTTTTACTGAGAAGGTCTAGCTCCTTGTAGGTAAAGCTCCTTCTGATTCATTTACTGGTCTGTTTATTTTCAAGAGGCTATTTCTTATTTTTATCATCAACTATTTGAAATGGAAAGGAATGTGAGAATCACGACCCCATCATTTTACAAATGAAGAAATTAGGACTCCATACAGCACAGTGAAAAGAGAATGGATCTGGTGCCAGACAGACCGGAAACTATATTCTAATTCCACTTAGAAGCTGTGAAATCCTGAGGACCTTACTTAATCTTTCTGAGCTTTAGTTTCTTCATTTGTAAATCAAAATAATCCTACTGCTCTAGCCCTGGTCAAAAGAAATTAAGGTGAAGTGTTTAACTTGGGACTTGGTATATATTTTAAGTTACTAAACATTAGTTCCCTCCCCGTCCCTTCCATGAATGAAGCCCAAAGTCACCCAACTCCTTACCATCATAGTCAAGGCAAGAACCCAAGATGTCAACCTAGTCAATGATCTTTATTCTACAACAAGCTATCAAGAGCAATACATTTGACAGCAGCAAGTACCAATTGCTACTATTGTTAAGAGCCCAGTATGGATTTCTTTTCATTTTAAACTAACATTTTGTAGAAATTTTAAATGTGAACCAAAGCTAATTTACCAGGACTTTTAAGAAACAGACTTTCTTCTCTTGATATCCCTTTAAGACCTTACTGATAAAAACACAAATTATAAGAACATGCACCATACCCATCAGGATAAACCACAGGAACAGTTAGTCTATCTAAAAGTGATTTCCCAACTGCTTCAATTTCATCAAATTGCTCCTCATCATTAATAGCTTCAGGCTCTTCTGGACAGTCCTGCAAAATCTGCAACAAATAAAAATGCAACATCAATCAAGAGACACAGAAAAGGAATCAAGTTCATGCAAATTTAGTAGATTGAAGGTGTTTTTGTTCTGTTCTTAGCATCTTCATGTATGCCATTATAGAAGATTGATCAAAGCTGGCCCAAGAAATTCAAACAAAATGAAATACACAATCCCTACTAATAACATAACTGGAGTATGAAGAGGTTTATAGTGATTTCCAAGAAAAAAATAATACTAATAGACTACTATTGGTAGTACTACTAATAGACTACTATTTGGAATCTAAGCTCAAACGGTGCTTAAAAAGTAGTATTCTTTCATTCATTAAGTAACTATTTATTGAATACTTACTTTATGTTTATGTAGCAGCTTGGGATATGAATGAGATACAGATTTTGACCTCAAAGAGCTTACAGACTTCAAAAATGAAAGAAAATATAAATACATAACAACATATACTCAGAGTACAAACACATAACTGATGTGATTACCTAGCTAGAAACTTTATAGTTATTTTAAAAAGTGATCCGCTGACCTGAGTTAAATGATGTAAGCAAACAAACAAAACAAAAATAACAACAAAAAAAGATGTAAATTGATAAGGTTTTAATTCAACCATAGGAAGTTCTACAGTCCTTGATATTATTTTTTCCGTAACTATTACCATTTAAATTTAAATGGTACAAAAGAAAATAAGGAAAGAAAGAAAAAAAATGCTGTGATTTGTAATACTTAAGTCTACAAGTACAGACCCACACATAGTAGCCACTAGGTACATGTGGCTAGTGAGCTTTTGATGTATGGCTAGTCCCAAATTGAGATGTGCTATGGGTCTAAGATACACTCCAGATTTAAAATAATATGACTAATTTTTAAAAATTACCTACAAGAAAAAAACCTGCAAAATTTGGGGCAGAAGAAAGTATTTATTTTTACAACTTTTTTTGCCTTATAGTTTACTTAATCCAATTATGTTTACTTCAGCATTACTCATAAAGGACATTTTCATATTGTAAAATTCTAGATTCAATTTAAGTATTTTCCCAATCACTATCATTTACTATACAATTTGCTTATAGTTGTGGCTATATTTATGCTTACTGGTATAAAATACAACACACTCAAAAGAAAAATAACATCTGATAACAGAAGGCTTTACATAGGTTGGCACAATAAAATAACCTTAAATAGAGTTTATTATAAGCATGATAGAGGCCATGTACCAGAAAAAATAAGAACATTAATTTTCTATGAAAAAAAGTCTCAACCATATTCATTCTTACATAACTTCTTAAAGAGATCTAGGTTTTAAAATGTCCTTGCAGATACATTTTTAAACCACGATCCTAAAAAGTTATCAGTGGTGTTAGAAATCAGGCCAGCGGTCACCCCGGGATGGGCAGCAGAAGCAGTGTGATGAAAAGAGGGTGGAGAGCCTCTGGGGTACTGGTGACGTTCTGTTATTAGAATTGGGCACTGATTACACAGGAATGGTCACTCTATGAAAATTCAGTGAGCAGAACATTTGAGCTGTACACTTTTCTATGTTAATACTATACTTCAATTAAAAAGTTTTCACTCAAACAATCAGTAGATAAACAAGTCAAGCATTTTGTGTACTTTCATTCATCATCACCAGGCTCATTTTACACTAAAACACTGACCTGTGGAGTTCAGTGACCAGCTCAAAAAGAGTTAACTGTGGACATTTCCTAACAGATGTACTGCATAACACAGACAGAAACTGCTTAATTCCTGAGGTTCCTGGCAATTTTTCTTCTGTTCTACAGACTAAGGCTATCACATTTACATCTTAGGTTTCTCATATCTTAAATTGTATTGAACATTCCCTACATATAAACTGTGATCGTTAAGAGATCAAAACAAAGTTAACTACTTAGTAAGACTCCTCCTCTTTGGAATGGAAATATAAGGCTTGGGTGCTATAAATTTTCACTGTGCAGTTGAGAAATAGGTTCTATTGAAAATTTGCCTGCATATTTCATTTTTGGTTTCTGGGACTAATGAATTCATTAAATAATAAATTCTAGAATGAATCTTTTAAGATAACACATTAAAAAAAAGGTTTTATTTTTATCCTTACTCTCATAATTTTAGCTGGACAGTCTCTAAACATTATAAAAATCACAAATGACCTTTTAAAAAATTTATGACAATTAGTAGTAGTTGCCAAAGCAGTTTCCTTTCCTGGCATAATGAAACAGATGGGCGTCATGACACCTGAAAGAACAGACAGTACATTCTGGGCACCAGGTCTGGTGAGGAGAGACGTGCTGCTGAGAGAGGACTACTGGATAGTTTCAACTCCTCTAACCATAATACTCTGCACTGGTATGGCTTACTAAGAATCTGATTTGAACTTTCTAAGACAATACATTATATCTAAACAAGCTTTAAACAATGGAATTAATATAAATTTTTTAAAAACAGACTAACAACAAAATTACAAGATTAACACATTTTAAACGCACAAACACTACTGAAAGTACATTTTTAAAAAATCGAACCTTTTCAGCATTTGAGTGAAATGCAATAGCCATTTCCAGCCTATGTACCCTCTCTTCAGATGCTATTGTAAATTGTTTCCATACTCTGTTCAGTCGAGGAAGTGTATCCCCAGATGATCGAGAGGTGCAGCGCAAAGACTGGCACAGAACAACTGTGGCCTGTAACAACTGTCTTCCATAGTCGTAAGTGCTCTAAAAAAGAAAAAGTCAACATGAAATTATAATAAAAGAATTCTGAAAAGAGGGATGGGAAAGTTTGCAGGAGGACTGAGGTTACAATTAAGCAACACTACTAGAAATCAATAATGAGTAAGTCCACTGGCACTTATTGCTACAAATTGTCTGCATGCATAAATGATAAAGGGGAAGCAATACTTCCAGTTAATTTTTATTAAGTTTATTTCTTGTCTGGCTTCCCTCTCTTACTCTGTTTTGCCCACCTTGGTCTGCTCAACCATGACCCCCCACCCCCCCCACACACAAAAAAGGTTTGCTCCCTCATTGATCAAAACGAATGGGTGGCAAGTGGGCACTTTATATTCCATACAGGAAACCACACTGTTACAATGTGAACTCAATAGTTAGGGAAAATAAATTAAGATACTTTTCACATGCAAAAAAAAAAAATCTGTGTTGTTATGCTAACACTAGTGAGATGCAGAAACTAGGGTTTGTCATTTACTGATTTACTTTCGTGAATGAACAGTTACTGCCTAAAAATGTCATAATATATACCATAAATCAGAGGAAGCATACAGAACCTGTATTCAGGAAAACATAAACCCTCTCAAGTTTATGCAGGCTAGTTTTGATTCACCAGTTGACATTTTCTTAGTTCTGTAATATTTCTGGATTAACGTAACCAATCTTCTTGGACTTGGAAGGTTAAGTTACATTACAATCATGCAGAAAGCTATGCAAACACAGAGCCTGTAGAAAAGGAAGATAACCAGTTCTGCACCTGTGCAACATCAACAAATTTTCTATGCTTCTCCAGTAGAACTTTCGTTTCCTGAGCATCATCACCCAATCTGATGTGGGTCTTAAGAAGAGCATCCAGAAGTTCACTTAGCCATTCTACTGCCTAAATGAAAATAAATAACAGTGAAGCTGGATTCATAACTCTTTATGTCTTATATCAAAACATCATATTTATATAAAGAAAGATTGCTATTGTGATTAATTAATCCATTAGTTATAACCTTAATAGCTTATTTCATTCAATGCCAAGCTACATGAATTAATGACCTCTCCTCCCACTCAAAAATTTTTAAAAATCTAAAGACAAGACCTATTAAAGAGAAGTACTCATTTAAAATTAACATCACATGATTTATATTAATAGAACATCATGTGTTTATGTAATATAATCTTATTGGAATCTCATTATAGATTTATGTTACTACTTAAAATCGTAAGTTTCTTCTATGTCAAGCTGGAATCATGTTCTTTGATGCTAACTACACAAAGATTGCAAATTGTTTATCTAGCTGAAAAACCTCGTGGGTTAAAAAGCAATAAACTACACCAGCCTTCATCCTGGGATGTGTAACTGACAACCAAATCAACAGTAATAAATAATAAATAATCCCAATTTCTAGCTCAATAGAGCATTTCATTGAGAAGATAAGTCAAATGAGATCAGTAAGGGCTTCCCTGGTGGTGCAGTAGTTAAGAATCCACTTGCCAATGCAAGAGACACGGATTCGAGCCCTGGTCTGGGAAGATCCCGCATGCCACGGAGCAACTAAGCCCATGCACCACAACTACTGAGCCTGGGCTCTAGAGCCCGCACACCACAACTACTGAAGCCCATGTGCCACAACTACTGAAGCCCACGCACCTAGAGCCTGTGCTCCACAACAAGAGAAGCCACCGCAGTGAGAAACCCGTGCACCACAACGAAGAGTAGCCCCCACTCGCTGCAACTAGAGAAAGCCCGCGTGCAGCAACGAAGACCCAACGCAGCCAAAAATAAATAAATTAAAATAAATTTTTAAAAAATGAGACCAGTAAGGTAAGTGGGAATACAAAACTTTATTATTTTGACAGGATAAACTAGAATATGACTTAATGAATCTACTTGCTTAGGACCATGAAAAGTACACTTTTGTTTATAGTTAGCTGAAATCAATCTTCTAAGAAAAGACAAGTGCATAATGTGCCTGATTAATCTTTACCTGGGCAGCATCTTCTTCACATTTAAACAACTGCACCATCTGAAGCATCTTTAATCTTCGCACATCTACCATGTCTTCACATCTAATAAATCCAAACATAAATTTAGGACATTTCAGTTTTGTTGATAACTAGTATAACACCACCATCTGACACACGTGTTTTACAGTATACTAAAATACTCAGTCCTACACTATGGAGACTGTAACTATTTCGTATTGATTTGTAAGAATTTTAAGGATATCTGTATCTGTGTTATATCAAAACCTTAAAATACCTGAATGGTACTAAATCACAAACCCTTCTGAGTACAGTATGGATTCTGCAAAATACTGAAGCAAAGCACAAACACAGCAGTACACTAAAACCCGAAGCAATATCAACTGCCAATTAGCATTAAACAACCTTCAAATATAAAAATGTGAAGTTTCTAAAATACTAATTTAGAGAATGATGCTCCAAGGGAATAAAAAAAAATAAAGCTTTTCATTACATTACACATTACCCAGAGTAATATCTAATTTTGAATTTTAAAAAAACCTCCATCGATGTTCTTAAGAAAGAAAAAAAATTCTGTTGATCTCTGGGTGGAGAGAAACACAATTCAGAGTATTCTTAAATTTTACCATGGTCTTCCTGGATAATATACAGATTACAATTTTAAGCTGACTTGATCTAGCTCAGCTCTGATCCCTTCATTCTGATTCCCTTCATTCCCATGCAATTCCATGAACTTTAGATGGGAAGGTGGAAACTGACTGCAGTACCAAATACCAATAACAAGCTACCCATGAGGCACTGGACTCCACTACAGTTGATATTCTTAAGTAAACTTGATAGCAATAGGTAAGTCATTGTCACAAGGCTATTTTTTATAAGAATGCCCTCAACAAAAGCCCATAACATATTGTTAAAATGAAACTTGGTTAAATAATTCTACAAGGGACTGAAGGGAAGTAATCATGATAAGTATTTTTACAATCTGAAGCTAAAAAACAATGTAAGACACTTCAGTGATTAAGATGATATCATACACATATTCAACACATACTGTCAGGTATGAATAATGTGCTTGAAAAGGATAAGACATGGTCTCTACTATTAAGATGGTCTCATTTGGGGAGATGGACTTTTAATAAACAATGTGATAAAAACTACTGCGGAGCTGTATGAGAACAGGGAGGAACAAGTAACAAACTTGCCTTAGAAATCTAAAAAGGTTTCCAAGGATAAGTACCCCTGAGTCTTAAAGAATAAGTAGGAATCCACTCAGCAGAAAACAAGGAAAGACGTATTCTAAGTCATGGATGCATGAAACAGCATGATGCGTTCAGGAAAGTGAAAACAAGTGTGTGGTTTTGTAGAAAAATTAAAGGAGGTAAGATTATGCAGGACTGGATTATGAAGGGTCTCCTACACTATTCCAAGGAGACTGAACTTCATCTGAGAAAATAGGAAGTCACTGAGAGGGGTTTATACAAGGAGGTTGGGGACTAGATGTGCGCTTTACAAAAGATTGCGCTCTTGCACAACAGACTGTAGACGAGCAATGCCAGAGGCAGCTAAGATTGGGAAGAAAGAAGTGTTCATGATTCAGAGACAGCAGAACTTGGGCATCTGAGTAGGCTGTAAGGGATGAGGAAGAGTAAGGATTTTAATAAATCCTTGAGATAAATTCCAAGTTTGGTAGCTGATGGTATTTTTAACCTGGATAGGAAACTAAAGGAGAAGAGCAAGTTCTGGAGGAGAAGAGCAAGTTCTGGAGGAGAATGATTCTGATCTGTCCATATTAGTTTATTTGAGTAGTGTATGGGGCATCCAGGTGGAGACATTCAGTAAGTAAGAGGAACTACAGGTCTAACATACAGGAGAGGGGTCTGGGTCAGAGTCCTAACTACTCAATCACGGTCCTATTAAAGAAGTCATTAAAGTAGGGAGAAGACAAAGAGTGAGAAGAGAATTTGGCCTCAGAACAAACCCTGAAAGCAGTGAAATTAGCTAGAGGACAAGAAATCAGTGAAGAAAACCAAGAAGAAACAGAGTGCGAGGAGGAGACTCATAAGGGTATTTTCAAAGAAGACAAGGTTGTCAGGAAGTTTCAAGAAGAAAGAAAAAGTCATTTGTGCCTAATTCTATTCAGAGTGGTCAAGCAATGTCAGGACCAAAAGTATTCCCTGGATTTTGAGCAAGATCAAGCATATATTACACATGGCAATTACAAAGTCACTTGTGACATCAGTAAGAGTATGTCCAGTGAAATGGTGAGGGGAGAGGGGAGACTGAGAAAGGATGGAAAGTAACTAGAGGCAGTGAGGAAGTATGGCTGCAGATTAGACCATCAATGACAGCTGTCAGGAAGGAGAATTCTAGGGCTAGAAGACAAAGGGTTGAAGGTATATGCATGTGTGTAATTGTCTAATTTTTTTTTAATAGGAGAGATTTAAGCATTTAAATGAAAGGCAGGGATCAGAGTAGAGAATGGGAATTGACGGAGTGAGAAGATGATGGGGACACACGGCTTTGATAAGAGCAGACATATATCATCTTTGTGATGAGAATAAATAATGAAATGGATACATTTGCAGATATGAGGATAGAAGGAATTTCTGTCTAATGACCATTTTCTCTGTGATGTAGGGGAAGAGTTTCTGTTAAGTTTTTGTTGATGACCTTAGAATTTCTAAGTGTACGAAGATTTCACACAACCATGCTAGCCTATATATACTAGCATATGTTAATTTAATCCTTTACTTTGCAATACTTTGCAATTGCTATTGCAAACTGAGTTTTCAAAGAACCCTTTAAATTCCTAGTTCTACATCAAAGGAAACTAAACATCATCTTACCCAGAGTTTACTGTCTAATCCTTCTACAGCAAATATGAGAACAATGGATGCATGAAAATTTCTGAGACGTTTAGATGAAGAAACACATCAATGTAAATGACAGATTTAATAGCAGCTCTAAACTAAATGAAAATGGAAAAGCAAAATTCTCCAAAAAGAGTTTTCTTAAAAGATAGAAGAGGCATAGGCTACACTGGGGATATGGAATGTGATGTACTTGAGTGGAACCGAAATTTTTACCACTGAGTAAAAAGGGAAAATGTACCCATTAATTGAACAAACTGCCATTATTTGTTAGTACAATTATATACAATAATCATTACATTCATCAAAAACCTACTACATGCCTACTATATAACAGGTAAGAATTTTTACTTTGTATGGAAAATATAATTACATCACTTTTCATTTTAATTAATATTAGGTTGTCTTAGCAAAAATTAACATGAACAGTCAAACTTTGCCTTTGTTTCCTAAGCTGCATATCTTCCATCACTCCTTGTATGTGGTCCACATTTTCTTTATTTTCAATGGTTACATCCTTTCCATAGGCCCAGGATGCCTGATTGGAGATCTGATCCAGAAGACCTTGACCTTTTTCACGCAAACCTTGCAATCCTACATCTAAAACAGAAGTTACTATATTTAATCTCTTAAACCAGAGAAGCTTTCCCTCCCTTAAGTAAATCCTCTCAGCAGATACTGTACTTGGATTCCAAGTATAACAACTTTGTACATTAAACTACTTTGGGATGGAGCCCTCTGAATATTTTGATCAATAAAACACCTTTAAACGTAGCTCAAACTGGAGCTCCCTCTCATTCAAATTCTCCCTAAAGAGAATTTCCAAAAGGTGAATTTCCATAGATAACAATTACTTTTCAAAACTGCAAATAGGAAGTGTGAGAATTTCTATTTTGATGAGATTTTCAATTTTTTCCTTTCTGTTTTTATGTAGTCCAATTTTTAGGAGAACAAGGCAAATATTTTGTTCCAAAAATATATGAGTTACAAGACATTAAAACATTCAAGCAATGTATTCTCACTGTAAAAGGACACTGAACATTTTGAGTATAGGCGCTGTCCAGCTTACACCCAATGAGAAGCAACACTTAGGATATGTTTACAAGACTCTAAATTAGGTACATATACCAGAATTCTTTTAGCATTTTTAAAAGAAAAATATGGTTTAAGAAAACTTGTGACATTTTGAAATAAATTTCATTTGGCATATTAAATACTAAACATGTATTACTCATATCACCTGTTAAAAATAACGAAGACTGTAAGCAAGTAAAATGCCAATACAAACGTGATTTTTCAAACCCATTCCCTCAAGTCCTTTTCAAATTAATTAAATTGGTTCAATCACATATCACCATTTTCCACTAAATCTCTGCCTGAAATTACTGCTTTCCTCTCCTCCATTCTCCTTTGCCCTCCTGTCCCACTCAATACAACCCCCTCCCATTTTCACATCCACTATCCACCTCTCCCAGTCACGTCCTAGGGAAATTCACTGTATTTCCTACTGTAGTAAAATGTAGAAAGCCTTGGTGTCAAGTAAGGGTACTAGCTTAATGAAATTGGACCATCCTCTCCCTGGAGCGTATGTAACCTCAGCAGTATTCCCAGTTTGGAGAAACAAATGCACAGAACCAAACCAACTATTTTTTCACAAGGTTAGGATATAGCAACAACAAAAATCATTGCGTAAAACACAGTTTGGGGCATACAGGGTTTACCACAGAACACTTCACAGCTAATTACAGTTTATGCATGCACTACAAATAACTGCTCATAGAATATGCAAGACATAGCACCTGTAGATTCGGCTGGGTAAACAAGAAAAGCTAAAGGCCCTGTGAAGGAAGTGTGACTGGCTAACAATGAAAAATAAAAACTGTAGCATAAATTACACCCTTTAAGGGGATAAAGACTTTTTTGTACCAATTTTTCCTATGTTCCCTGTAAATAATTATAATTAGATCAGTGTAAGTTGACTTGTCTAACCATGGTAGTGATAGTTTTTTAAAAAAAGAACCCTTATGTTTCAGCATTTTTAAAATCTGCTTACCAACACTTTTCAGCTTCTCTTCAAGCAGTTTTAAAGTTTGCTGAATCGATGCTCCATCAGCTGGTGCTACATCTACGCACAACATCCCTAATAAGCCATCCAACTGCTGAGACAACTAAAGCAGAGGGACACCAAAGAGATAACCCTGATGTAATCAGCATCTAAAGTGTTTAATGATTAATGAGGTTTATATCTAATGAGGTTATCACAATTATACTTGAAAAAGACTCTGCTGTTAAAAGACAAGGACAAATAATTAGAATACATGTTATCTGAATGACAGAACACACAGATGCATGCACCAGGAAGACAAAGTATGTCCAGGTCAGCAGAATGTTAAAAAGTATTGAAACTTCCATTTCAATCTATGTTACAAAGCATGAAGATTGAAAAACTATCCAAATGAAATATATCTAAGAGGTTGGAACACTATTTAGACAAAAAAAAAAGTTTAGTTGCATGCAGAATGACTTAAAATTTTTAAAAAAAATCAAAGAAGTGTATCTTATTTCCCCCACCAGTAAATTTTATTGTTCCAGAAAAATAATTAGGAGACATGCAAACCTGCAAAAATGATGTACAGATAAGTATTCAGATAATTTGAAGAAAAGAAAAGCAATCAGAGTAGACACTTACATCTTGGGCAACACCATGAAATTCAAGGGCTGCTTGTAAGAGATTCTGCCTAAATTCCAGCTGACTGGCCTGTCGATAACAAACATCACTAAGTTGTTGCTGCAGCGACTTCAGTTCCACAAGATCTTCCTCATCCCCAGCATTTAAGAGTGCTGCAATTTGCTGATTAAGCTCCACATAAACTGCAAACCATTCCTGTAATATAGACATTGTAAAGTAAATTAAGGATCAAATCATTTCCTGAAGAATACATTACATTTTACAATATCTCCAGATATACTAAGTAACATATATAAGAGTTTTCTAAAGCAAAATTATTTAAATTGAGGACGAAAAGTCCCCAGCGCCCAAATCCTTCCACTGCGATCCCTGGAATTCACTCCTGCCAACAGCAGGATCTATTTGCTCATCCTGGCCTCTAAATGTCCCCTTCTCTTTCCTGTTGTATGTGAAACCTGTCACCTTCAGAGGAAGCAGTTAGCTCTGCAGCCCTTCTGATGGCTCTTTGTGTTTGTACAGCCAACCTACCACAAGCCTGGAAGTGGGGGAGATGGCTGCCTCACTCCTCATTACTCTTTCCAAACCATTTCTTCTGCTTCTTCTCTCAAAAACCACATCTCCTGTGAAATGCATGTAGTCGGATTACATCCTGCCAACCGTTTCTGTTGCATGCCCTCACCTCAGAGCTGGCGGACTTCCCTGAACTTCCTCTCAGTGCCAGCCTTCTTCCTGACTTCCACTGTGTAGACATCCAATCAACACTGAACTCTTAGTTCCTTGACTCCCTCCCTCACTTCCAACTATCCTGTCCTCACCCCACCTCAACTACTTACTCCAACAGACACAAAATTTTGTCATTATCATATACTACTATACAGCCCCCAAATCTTAATTTCAAGAATCCCATTCTCTGACTGACTCTCCAACTCACATCCTTTAGTATGCCTGCTCCTACAGCCCCATGAGGTCCACCAATCCATTGATCTCAGCATGTTCTACTGTCCAGCACTCAGGAGCCTCGTGTCCTCACTTCTACCCTTTGTCAGAGGCTATAACCACCTCCCAGGGCACAACCCATGCTCATGCCCTGCTCTCTTTCCTTCCATCAGATTCACCTGTCAAAAATGAAGAACAGATGCAGAAAAAGCAACCATTTATGAGAAAAACTCTCCAGAAAGTGGGCATAGAGGAGACAAACCTCAGCATAATAAAGGCCATATATGAAAAACTCACAGCTAACATCAGACTCAATGGTGAAAAGCTGAAAACATTTCCTCTGAGATCAAGAACAAGACAAGGATGCTCATTCTCACCACTTTTATTCAAGACAGTTTTGGAAGTCCTAGCCACAGCAATCAGAGAAGAAAAAGAAATAAAAGGAATCCAAATTGGAAAAGAAGAAGTAAAACTGTCACTGTTTGCAGGTGACATGATACTATACATAGACTGTCCTAAGGACACCACCAGAAAACTACTAGAGCTCATCAATGAATTCAGTAAGTTGCAAGATATGAAATTGATTACAGAAATCTGTTGCACTTCTATACACTGAAAACTATCAGAAAGAGAAAATAAGGAAACAATCCCATTTACCATTGTATCAAAAAGAAAAAAATACGTATGAATAAACCTACCTAAGGAGGTAACAGACCTGTACTCGGAAAACTATAAGACACTGATGAAAGAAGTTGAAGACGACACAGATGGAAAGATGTACCATATTCTTGGATTGGAAGAATCAATATTGTTTAAGTGACCATACTACCCAAGGCAACCTACAGATTCAGTGCAATCCCTATCAAAGTACCAATGGGATTTTTCACAGAACTAGAACAAATAATTTTAAAATTTGTATGGAAACATAAAAGAACCCAAACAGCCAAAACAATCTTGGGAAAGAAAAAAAGAGCTGGAGAAATCAGCCTCCCTGACTTCAGAATGCAAAGCTACAGTAATTAAAACAGTATGGTACTGGCACAAAAAAAGACCCATAGATCAATGGAACAGAATAGAGGGCCCAGAAATAAACTCATGCACTTGTGGTCAATCTATGACAAAGGAGACAAGAATACGTGATGGAGAAAAGACGGTCTCTTCAATAAGTGGTGTTGGGAGAACTAGACAGCTACATGTAAAAGAATAAAATTAGAACATTCTCTAACACCATATACAAAAATAAACTCAAAATGGATTAATGACCTAAATGTAAGACCAGATACTATAAAACTCCAACACAAAAGACCCTGAATAGCCAAAGAAATCTTGAGAAAGAAAAACAGAGCTGGAGGAATCAGGCTCCCAGACTTCAGACTATACTACAAAGCTATAGTAATCAAGACAGTATGGTACTGGCACAAAAACAGAAATATACCTCAATGGAACAGGATAGAAAGCCCAGAGATAAACCCATGCATATATGGTCACCTTATCTTTGACAAAGGAGGCAAGAATATACAATGGAGGAAAGACACTTCTTCAATAAGTGGTGCTGGGAGAACTAGACAGCTACATGTAAAAGAATAAAATTAGAACATTCTCTAACACCATATACAAAAATAAACTCAAAATGGATTAATGACCTAAATGTAAGACCAGATACTATAAAACTCCTAGAGGAAAACATAGGCAGAACACTCTTTGACATGAATCGCAGCAATATTTTTTTGGATCTGTTTCCTAAAGCAAAGGAAATAAAAGCAAAAATAAACAAATGGGACCTAATGAAACATAAAAGCTTTTTCACAAAAAAGGAAACCAACAAAAATTACAACCTACTGAATGGGAGAAAGTATTTGGAAATGATATGAAAAATAAGGGGTTAATATCCAAACTACATAAACAGCCAATATAACTCAACATCAAAAAATAAACAGCCAGATTAAAAAATGGGCAGAAGACGTGAGCAGACATTTTCCCAAAGAAGACTTACAGATGGCACATGAAAAGATTCTCAGCATCACTAATCGTCAGGGAAATGCAAATCAAAACCACAGTGAGATACCACCTCACATCTGTCAGGATGGCCAACATCAAAAGGAACACAAACAACAAATGTTGGCAAGGATATGGAGAAAAGGGAACCCTTGTACACTATTGGTGGGAATGTAAATTGGTGCAGCCACTGTGGAAAAGAATATGAAGGTTTCTCAAAAAACTAAAAATCGAACTAACATATGACCCAGCAATTCTACTCCTGGGTTTATATCCAAAAAAACCCAAAAACACTAATTCAAAAAGATACATGTACCCCAATGTTCATAGCAGCACTATTTACAATAACTAAAATATAAAAGCAATCTAAGTGTCCATCTACAAATGAATGGATAAAGAAGATGTGGGATACACACACACACACACACACACACACACACACACACAACGGACTACTACTCAGCCATAAAAATCAACAAAATGTTGAAATTTTTAGCAACATGAATGGACTCAGAGGGCATTATGCTAAGTGAAATAGGTCAGAAAAAGATAAATCTATAAGATACTGTATGATAATCCATATAAATGTGGAATCTAAAAAAATACAACAAACTAGAAAATATAATAAAAAAGATGCAAACCCACAGATATAGAGAACAAACTAGTGGTTACCAGTGGGGAGAGGAAGTGGGGGAAGGGCAAGATAGGGGGTGGGGATTAAGAGGTACAAACTATTAGGTATAAAATAAGCCACAAGGATGTACACATACTATTGTACAGTAGTACAACATGGGGAATATAGCCAATATTTTATAATAGCTATAAATGGAGTATAACCTTTAAAAACTGTGAATCACTATATTGTACACCTGAGACTTATATAATATTGTGTATTAACTGTACTTCTATTTGAACAAACAAAACCTCAGACCTGGTTTCTCTACCTGCTGTGTGCCTCCAGCAGCTGAAGGTGGCTGGATCAAATCAACTATGTGGATAGGTGTCTTTTTAAAGTTGTGACCAAATAACCTCAAATGGGCCTTCAGAAACCCTATTATATTTCTCTAGTTATTTCACCTCCCTATCCTTATGATATGTTTTTTTCACTTCTTAAATCTCCAACTCCCTTTCACCTCTTCACTCTAGCCAAAAATCCAACTTCATAATTCACTACGACGCCATCAGAAGAGAACTCTTTCATCCTCTCACAGACAAATCTATGACCTTCCCCGCTTCTGTAGCCCTAGGCTCTGCCCTCCCTGCTAAAATAATGAAAGGAACTCTGTCTGCTTCTAAGGCCAACTGCTCCACTGCACTCTATAGACTAACCTCTGCTGCCTATGCAAGGCTTTGCTTTTGCAATTATCTTCTCTTTTCAACTGGATTATTCCCATCAGCGTACAAATAAACTGCATCTTCTACTAAAAAAACAAAATATATACTTATGTGCATTTTAATATATGTAAATTAAAGATAAAAAAACCTTCCCTTAAAGGAGATCATTATACTCACTCTATCTTATTTCCTATTCTTTTTAAAATTCACTCTGATCAGGATTTTGTCCTTCCCACTCTTATCAAAAAATCTGTCTTTATCTTATTGGACCTCTCAGCTGATTTTAACAAAGGTGACCACCTCTCCCTCCTTTTTCACTTCTTTCCTGAGCCACACAGATCCTTTTCGGCCTCTTCTGCTGGCTCTCCTTCCTCTCCTTGCCCTCTAAATTTAGGAGTGACCCATGGTTCAGCTTTCCAAAGGCTCTTTTCTTCTAAACCAATACTCATTGGGTTTGGATGATTTCATCTTATCCCACGCCTTTAAGTAACATCTATAGACTAATAATATCTTCAACCCTGACCTCTTCCCCAGATACTGATACCCAACTGTCTAACAGCTATCTTCATTTGTATGACTAACCTGCCTCCACAGATACTGATTCTCCAGCCTCCCAAACCTACTTCTCTCAGTTTTCCCCGCCTGAATAGTCATTAAGGCTAAACACATGACTCCTCCAAGAGCGAGTCCTGCCAGCTCAACGTCGTAAGCCTGACAACTTCTCACCACTTCTGCTGCCTCCATTCTGTTAGCTTCCTGTCTTCCTATTTCACTGTTTGTCCCTACTCCCTATACCCTATACAATAGCTGGTGATCTTCTAAAAACATAAATGAATTATCTGCTCAAATACTTCTCCAATGATTTCACATAATATTTAAAACAAACTTCAAGTTCCTTTTTCTGGGCTAAAATCACATGACATGTTTTGGCCCCTGACTCCCTATCTTGCTCACTGCACTCCAACACTGCCAACATACCTGCTGTTCCTCTATCATGGCAAGTAAGCTCCTGCCACAGAGTGTTTCTACTGCTGTGTCCTCGATCTGAATTGCCCTTTGCTTGGATTACTCCTTCATATCATTTCAAGGTCTCTGATTAAATGTCATCTCCTCAGAGAGGCCCTTCCGGAAAGCCTTACCTGTACTGCTCTCCACTCCCTCTTTCCTCAACTTGAATGTTAAGTTCCATATAAGACAGTGCTATATTCTCAAGAGCCCAGAACAACAAGTGACATTTAATATGTGCCCTACTAGCATGTATTGAGTGAGCATATAAAACACTTTTTATATTAGGTATTGTAGATTTGTTGACATTAAATTAGGTAGGTAACAGGTACTGTTCCAAATGTGGTCTCTCTTATGCCCTGTACCTAAAACTTGGGTTTCTCTAATTTGTCATATTGTCTTATTGCCTGAACTACTATGGAATTTTTGAGTATGATTACAGACATGACGTAGTCATACATAATGCAAAGAACACTAGACTTGAAAGACAGACTCAAGGTCTGTCTTTTTCCTTCCTAAGGGTGTGATCTTCATCAAGTCACTTAATCTCTCAGAATCTTTTTCTTTCTTTACAGCAGTATGTTCAACTGGTGGCGATTTTGCTCCCTAGGGAACATTTTGCAATATTTAGAGACATTTTTGGCTGTCACAGCTGGGAGGGAGGGATGCTACTGCATCTAGTGGGTAGAGGTCAATGATACTGCTAAATACCTACGATCGATCACAGGACAGTCCCTACAACAAAGATTTATCAATAAATAAATCAGTAATGCCAAGGTTGAGAAAACCTGTTCTCTACAGCTGTCCCTCCATGTCCTTGGGGGATTGGTGCCAGGGATTCCAAATTCCAGCCATGCTCAAGTCCCAATTTATGTAAAATACTTTCTAACCACACAGTGATTATAAAGGTTAATGGAGACTGACTGATTTAAAGCAGAAAATAGTGCCTAAGAAAATGATCACTGTTGTGTTCTAAATAGAAAGGGATTTCACAGTCTCATCTATAGTACTTACAAATTTAGTTAATGCTCTAAATAAGTTGGTCTAATTCTTTGAAGAAGTAATAACAGTGATTCAGAGAAAAATAGTAAACTAAAGGATAAAAGACCTGAGATATTATTTCTTGCAGTGAGAACTCTCTACATCAGATCACCTGGGGTGCTTATTAAAAATACCTAAGCGCCCCATGACCTACCAAATCAGAGTCTGTGGGGGTGGGGCTCTGCCACAGGCCTTTTAACAAACACATCAGGTGACTCTCATGACCATTAAGGGTTAAGAACTACCATCCTCAAGCTGATTTTTTTTTTCCTGGTTTAAACTTGCAAACTATAGGCCCTAATAACCAGACCAGAGATGCAAACAATTTAAGAACTCATATGTCTCATGAAACTAACACCTGAAATTAGAACTGATGTTGTCATAGAGAAATAATCAGTCTCTCTGGGATGTGGGGAAAAAAATCACATATATATACATATATACACACATATATTTTAATCAAAATGTTCCTTCCTAGGAATTGGGGAACATAAAATTTATAGAACCTCCGATGAACAGGCTGCATTCAGTTCAGTTACGGTCATTCTCTGGTTTACCTCTCATAAACATTTAACTGTATAGAAAATTATTATTTCTAGCCCCCCCCACCCCGAAAAAACACAAACACACACAGAAACAAAAACAAACTTAAAAAAAAATCCACTACCAAGATATGGGATTTGGATTAAGATGGTAGATCTTAATGTTCACATACTGATCTGGATCTGGATGTTCACATACGAGGAAAGCGCAGTCATCAGGACTGACAATGGAAATGTTTGTGAATTGGTGGTGATGCACAGTTGGTGAAATGATGGGTATTTATACTTTATACTATGATATAGGAATCTCAATCTAGGAGGAAAGAAACACTGCCAACACACTTAGGCTAATACCTTAGGAAGAAATGGGGTCTTGATTCTTTATGCAGACCTGTCTTGCTGCTTACTATAAGGCACAACACACCAGTATTCTCTTCGGAGACCAGAAGTCAGTACTGTGGGATGGGGAGACACTGACAGAATCCTAAAGCAACTTCAGAGATTTATGCTTCTGCACCTTCCTATTATGTGCTTTTCCTAATACTCACCTACCTCCACCTAAAAGCTAAAGTAAGATTACTGGACTAAAATACTTTAAAAATTATTTTAAGTTATTATAATCATTTTCATACACCTTAACATTTTTTCTGTTGTGCTTACCTACTATTCAAAAACCAAGTAAACTTCTCATTGCCACTCCTTGACAAAGAACTATATATTAGTAGCATTTTCATTTTCTATATATTAGCATTGAATATCCTAATCAATTTGGGTTTATTTTTAGCTTTATTTCTGAATTATGGTTTTATAAAGAATCTAAAATTTAATACTTGACAGAATGTTTTAACACAAAATGATATATTAAAAGTTTCTCCAAATTCTACCCATATTAAGCAATCAATACACTAGAAATTTGTCATTATAGTTTCATAAGACCTGAACAATTCCAAAATAGGCTTTAAAGTATTGACTTTTATTTACAAAGAGAAAACTTTTAATAAAAGAACATCTTAAAAACCATAAGCTGATATACGTGTCCTGCAGCAAACAACCTATTCTCAAGGTGACAATGCAGTGCCACCTATTGGTTAAAACAGCACAATTCAAGTTTTGCCTTTTAGAACTTCATGGAATTTTTTTTCTGAATATTTTCAATCTCTGGTTGGTTAAATCCTTGGATGTGCGTGGAACCTGTGGATACGGAGGGGCCAACTGTATATATATTATCTTTGCAATTTTCCTAGTTAGTACTTGTAAGAAACTTAAATATGAAATTCCATAATTGAAAAATCTACATATTTTATGCATTTCACAGGTTCCAACATAATGGTTTTTCCTTTTATGCTGAAAAAAACCCTGAATACTTTGTATTTAACTTACAACTCCTGTTCCTAAGGTTACACTTTTTAAATTCAGGACTAGATAAAGGTTGTATTTTTGTGCTATCACTTTCTTCTGTTACAGTAGTTTTTAAAATTTCACATGAATTGTATTTTTATAAAAATATATAATTAAGCTATACTGGAGACAAAACCAAAACCAAACTTCTAATGAATATGTACTAAGTGGTCAAAATGTACTTGATAGCCATTAAACATACCGTACTTTATGCCCCTAAACCAAGGTGTACAGCAACTTATCACTTAGTACCACACATGCTATTAATTATGCACATTAATAATAGCTCTGAAACTTGCAGAGGAAAAAGCCTCTCACACTGTGCTGGCTCTCGATCTCTTCGTGCTTCTGCTGTAGGGCTTGGGAAGCCCGAATGGAGTCTCCAATCCCCCACTGGGCTCTCAGCTGTTCTGATCCAGGCCCTTCAAGCCAGTTCACAACCTATGAATGGAAGTTGAGGTGAAATTTTAAAATAATCAGAAACTTTCCAAACTTTCATTCTAATTGGTTTTCCCTTCCCAAAGTTCCGCAAGTATTTTTAATTTAAATTCTTTAAATTCTATTGTATAGGCAGTAAACGTTTCTTCTGGAACTATACAGCTATAATGTGACAACTTTTCCAAAACCTAAATTTGATAAAATGTACACTACAGCACCTTAGGCTTTCAGGTATCTGATCACCTGCCAGGCTAAAAGAAATATGACACGCTCCCATAAGAAAGGCTTAAAAATTAACTTATGATGATAAGAAAATTAGAGAACTATAGGGTTTAGAATTGGAAGGGACACCAGAAATGACTTTGGTCAAATTTCTTATCTAATACTTAGGAAAACTGAGTCTCAGAGAGATTAAGTGACTTGTTCAAGGTAACATAATTATTAAAAAACTAGGACTAAAAGCCACGTTTCCTGACTCATACTCTAAAGTTCCTTCCAAAGCACTCATAAAACAGAATCAATTAACTGATATAAAGTTAAAATACTATTTTTCTCACTTTGAAAAGAAAATTAAAAACTGTAGAATTATACTACTGTAGTACCCTCTAGGGGGTCTTCTTAGGATCAGCCAAACATTCAGACCCACAAGACCATCTGAAGTCCCCCTGGCACCAAGTCTACTCAGAAGGATGAAGGGAAGGGACTACAGTCTGCCAGGGTAGCAGCACTGGGTCTTTCTCTTCTGCCGGGTCCCTGAAGCAGTCCAACAGTTCAGGAGACGAGATCCATACGGGACAGATATGGGAGACACTCTGGCATCAAAACCTCACACCACACAGGCATCATGCCCATTATAAAAGTCACTGAGCTCCAAGATGCCCGAAGTTATGCCTTCCATCAAGTATTAAGAATTCTCCCAGTCCAGAGCCAGAATAATTTTTACTACAAGCAATGTCGCCTGGTAACACAGTTGGCATTTTTATCAGGTTTTCAAGGGAACAAACCTAGATAGTTAAGCAAAGATCAAATTCTCATGCAGAAGAAAGGGTTTTGTTTTCTCTACCCACAAACATATATACTCTAAAACTACACAGACACAGTGAAGTAATTCTAACAGAAAATAATATTGCCCAGCTTTACCAAGCTGAATTATTATTTATCAAGCTAAATTACAATCAGGAAGTCAACAACAGCTAAACTTAGGATATGCCTTAAATCTAAACTTAGGATAGGTCCCAAGAAGTGAATGAGGATGTCTGTGCAGCATAATATTAGAGGCTCAGTGGATACACAGGCTTACCTTATCACAGACCCACAGGGCATTCCATAGTTATTACCAGGGTAAAATATATTTAAAATCTAAGAGTTTATGTAATTTTAATAATCATATAAAAGTACCACATCATAGGGGAAAATCATGTGTGTTTCCTTCCATTAATTTTTCACATGCATTGCATTTTCATGTTACTCCAGATTTAAGTGCTGCAGCCGACTGTCAGAGTACAAGTAATTTCTATCCTGTGTTTTTCACTTCCTTGTGGCTACAGTTATTATCATTTTAATGGCTCGAAACCCCTTTTTAATGAAGGCCAGCCTCCTTGCCTGCCTCCCTCCTTCGCTCCCTCGCATCTGTCCAAACAACCAACCAACCCACCCAACTAAGAGCTGAGTAAGCAACGTCCTACCTTAAGTAACTATTATACCTGCTTTCACAACTACAATTATCTATTGTTAAGCATCTAAGTAATTTTAAGATGAACATATATATAGCAGTTATGCAATAGAATTTTTCTCTAATTCTCTATTGCTTTCCTAGAAAACATTTTCAATAGAGATCTTGGGTCCAATGATGATGCAATGTTAATCGCTAATAGTATACATTATAAAATTACTCTCTAAAACACTTGTTTCTATTTGAAACATCCAAGTCATGAAAGTTTTAACTGAGAATAACCTTTTCAAGGTATATAAACTGACTACTGCTTTTACTTTATTTTATTTATTTTTTTATTTTCTGAGATTCTCAGTGCAATTTATTGAGAAACACCCACGTGGGGGCTCTGGGAGAAACAGTATCTCTTTCTAACAACAAATATATTTTGTCATTTCCAAAAAAACTCTGGAAATGGGGTTCTTGCCCTCAGTCTACTTCAAGCTTAATGTAAGAGATGAGATGGGTAGTCAACCAAAATAATGCAGCAATGATTACATTTAATTTGAAATCATTTATATTTATTACAAAAGTGGGTTAGAAACAGTAATTAAGAAAAAAGTTGGTTAGATCGTAAGAATGTTGGTAAGTTCCTACATGAATGATACTAACTTTGAGTAAAATTAGGGGAAAGTTTCCTGGGAAACAACGTAGATGTGGCCTACTTTTGAATTTTATATCTCCTTACATAGATTGGTAAAAAACACCAAGACTTTTTGTTTTCTTAATAACCCGAGGGGAAAAACAGAACTACATACTAAATAAAAATCTTTTCATGAGGACCCAATACTCATCTTTGTATAAATATTTCTCCCAGTGAGAAATCCTATACTGGTTCTGCATTACATTCGGGATGAAATGTGGCTATCTGGCAATGGCCATACTATGCCATGGATGATAGGGCCCTGTCTATCCTTCACCATTTCCTTCTTTAACCGAGCCCGCACTGAACTTTTAGTGCTCCCCAAGGGCGCCATGTTCTCTCACTAGTCTTGCTTCGACATGGGTTGTCCTCCTGCCTGAAATCTTTTGAGCCCCTTCTCTTCGTGACCTCTTTTTCATCTTTCAAGACTCATCTCACGCTATAGATTTTGATGATTTTGGTTTTAAGTTTTCTACTGAACTGTTTATTTTTCTTTTGATCCATTTTTTTAAATGAGTTATTTTTCATTTCCAAGGGGTTGGATACTTTTGATCTGTTTGAACTTACAACTATTGATTTCTAGTTGTCAAACAAATTCAAATAAAGATGACATTCTTGTGATTATTCTTGTTATTTCTTTTTAATTTTGAAACTGCCTACATAATGAGAATACTTTAAAGAGCATTATTATAAATTATGCATTTTAGAGTTATAATTTAGAGCAATATTCTCAAACCAAAAACCTTAGAGTCATTCTTGACTCTTCTTTTTTTCCTTTTACACCCTGCATATCTGATACCACTGGAATCCTGTTGTTTTGACTTTCAAAATAAACCTGTTCTAAGCCTACTTCAGGCCTTACCTAGATCCTTGTGGTAGCCTCCCAACCAGGCTTTCTGCTTTTAGTTTTGCCCCCTACATGGCTGACTATTACTTTTAAAATACTTCCACCAAGTTTAAAACAGAAATCTCTTCAGGTGTATTTCTAAATATTAGTGAGAATGAATAAATTGCAAATGTTTGCTTACTAACAGTATGTGATCTTTTGCGATTTCTCTCTTTATGTGTGTGCCCATTTATGTCCTAGTATCTTAAATATTAATATATTCTTAGCTTCCACCTTCTCTTTACAAGGTTTTAATACTAAAGAGCAAAAACTCAAAAACAAAAAAGTCCAAGTATTATTTTTGACTCACTGGAATAGCCTAACTGCTATGATTTTCTTTGCTAAATTCTGTTTTCAGAGTCCTAAATTCATCTGCAAACCTCTACTGCCAGGTACTCTTTAGAATACAATGCTTTGTTCCTCAGCATCTCCACTTTTTCTGCTTTACTCTTTTGTATGAGCTATATTTGGAGGGGCAGGGTACTAGGATCCTGTTTGTCTCTGCTGGCCTGTGGAAAGTATCACTCTTTCACAAAAGAGACAGATGAGCAGTTCGGTCTTAAGGAAGCACCAGGCATGACTCTGAAATTCTGGCTCTGCTCCTAGGAGTTGAAAGACTTTGGTCCATCACCTTTGAAATGGTGTTAATGCTACCTACTGTACAAGGCTATTGTCAGGATTATACAGTCATTATATGTAAGGCACCTATAAGCACAGTAGATGATACCAATAGTTGTTAGCCTCTTTGCTTTCCCCACTTTTTTTGAAGAAAAAAGCCTAGCTCCTTCTACTTATTCACTCTTTATAAACTATGTCTCACATCTGCATTTTACAGTAAAACCCATATGCTTTTTAATCCCCGAACTAAGTGTTTTAGTCTATGCTTTTCAAAAATGGAAATAAAAAGAGTAAGTTTTAAGAAAGCTCATGTAAACATTTTGAAACAACTTTCCATTCCCTTTGGGGGACTCAATTGCTTCTCACTGATTATTATGTATTACGAATATGAATATAGAAACAGATATACAATGGCATTTAAGTATTTTAAACAATTAATATAATAAATTATTTCACTAAAATGTCTAAATTCTAAAAATAAGGGTAGAATGAAAATAACTCAGAAATTTTAACTAATTAATGTGTTATATATTATTTTTTAAAACATAAGGCAACATTATTTAAAATTTAAACTTTGAAACTCTAGAAAACTTTTAAACGGTAGAAACAAAAGAAGCAGGTTAATATAAATCATGATAACTGGGGAAAAACAATTCATTAGCAGGGAACTTGCGAAGAGTTATAAATTCAAAAATAAATTTTAAATAAAGCAAAGACATCTCCTTGGCACACACACAAAAACAGTTACACAGTCAAGTGTACATATAGTTTTAAGGTACGCTGAAAGTAATTTCCCTTAGAATGCAACATCAGTAACGTAAACACCATAAATGTATGACTATTTCTAATAAGAAGGATGCAAACTGAGGTTGATGCCCCAGTAAATAAATCTATTTATTTATTTATTTATTTTTTAGTTTATTTTTTTGTGTGTGTGGTATGCGGGCCTCTCACTGTTGTGGCCTCTCCCATTGCAGAGCACAGGCTCCGGACGCACAGGCTCAGTGGCCATGGCTCATGGGCCCAGCCGCTCCGCGGCATGTGAGATCTTCCCGGACCGGGGCACAAACCCGTGTCCCCTGCATTGGCAGGTGGATTGTCAACCACTGCGCCACCAGGGAAGCCCCAATAAATCTATTTAAATGCATTAATGATGGTGGTTTGCCAAACGGTTATAAAACTTAATTTCAAGCAGGACATCTTGCTCATCAGTCAATCTGAATATTAACTTACTGCAAAAACAGTTTCATGCACAATCCATACCAATGTGACCTCTCAAACGGTTACATTTATATGCAAAGTATAACCTTGGAGATGTGCTCTTAGAATACACCATGACAAATATTTGCAGAGGCCAAAAATGCATGGGACTATCCATCATTTTTTCCTGGCCAGGCTGATTTCTAAAGACTGCATGAGAGAATATCTAGAAGCATGTTAGGTCAAACCAGGTAGAAGGGCATATCAAGCAGATGTCAAGCATCTGACCAGAAGAAAGAATATGGAGAACTGGGATCACAGCCTCCAGCTGTATACTTTAGCAACTCAGAGTTATCCTATTTTGCATCTATGGTTCCTTTCTACAAAGGAAGAAAATCACATGGATGATTCTAGAAATAACATTTGCAATGCTGGCAGAAATTACTGCCACAATAAATAATGAGAATAATGATAGCTTATTTCAGTGAAGTGGCATCATCTCCTATCCAGAAGTACGTGAAATCTGATTTTTAGATGTAGCGGTAGCAACAGGGAGAACTTCTGCATTCCACATGAAGTCTAATGCTACTGATTTGAACTGTGGGGAATAAACGGCTGACAACTACAATGGTTATTACCATATAGTTTATCTGTTAGAGCTATTGGTTTCTGTTTCATTATGTTCTGTTTTCAGTGATAAATCAGTATAAAAAGAGATGTGGAAAATTTCAACTTTCATTAATTTTATACAAGCAGAGGTAGTCAACTTTATGATTATCTTTACATAAACATCAAAAAATTTAATTTTCCCCAAATTTGCAAGACTGAAGATGGTAGTTTATATTCTGTGTGTGCAGACATGATCAATATATGTTACTAAATAGCTAAACTTAAGTCATCATTTTGGCAAGAGAAATAGATCTTTCCCTAAAATGTGACCTGTGAAAAACAGTGTATAAACCATCACCTGATGAATATTAATGCTCTAACCAATTCACATGTAACACTTATAAAGAAAATTGAATTGTAATGAGGTTTATTTGTTTTTAACGATAATCTCATGACCATCACCACCATCATTAAGTATCATCATCATCTCCTTTCTCTAGTTTCTTTATTCTTTATCCAGTTGAGCTGGTCCATCATTTCAAAAATGCATGTCAATACATAACTCCTTTGCCCCTGATGTCACAGAGCAAAGCACAAATGCTGGGGGAATCCCATCACCCACGTTCTCTGGTGCCTGCACATCAACAGCCAGCCATGAATTGACAGGGTCACATAGCAGGCCAGAAAGTTTCCATCATAAGTTCAAGATCAGCACTATCTAAAAATACATCTATACTTCCATGGTAATTTCACTCTTCCAATCCCCAAAATAAAAATTTTGAATCATTTCCACTCCATTTAAACCTCTAACCCTCTTTAACCACTGACCACTGCCCTCCCCATCCCTGCCCTGCCTCCAAACCTCCACCACCAAAGAGATTCCCTTTGTCTCTTACTTAAAAAACAAACAAAAAAAAACCCTAATCACTCAAGAACTACTTCATCTTCTTGATGCCTGACTTATATATATGGAGGCAACTCTGCATCATCCTACCACCTCCCTCCTGTTACAAAGGAAGAGTTCTCCATCCTCCATTCTAAAGCTAATCCCTTCAGCTCTGCTTTGGAGTCCATTCACTTCCACCTTGTCACAAACTTGATAGTATTAATTATTCTCTCTTCCATGTTCAACTCCTCCTTCCAAACATATACTTCCCCCCCTAGAATTTAAGCCTCTCAGTTTTCCATATTACAAACACAAACTAACAAAAATAAACTACACTTGACCCCAGCTGTGGGCTCAATTGTGTCCCCACACTCCCCATATGCTGAAGTCCTAACTCCCAGTGCTTCAGGATGTAACCATATTTATTTGAAGACAGGGTTTTTAACGAGGCACTTAAATTAAAATGAGGTTATTAAAGTGCGCCCTAATCTTATATGACTGGCGTCCTTAAAAGGAGAGGACATTTGGACACAGACAGGTATAGAGGGAAGATGATATGAAGACATAGGGAGAAGGCATCAGTAAGCCAAGGAGAGAGGCCTGGAACAAGATCCTTCCCTCACTGCCCTCAGGTGGAATCAACCCTGCTAACTCCTTGATCTTGGGCTTTTAGCCTCCAGAAAAATGAGGACATACATTTCTATTGTTAAGTCCCCTAGTCTGTAGTACTTTGTTACAGTAGACCTAGCAAATTAATACACCCTCACTTCTAGGCATTGCTCTTGTTTCTCATCTTTCCTTCAGAGACGAAATTCTCAGCGAGTTCCCTACACTCCACGTCTCCTTCACCACACCTCACTTTCACTCCTGAATTCACTCCAATGTGCTACTGGCCCTGCTACTCCATACCCTGGGATCACCAACGACCTTGACCTTGTGGATTCGTAGTGAACATGTTAAGTCTTCCTCTTTTTCAATCTTCCAGCAGCATTCGACAGGGTTCCCAACTCCTTCCTTGACATGCTTTCTTCTTTTGACTTCCATGACACAGAGCTCTTCACACTTTCCTTCTTCATCTCTGGCCAATCCTCCACTGCCTTCTCTTCAGGAGTATGCTCCTCTATCTTGTCATTAAATGCTGGAGCTTCTCAAAGCTCAGTTACAAAGCCCTCTTCTCATCTACTCTCAGCTCTTTACTTTCCTTGGGCAATTCTCACCCACATCAATGCTTTAATTACCATTCATACATAGATGACAAACAAGTATGTCACCAGCCCAGACTTCTCATTTCTGGACCTGTTTGGGACTACCTTTATATATCTTCTCTTAGATGTCTCAAAGTCTCCTGAAATTCACCATGTCTAAAATCACCAAACTCATGATTTTCCACACCTTTTCCATCTGCATGTAAACCCAAACCTGTCCAATTTCCCTAATTAGACAACACCATCATCCATTAAGTCTTGCAAGCCAGAAAAATGCTTCATCTCTGATATTGTCTTCTTTCTCACCCTTCCTCCTTCCACTCTCCTTGGGACTTGAGTGGTTGCAATTTTACAACTATTTGTGTAGTTATGTAGCCATGCACCAAAAGGCGGGACACCCTGTCTGTTTTTACTCACCATTACATTCCACTGAGCACAATGTCACACTATTGTAGATACTCATTTCTTTAATGAGTGAGCAAATAATAGATAATACTAATAAAAACTCAAATGTGCCAAGCTAAACATTTTATTAAAATTATCTTCTTAATCTTTGTAACAGCCCTATTAAGTAGTTATTATTATTATTATTGTTATTGTTTTCCTCACTTTACTGAGGAGGAAGCTAGGGCATTGAGGAGTACACTTCCTTCTCAAGAACAAACTTGACAGTGGCAGAAGAGAGTGGACCTAGGTTACTGGGGTACTTGTATACCACTATGCTATTGCATCTTTATGGTTTTCAAAGATACTCTCAACCTATTTAACTCAAGTTTACCTGAGTTTAATACAAGCTATCTTTAATTTATGAATATATTATGTAGAAAAAATTATATATAATTAACATATGCTCAGAAATCTTCGGTTTCTATGTAGTTATCATGAGATAAAGCCTAAATCCTGTTGCCTGGAATTCAAGATCTTCCATGATCCAAGTCCTTCCCGCCTTTCAAGCCTTTTTCCCCATGACACCCTGATGCTCTAGTCAGGGGTCAGCAAATTACAGCTTGCAGGCCAATTTTAGCCTACCACTTGTTTTTATAAATAAAGTTTTACTGAAACAGCCGAACACATTTGTTTACATAATGACTATGCATTACAATGGCAGTTAAATAGCCACATGTTCAAGAAAAACTGTATGGTCCAAGAAGCCAACATTTACTATGTGGCCCTTTACAGAACAAGTTTTCCAACAGCTGAACTAGAATTCTAGGCTACAATCTAGTTCAATGGGAACAAATATAATAGCTTCCATAAGCTGAGTGCTGGGTTCTTTCAACAAAGCTTTCAAAAGAGGTCCTGTTACCCCTGTTTTATGTAATGAAAGAAGGAAGGAAGAGAGAGAAAGAGAAGAAGGGAAAAAAGAAAGAAGAAAGTCAAACTGAGGCTCAGGTGGGTGAATAATGTGACCATGATCACACAGCAAATAAGTGGAAGAACCGGGATTCAGAGCATGCTCACTGACTATGTTCCATGACTCAAAGGCCAAACCCTTTCCCTGGTGCCTACTGCTGCCTTTTTCTTCAGTAGAACTTGGGATTTCATGTTATTGTTTATTCATGCTATTCTTTCTCCTCCACAGAATGCCAATTCTCCCTTAAAACCTAAAGGAGGTGCCTGGTGAAATCTTACACATTCTTGGGGACAAGCTCAAGCACTACCTCTTTCCACTAAGTCTTCCGAGATCACCTGCAACCAGGGGAATAATCCCTCCATTGAATGCCCACAGCACTACAGGCATTCCCTTGTGACACCTAACACTTTCTCTCCCCTCTTAAGTTTAATGTAGCAAAACCCAAGTTTACCTTTATATCCTGTAGTAAAAAGTACAATGCCTTCTATATAATAAGTACTTAACAAATACTTATCTAATGAATGAATCTAGATGAAAAACTTTGGGACACTTCTTATCTGGATTTTTGAAGTGAAATATTTAAGATTTACTTCTTAATAATTCAACAGATCAAAATCCAGAATGTAGTCTAAATACAGAAGTGTCTTCCCTAGTATCGATTTTTAGCATTTTTAGCCTACTTATAAAAATCAATTTTAAAAGGAACTAAAAATTCATAAGAATTAAATATACTTAAAGTTTTCTATCAGTATCATAAAATAAGGAAACTTAATATAATTACTTATATTACACATTAACAGTTTGCTAGGATAGAAAAACTCTTCATAATGCCCAAATTAACAACGACAACAACAACAAAACTTAAGTTATTAGAAATTTAAAATCAATCTAAGGTCAACAATAAAATGTTATTTATTACAAGAATACAGAGACCACAAGTGATGTTTCCAACAGCTAGTTATTTTTGAAATTCTGATAGAGTGAGCTGAATGCTCAATGTCATCAATGTAGAAATAATATAATTTAAATGCAAATACTAACTGTAAAAATAGTTTGAGAGTCTGGTTTGACATTTCTAAAGTTCTCTATATAACGTAAATAAGGCTTAGTATAAAATCAGGTACAGAGTAGAAATTACACACACACACACACACACACACAAAAGTTTAGATTTTAAAAAGAGTTTAATATGTTGGAATCAGACACCTACCTGCATCACCTTCTGCTGAATCTCTTCTAACTGTGTACGCTTACTACGTTGCCTACAAACTTCCTGGTAGCGGGTATATTGCTCTCGCAGTGAATCTAATAATTTCATAACCTGTGGCTGTGCTAGCAGTTCATCATCCATAGGAGACCATGAGACCCCTCCATCTGAGCCATTAAATCGACGCTGCTGTAATTCGGATAACAATTCATGTCCTTTAAGAAGGAAAGATACTTATAATTAATATCCATAAAGAAATACAAATCTTACTTCTCAATCTTCTCAATTCTAATCCCTTATTTTTAGAACATATCTGCCTATATATTTACCTACCAGGTCTTAAGTACTGAAATGCAATTTCTCAATTTACATAGAAATAAATAGGAAAACTGCATGCATACATATACATATGGATATATACTATGTCATATATCATAGCTCTATCACATACAGACAGTTCCTGATTTAACGATGGTTTGATTTATAATTTTTTTTTCTGTTTTTTTTTTTTTTTTGCGGTACACGGGCCTCTCACCGCCGCGGCCTCTCCCGTTGCGGAGCACAGGCTCCGGACGCACAGGCTCAGCGGCCATGGCTCACGGGCCCAGCCGCTCCGCGGCACGCGGGATCCTCCCGGACCGGGGCACGAACCCGCATCCCCCGCATCAGCAGGCGGACTCCCAACCACTGCGCCACCAGGGAAGCCCTGATTTATAATTTTTTGACTTTATGATGGTGCATTCAGTTGAACCTGTGCTTCAGATTTTGAATTTTTTCTTTTCCTGGGCTAGCAATATGCAATACGATACTCTTTTGTGATGTTGGGCAGCAGCAGTGAACTGCAACTCCTAGTCAGCCACATGATCATGAGGGTAAACAACTGATATACTGACAACCATTCTGTACTCATACAACTGTTCTGTTTTTCACTTTCAGTACATTATTCAATAAATTACATGAGATATTAAACACCATATTATAAAATAGGCTTTGTTTTAGATGATTTTGCCCAACTGTAGTCTACTGTAAGTGTTCTGAGCACGTTTAAGGTAGGCTAGGCTAGGCTATGATGTTCGGTACTTTAAGTGTATTAAATGCATTTCAACGTGGTATTTTCAACTTATGATGGGTTTATCAGGATGTAATCACATTGTAAGTTGAGGAAGATCTGTGTTATATATACTATATATGCCATACTATATAGTAAGTATATAGTACATATGGCACATATATTTTCTAGATCTAACTATCTTTCTATCTATCACATTCTTGTTATTGGTGGATTCACTCCTCAGGACACTGCCAACCATTTCTCTGTAGAGTACAATTACAATCTGGGATTTCTGTCTGATGGTACTAATTAGTATGTTTTGTCTGATAGTACTAATCAATACTAAGCGTTATGTTGTAGGATTTCACTATTTTTTTTTTTTTCCCTGTGGTACGCGGGCCTCTCACTGTTGTGGCCTCTCCCGTTGTGGAGCACAGGCTCCAGACGTGCAGGGTCAGTGGCCATGGCTCACGGGCCCAGCTGCTCCGCGGCATGTGGGATCTTCCCGGACCGGGGCACGAACCCGCGTCCCCTGCATCGGCAGGCGGACTCTCAACCACTGCGCCACCAGGGAAGCCTGGATTTTACTATTAATCCATAACCTTAATCATAGCACCTAAAAGAAATGTTGGTGTGTAACAAATGTATGATTAAAGGGAGAAAGTCTTTACTACTGGTACAAAATAACATTTAAATAATCTCTATTTATATAAATTTCTACAACATATTAACTGTGAATCATGAGGGGCCACACTAATGTAAGAACTGCACTCAATGTTATTTGATTACAGCAAACTCATGGAGAAAATCACTCATGCACAAGAAGTTAAAATTATAGAATGTGCAACATCTAAAGCTGTAAGTATAACATTAACAATTTTATAAGATGATGCTGGTCAGACCACTGATGACCAATTTCAAGATGACTGTCAGAGCTGACTGTGCTGTTTCTGCATGTAGCTCCCTCCCTCCGTCTGTAATAGCTCCTGCCCACTGATCGTCAATGGGGGAGGAGGGAGGTGGCCTTTGGACAGGAGTCTGCCCTACCCCCCAGTTGCCGGCATTAAAAACAAAGAAAACTATCCTTTCCACCAAAAAAAAAAAAAAAATTTTTTTAAAGTGAATAAATTGCAAATTGTTTTTCTACGATAATACTATTCCAATTATCATTAAGGAACCCAAAATATGCAGATATTTAAATTCTCTTCTCTTCATCTCTGTTCAAGAAAATGTCCTAAACTTAAATGGCTTTAAATAATAGAAACAGTTTTTATTATGATTTGGAGGTATTTCCAATTTCTGAAGAATATCCAAGATTGTTTTAAACGTCCCCATTTTATACTCTTTCTATCCCTACTTTAAGAGTCAATAGCATATTAAAAAGGACTTAGTGACATATAAAGATAATTCTAAAATACAAATGTAACAAGTTTCTGAATTCAATGGCTTAAGCAGCTTTTAAAATGTTAAATATAAACATGGAACTAAGTTCTGAATCTAAGGCAGTATTTTTACTGACAGTCTCTTGTACTTTCTAAACATGTAGTAATTCACAGATTACAATTATTTCTTTGTTCTTTCAGGAAGTAAGATCTAAATCGAAAAAACTCGGGAAAACTGAATCGATACAATGAAGATACTGAGTATTCTTTACTCTTTATTACACTTTATAATTGGAAGAACACCTGTTTTGAAGACTTATGGAAAGTCTTCTATATATATATATATATATATATATATACACACACACACACACATTCATATTCTTTATACATATATTTCCATAAAAGTCATTAAGATCAGAATATATATTTTTTTCTTCTTTGACAACTGTTACCTTTAATGTTTTCCTTGTGGATACCATTTACATTAGAGAAGCAGCACCACATAATGATTTCAAAGACCATACTTAGAAACCAAACTGCCTTGGTTAAAGTCCCAAATCTAGCATTACTAGTTGTGTAATCTGCCTAAGTTACTAAACCTTTTAATGCCTCAGTTTCCCCATCTTAACACTGGGATGACAACAGTACCTACTTCAGTGGGTTGTAGTGAAGGATAAATGAGTTAGCATACATAAAGTGCTTAGAACAGTACCTGCTATGCAGTAGGATTAGAATTATGCCCTATTAGAAAAATATATTAGAAATAAAATTAAGGTATTTTCATTTAAAAGAATTCCAATGTGTTCTCTAGAATCTGTGAAACTACTACTAAAGTTATTTGAGCTGGAATATACAAACCAGGCAGCACTGAACACACACTACGTGCAAGGCCATTGCAAGGTGCTAAGTGTTTTTACACAGAGGATTGTAAAACAGTACAACTAGTGGCTTTGGATTTAGACCTTTTTTTAGTGCTGTGGTGGTAGAACTTAATAGTTATTTGATCTTGAACAAGTTTTATTTTTTTTTATTTTTTTAAAATAAATTTATTTTTATTTATTTATTTTTGGCTGCATTGGGTCTTAGTTGTTGTGTGCAGGCTTTCTCTAGCTGTGGAGAGCAGGGGTTGCTCAGCAGTTGTGGCACAGGGGCTTAGCTGCTCCACAGCATGTGGGATCTTCCCGGGCCAGGGCTCAAACCCGTGTCCCCCGCACTGGCAGGCAGACTCTTAACCACTGCGCCACCAGGGAAGTCCCTTGAACAAGTTTTTTAATATCTCTAAGCCTTGGCTTCCTCAAGTAGAGAAAATAATACTAATTATCTCAAGGAGTACTTAGAAGAATGAAATATGAAAATACATAAAAGTATAATGCTAGAAACATAATGCATATTCAATAATTCTCATAGCAAACCCATCAAATAGAAATTTTTATCTTCATGTCATAAAGAAATAAATTCAAATTCAAATATTTCAAGATAATTGATCATTATTAATAATTTTTAATATTGTAGAGTCTATTAACACACTCTTAGGCTAAACCAAAGAGCAGTTTGAAAAACTTCTCCTTGAGTTTCTACGACATAATACATACTCAAATCAATGTTTATTTCATGAGCCAATTAATGTACGGTTGGTTTAATGGATTATGATTATCACTGATAAATATGTTTTTTCATCTTACCTGTCTGAAGAACAGTTTCAGGATCAACTGATGGAAGAAAGTTTAAATCCACAGACCTGGCAAGCACCAAAAGAGTATTTTTTAAAAACTATATGTATTTCTATTTATATAACTTAAAAAAATCCTTCACATATACTTACCAAAACAGGGGCCTACATATATGAAAATCTGAAGCATACTGTCCTACCAGGCTAATTTCTCTTAAGCATCAGGAAACCCATTATAGATAATTAAACACTAGTAGCCAAAGAAATATCTATGTGATAAATCACAAAATATACTACTTGGAAAAATACAATTTATCATTATTAACTACAGTATTATTTCAAGTATATCAAAGGAATCCATTTTATTATTTTTCCACTGGATATCTGCTTCAAACTGAAATCTGTCACTATATAGTAATGCAGAAACGTTAACATTAAAATTGTGTGCAGCCATCCTCCAATCCAAAGTTTACCTATCTATGCCAATCTTGATATTCATATGTATGTGTACCCTAGCAGATGTACACTCTTTATGTACTAATTATGTTTCATTTGCAGCTGGACTATGGGCTTTATTTTCTTAAACATATATGGAAAGTGGAGAAGATGAAGGAAACATAGAGTACATGGCAAATCAAAGCCTAGGGCCTTGGTACTGTAACTGACAGGTCTTGCTCTATACCTTCCACTTTTGTCAACTGATCTAGGCCTTCACCTCTTGTATAGCCCAGATGTTTCCTGAGGACTGACACAAAGAAGGTGATGAAAATTTGCAAGATGGACTTCACTGTGTGGGGTTTGAAAGAGACTAAGTAATAACACTTGAGTTCCTTAGGGAGGGATTGGCAAATACAAGATTTCACTTGACACTTCATGTAGTCACACAAACCATCATTTCCCAGTGTTTCCCAAAACACTGGATGAGATACTACTGAGTAGAGAAGATGGGGTTCCACTGTCATATAAGTACAGGAAATTTTAAGAAAGCAATTAAACAGGTTTCTTTACTGCAACACTTTCTCAGAACATGTAATCGGTAAATGTTTACAGTCATTCCCAGAGAAGGAAACATAGTAAACAGCATTAAACTCTATGACCATGAACTCATTTTCTACCAGTACACTCTTAGGATGTCTTTCCTGGAGAACATGATTTTGAGAAACACCAGACTTACTCTGCTGGACTACTCAGAAAGCAAGAGGTTTGGCAAATTTTTGTCAAGTAACTTGTGTGATATTTTCAATACCATAGTATATAAGTGTGTGTGTGTGTGTGTGTGTGTGTGTGTGTGTGATGTCTATACACACACTCACATATTTACATATATGTAAAATTGTTATTTACATTTTTATATGACCTCTATCTATAAGATAGTAATGTTCCTAAATGTTTGTTGTAACTTTAGATTTATATTCAAACCATTTGTTTCCATATTTTTACTTTGTTTTAAATCAAGATTTGGTGTTCAACTATGACCTTCTCACATCCCTCCTATATTATTATCTCAGTTAACTGGTCTGCGACTATATTTGGATTCATGGAATAACAAGATGCATTCTATCAAGGTTCCATTGTATTTTCAAGGTCAGATTCAAAAGAGATAGACAAGAATGAGCGCTGATCCTTTCAAATTTCCTAATGAAAAATTACTGCCTAGTGACTACTTTGTTACTGAGGATTAATTTGCTTCCTACAGTACTTTTTACCTCGGGAAAGGAAATTGGTCTGAAAACTTTTGAGGTTGAAAAGTTCAATGGAAATCTGTAAAATGATAAATCTAGGTAGTTACAACTAGATCCAGTGTCATAAAATACTAAATTCCCGAAGTTAAACTCATTAATATCACATATTTTACAAGGATGTAGGAGTTCCACAAGATAGGCATTTAAGTGCTAACATATTTAAATAAGGTTATAATAATTTTATTTCAAGCTGCAACCTTTTCCATATTCTTTACAAGCAAAGTAAAACTCTAAAAAGGCAGAAAATTGTTTCATTCTGAAAACATGTTCTTGCAAAATAATTATTTTAGTATCAGAAAAAGGTAAATATATTATTATTCAACAAAATTAAAAGTCTTCTGTAAAGAAACCTGGATTCAAATCAATAAATTTTATATGTAAAGCAAATTCTCAAGTATTAAAAAATAAATTTAATACAACTTTTATAGGCCAAGTTTGATTGAATGAAGGCTTGCTTACCTTAGTTCTCTTGGCTTGCATTAACAACAGAGGTTATCTTTTAACACACTAATCATAGCTTTGCAAAGGTGTAATTGCAGGACACTTACCTTTCTTTCTCTTGCTGATTTCCTTTATCACTTCCATTGTTAATCAAAGCAAGTTCATCTAATAATGATGTAGATTCCTTTGTGAACTTCTCAAAAACCTAAAGTATGAGATTTTATTAACATGTTAAGGATGATCTTAAAAGTTGATATGTACATAAGGATTTTCAACTAAGAGCAACAGAATTAGTCAAGCTGGATTCTGGTTCCCTCTCTGGACCTCACTTAGTACACTTTAATCACCAGACCACATGGCATAGACAATGCAGACAATGAAGACAAAATTAAAACAATGAAGACAAAACTGCTTCCTAAAACAATGAATAGCTTTCATGGATAAAGAATCTTTTTAATTTAAACACATTAAGAAATTATTTTTATTCCTGAGACAAGTTTATATTTATTCCTGTTCCCTTGAGAAATATGTGTACCAACAACATTTTTAACTACATGAACATTATTCAGGCCAGTTCTAACCCTCTAATTCCAGTTAAAGAACTTTTCTTTATGTTATCCTATTAATCATTCTGGTTGCATGTTAATACTTTAAAAGTCTTATATATAAACATGTAGCATAAAAATAAATTAGTTATAATCTTAACATGATTTCTTAAAATATTTCAAAAAAGGGATTGGGCAAGTCTGCTTAGAATAAAATAGACACTCATTGGTTTGATATCATTGTTCAAATATGGTGAAAATAGAACTGGTTATCCATTCTCAAATATCCAAAAGTTCATTATTTTTCAAAAAAAATTAGCATATAATATAATGTGAGTAAATTTTAAGTTTTTTCTTTTAGTGCCAGGCAGTCCAATTAAACAATACTATATTATACACAGCGGCAAATTTCCAAAGTCTTCCCTGAGAAAGAAGATATATTTTCAGACATGAAAACCTTAACCTGTCAAACTGCTTCTCAACTCAAATTGATGTCTAAATATCCTCTCTGAAAATGGTGTATCAAGGGCAGACAGAAGAAACAAGAAGAACTACAATCCTGAAGCCTATGGAACAAAAACCACATTCACAGAAAGACAGACAAAATGAAAATGCAGAGGACTATGTACGAGATGAAGGAACAAGATAAAACCCCAGAAAAACAACTAAATGGAGTGGACATAGGCAACCTTCCAGAAAAAGAATTCAGAATAATAATAGTGAAGATGATCTAGGACCTCGGAAAAAGAACCGAGGCAAAGATCGAGAAGATGCAAGAAATGTTTAACAAAGACCTACAAGAATTAAAGAACAAACAAACAGAGATGCACAACACAATAACTGAAATGAAAAATACACTGGAAGGAATCAATAGCAGAATAACTGACGCAGAAGAACAAATAAGCGACCTGGAAGACAGAAGAGTGGAATTTACTGCCATAGAACAGAATAAAGAAAAAAGAATTAAAATAGATGAAGACAGCCTAAGAGACCACTAGGACAACATTAAATGCACCAACATTCATTCAAATGCATTATAAGGTCCCAGAAGGAGAAGAGACAGAAAGGACCTGAGAAAATACTTAAAGAGATTACAGTCAAAAACTTCCCTAATATGGGAAAGGAAATAGCCACCCAAGTCCAGGAAGTGCAGAGAGGGAAAAACGACAAATAACATACAAGGGAACTCCCATAAGGTTAACAGCTGATTCTCAGCAGAAACTCTACAAGACAGAAGGGAGTGGCACGATATATTTAAAGTGATGAAAGGGAAGGACCTACAACCAAGATTACTCTACCCAGCAAGGATCTCATTCAGATTCGACGGAGACATCAAAAGCTTTATAGACAAGCAAAAACTAAGAGAATTCAGCACCACCAAACCAGCTCTACAACAAATGCTAAAGGAACTTCTCTAAGTGGGAAACATAAGAGAAGAAAAGGACCTACAAAGACAAACCCAAAACAATTAAGAAAATAGTAACAGGAACATACATATCAATACTTACCTTAAAAGTGAATGGATTAAAAGCTCCAACCAAAAGACACAGGCTCACTGAATGGATACAAAAACAAGACCCATATATACGTTGTCTACAAGAGACCCACTTTAGATCTAGGGACACATACAGACAGAAAGTGAGGGGGTGGAAAAAGATACTCCATGCAAATGGAAATCAAAAGAAAGCTGGAATAGCAATACTCATATCAGATAAAATAGACTTTAAAATAAAGAATGTTACAAGAGACAAGGAGGACACTACATAATGATAAAGGGATCAATCCAAGAAGTCATAACAATTATAAATATATATGCACCCAACAGAGGAGTATCTCAATACATAAGGCAAATACTAACAGCTATAAAAGAGGAAATCGACAGTAACACAATAATAGTGGGGGACTTTAACACCTCACTTACACCAGTGGACAGATCACCCAGACAGAAAATTAATAAGGAAACAAAAGCTTTAAATGACACAAAAGAACAGATATATTTAATTGATATTTATAGGACATTCCATCTGAAAACAGCAGATTACACTTTCTTCTGAAGTGCCCACAGAACATTCTCAACGATAGATCACATCTTGGATCACAAATCAAGCCTCGGTAAATTTAAGAAAATTGAAATCATACCAAGCATCTTTTCCGACCACAATGCTATGAGATTAGAAATAAATTACAGGGAAAAAAAAGTAAAAAATACAACACATGAAGGCTAAACAATACCTTACTAAGTAACCAAGAGATCACTGAAGAAATCAAAGAAGAAATAAAAAAATACCTAGAGACAAATGACAACGAAAACACGATGATCCAAAACCTTTGGGATGCAGCAAAAGCAGTTCTAAGAGACAAGTTCAAAACTGATAAACCTTTAGCCAGACTCATCAAGAAAAAGAGGGAGAGGACTCAAACCAATAATATTAAAATGAAAAAGGAGAAGTTACAACAGACACCTCAGAAATACAAAGCATCATAAGAGACTACTACAAGCAACTCTATTCCAATAAAATGGACAACCTGGAAGAAATGGACAAATTCTTACAAAGGTAGAAACTTCCAAGACAAAACCCGGAAGAAATAGAAAATATGAACAGACCAATCACAAGTAATAAAATTGAAACTGTGATGAAAAATCTTCCAACAAACAAAAGTCCAAGACCAGGTGGCTTCACAGGTGAATTCTATCATTTAGAGAAAAGCTAACACTCATCCTTCTCAAACTCTTCCAAAAAACTGCAGAGGAAGAAACACTCCCAAACTCATTCTATGAGGCCACCATTACCCTGATACCAAAACCAGACAAAGATACTACAAAAAAAGAAATTTACAGACCAATATCACTGATATAGATGCAAAAACCGTCAACAAAATAGTAGCAAACAGAATCCAACAACACATTAAAAGGATCAAACACCATGATCAAGTGGGATTTATCCCAGGGATGCAAGGATTCTTCAAAATATGCAAATCAATGTGATACACCATATTAACAAACTGAAGAATAAAAACTATATGATCATCTCAACAAATGCAGAAAAAGCTTCTGACAAAATTCAACACCCATTTAGGATAAAAACTCTCCAGAAAGTGGGCAGAGAAGGAACCTACCTCAACATAATAAGGGCCACATATGACAAACCCACAGCAAATAGCATTCTCAATGGTGAAAAAATGAAACCATTTCCAATAAGATCAGGAACAAGACAAGGATGTCCACTCTCACCACTACCATTCAACAGTTTTGGAAGTCCTAGCCACAGCAGAGAAGAAAAGGAAATAAAAGGAATACAAATTGGCAAACAAGAAGTAAAGCTGTCACTGTTTGCAGATGACATGATACTATACATAGAGAATCCTGAAGATGCCACCAGAAAACTTCTAGAGCTAATCAATGAATTTGGAAGGAGGTAAAAGACCTGTACTCAGAAAACTATAAGACACTGATGAAAGAAATCAAAGATGACACAGATAGATGGAGAGATATACCATGTTCTTGGACTGGAAAAATGAATACTGTGAAAATGACTATACTACCTAAAACAATCTACAGATTCAATGCAATCCCTATCAAATTACCAATGGCATTTTTTACAGAACTAGAACAAAAAATCTTAAAATCTGTATGGAGACACAAAAGACCATGAATAGCCAAAGCAATCTTGGGGAAAAAAAACAGAGCTGGAGGAATCAGACTCCCTGACTTCAGACTATACTACAAAGCTACAGTAATCAAGACAATATGGTACTGGCACAAAAACAGAAATATAGATGAATGGAACAGGACAGAAAGCCCAGAAATAAACCCACGCACCTATGGTCAACTAATCTATGACAAAGGAGGCAAGGATATACAATGGAGAAAAGAGAGTCTCTTCAATAAGTGGTGCTGGGAAAACTAGACAGCTATATGTCAAAGAATGAAATTAGAACACTCCCTAACACCATACACAAAAATAAACTCAAAATGGATCAAAGACCTAAATGTAAGACCGGCCACTATAAAACTCTTAGAGAGGAAAACATAGGAAGAACACTCTTTGACATAAATCACAGCAAGACCTTTTTTGACCCAACTCCTAGAGTAATGGAAATAAAAACAAACAAAAAAAAATGGGACCTAATGAAACTTAAAAGCTTTTGCAGAGCAAAGGAAACCATAAACAGGATGAAAAGACAACCATCAGAATGGGAGAAAATATTTACAAACAAATCAATGGACAAAGGATTAATCTCCAAAATACAGAAAAAGTTCATACAGCTCAATATTAAAAAAAACAAACAACCCAATCAAAAAATGGACAGAAAACCTAAATAGACGTTTCTCCAAAGAAGATATACAGATGGCCAAGAGGCACATGAAAACCTGCTCAGCATCATTAATTATCAGAGAAATGCAAATCAAAACTACAATGAGGTATCACCTCACACCAGTCAGAATGGGCGTCATCAGAAAATCTACAAATAACAAATGCTGGAGAGAGTGTGGAGAAAAGGGAACCCTCTGGCACTGTTGGTGGGAATGTAAATTGATACAGCCACTGTGGAGAACAGCATGGAGGTTCCTTAAAAAATTAAAAACAGAATTACCATATGACCCAGCAGTCCCACTGCTGGGCATATACCCTGAGAAAACCATAATTCAAAAAGAGTCATGTACCACAATGTTCACTGCAGCACTATTTACAATAGCCAGGACATGGAAGCAACCTAAATGCTCATTAACAGACGAATGGATAAAGAAGATGTGGCACATATATACAACGGAGTATTACTCAGCCATTGAAAGGAATGAAACTGTAGAGACGTCATCTGTAGAGACGATGGACCTGGAGACTGTCATACAGGGTGAAATAAGTCAGAAAGAGAAAAACAAATATTGTATATTAATGCATATATGTGGAATCTAGAAAAATGGTACAGATGAACTGGTTTGCAAGGCAGAAATAGAGATACAGATGTAGAGAACAAATGTATGGACACCAAGGGGGGAAAGCGGGGAGCAGGGTTGTGGTGGGATGAATTTCAAGATTGGGATTGACATATATACACTAATATGTATAAAACAGATAACTAATAAGAGCCTGCTGTATAAAAAAAAAACAGGTGTATCAACTAGATTACCTCTCAGGAAATTATGCTGCTGTTATTCAACTCAAAAGATTTACAACTTTGACTATAATACTGCTACTAATGACAACAGTAATAGCTAATATTTGTGAGTCTGACTCCAGAGTATATGCCTTCAAACATTATGCTATCATGTGGTATGCATCATATTTCTTTAGCTTTGTAAAAAGTAAACAATCTACCTTTCAGTTGATTGAAATTTAAAAGCTATCAAAATATGTCTTATTTATATATAATAACATGTTTCTTCTCATTGTAATATACCAACCAGCCTCTTATTTAACCAGTCCATATGATCATAGGTGAGACTCCCACCAAAATCTTCTGTTAACTGGCATGGTTCTATATAACGAGTCAATTTATTGGCAGACACTAAAATAACCTAGAAAAGTAAAAAGAAAGAAAAAAAAAAAAACTTAGTCAGTCACTATTAATGTCCATGAAAAGTGATGAGGAGGTAAAATTGATTAGCACATGCAATACTATTTCCAACATGATGAAATATTACATAGATATTTATTTAAATAATACAACAGCATTTAAAATCAATTCAATAAATTGTGGCTATTAAGAAATAAGCTATCATAAACCATTTAAAATAACACATTTTAAAAAACAAGAGACGTTAGTAGCTCAGATAAAATATTTTCAAATCTTATCAATATGAATAATTTCTTGGGAGTAAAAACCAATTCCTTTAGTACAAGGATGTATTCGTCAAAAAATTTTCACATGGTCTTAAAATTAGCTAGGTACACTACAATAATAAGTACAAATGAATAATAAATCTGGAAATCAAAAAATTATATACTTTTCTAACATGAAATTTCTCTATCATCCCTTTGGTTATATATTAACAAAACATATCCTCTAATAGTAGAGTAAAACTCAGGATAACATATACTAATATTTAATTTGAAAAACAGAACTAGAAAGTAGGGAGAAGTTCAGAGAATTCATAAACTTGAAACTTACCCGTTAAAATGATACTCTTTAAACTTTAAAAGATTTCAAATACAAATTACAAAATAAACAAAGATACCACTTTGGCTCTAAATAAAACTTCAATGAAGATACACGAGTATTAAAGAAATACATATGTGGGAGAAAGATATTCAAATGGTAGTGTTAATGCAAAAGACTTGATAAGAAAAATAACATGTCCAACTGGAAAGAGCACCATTCCCACCCTAAACAACAACAAAGCCCAGATAATCTACAAAATTAAAACTTTTCTGAAACTCCTCAGAGAGCTGAGGTCACAGAAAAACCAACTAGTCTGAATATGCAGAGAAGACAGGCACCATAGAGAGAGCGGTAGAAGGGGTGACTATCAAATGTGAGGAGCAAATCTCTGGGGATGATGGAACTATTCTGTATCTTAACTGTGATGAAGGATTTATGACTATATCTGTCAAGTCTCAAAATTGTAGGCTAAAAAAGGAATGTTACTGTATGTAAATTATACCTTGATAAATTTAACTTTCAAATAACAAATGCTGGAGAGAGTGTGGAGAAAAGGGAACCCTCTGGCACTGTTGGTGGGAATGTAAATTGATACAGCCACTGTGGAGAACAGCATGGAGGTTCCTTAAAAAATTAAAAACAGAATTACCATATGACCCAGCAGTCCCACTGCTGGGCATATACCCTGAGAAAACCATAATTCAAAAAGAGTCATGTACCACAATGTTCACTGCAGCACTATTTACAATAGCCAGGACATGGAAGCAACCTAAATGCTCATTAACAGACGAATGGATAAAGAAGATGTGGCACATATATACAACGGAGTATTACTCAGCCATTGAAAGGAATGAAACTGTAGAGACGTCATCTGTAGAGACGATGGACCTGGAGACTGTCATACAGGGTGAAATAAGTCAGAAAGAGAAAAACAAATATTGTATATTAATGCATATATGTGGAATCTAGAAAAATGGTACAGATGAACTGGTTTGCAAGGCAGAAATAGAGATACAGATGTAGAGAACAAATGTATGGACACCAAGGGGGGAAAGCGGGGAGCAGGGTTGTGGTGGGATGAATTTCAAGATTGGGATTGACATATATACACTAATATGTATAAAACAGATAACTAATAAGAGCCTGCTGTATAAAAAAAAAAACAGGTGTATCAACTAGATTACCTCTCAGGAAATTATGCTGCTGTTATTCAACTCAAAAGATTTACAACTTTGACTATAATACTGCTACTAATGACAACAGTAATAGCTAATATTTGTGAGTCTGACTCCAGAGTATATGCCTTCAAACATTATGCTATCATGTGGTATGCATCATATTTCTTTAGCTTTGTAAAAAGTAAACAATCTACCTTTCAGTTGATTGAAATTTAAAAGCTATCAAAATATGTCTTATTTATATATAATAACATGTTTCTTCTCATTGTAATATACCAACCAGCCTCTTATTTAACCAGTCCATATGATCATAGGTGAGACTCCCACCAAAATCTTCTGTTAACTGGCATGGTTCTATATAACGAGTCAATTTATTGGCAGACACTAAAATAACCTAGAAAAGTAAAAAGAAAGAAAAAAAAAAAAACTTAGTCAGTCACTATTAATGTCCATGAAAAGTGATGAGGAGGTAAAATTGATTAGCACATGCAATACTATTTCCAACATGATGAAATATTACATAGATATTTATTTAAATAATACAACAGCATTTAAAATCAATTCAATAAATTGTGGCTATTAAGAAATAAGCTATCATAAACCATTTAAAATAACACATTTTAAAAAACAAGAGACGTTAGTAGCTCAGATAAAATATTTTCAAATCTTATCAATATGAATAATTTCTTGGGAGTAAAAACCAATTCCTTTAGTACAAGGATGTATTCGTCAAAAAATTTTCACATGGTCTTAAAATTAGCTAGGTACACTACAATAATAAGTACAAATGAATAATAAATCTGGAAATCAAAAAATTATATACTTTTCTAACATGAAATTTCTCTATCATCCCTTTGGTTATATATTAACAAAACATATCCTCTAATAGTAGAGTAAAACTCAGGATAACATATACTAATATTTAATTTGAAAAACAGAACTAGAAAGTAGGGAGAAGTTCAGAGAATTCATAAACTTGAAACTTACCCGTTAAAATGATACTCTTTAAACTTTAAAAGATTTCAAATACAAATTACAAAATAAACAAAGATACCACTTTGGCTCTAAATAAAACTTCAATGAAGATACACGAGTATTAAAGAAATACATATGTGGGAGAAAGATATTCAAATGGTAGTGTTAATGCAAAAGACTTGATAAGAAAAATAACATGTCCAACTGGAAAGAGCACCATTCCCACCCTAAACAACAACAAAGCCCAGATAATCTACAAAATTAAAACTTTTCTGAAACTCCTCAGAGAGCTGAGGTCACAGAAAAACCAACTAGTCTGAATATGCAGAGAAGACAGGCACCATAGAGAGAGCGGTAGAAGGGGTGACTATCAAATGTGAGGAGCAAATCTCTGGGGATGATGGAACTATTCTGTATCTTAACTGTGATGAAGGATTTATGACTATATCTGTCAAGTCTCAAAATTGTAGGCTAAAAAAGGAATGTTACTGTATGTAAATTATACCTTGATAAATTTAACTTTAAAAAAAGGGGTGGGGAATAAACTCAACAACATAAGGAGGACTTGTGAAAGAACTACCAGGGAAAGAAAGAAGGAAAAGAAAAATTCAGAAACATACCCAATATGCAAAATTAGCTATCCATACTATATATGAAGTTGTAATGTAAACAGTAAATAAGGGGAAATAACCAAGACTATAAAATGCTTTGCTAAAAGGGGGGAAGGGGAGTCACCTTAGGAAGATAACAAAAACATGGTATCAAAAGTTCATAAAAGGGGACTTTCCTGGTGGCACAGTGGTTAAGAATCCACTGCCAACGCAGAGGACACGGGTTCAACCCCTGGTCCGGGAAGATCCCACATGCCGCAGAGCAACTAAGCCCGTGCACTACAACTACTGAGCCTGCGCTCTAGAGCCCATGTGCCACAACTACTGAGCCAGTGCGCCTAGAGCCCGTGCTCTGCAACCAGAGAAGCCACCGCAACGAGAAGCCCACGCACTGCAATGAAGAGTAGCCCCCACTCAATGCAACTAGAGAAAGCCCACACGCAGCAACAAAGACCCAATGCAACCAAAAATAAATAAATAAAAATAAAAGAATTTTAAAAGTTCATAAAACTATCAGAGAAAAATAAATCCTGTCATAATTAGAGTTTATAACAAATTACTATTGATAACAACATATTAAATGCCTTGGATGCTTTTGTTAGAAAAGAAAGGCTAATGAATAATGAGCTAAGTGACCTACTTAAGAAGTTGGGGGGCAGGGAGTGGGAGGAGAACAACAGAATACATCCAAAGAAAAGAGAAGGAAGGGGAGAAATTAATAAATTAATAAAGCCAAAAGTTGTTCCTTGAAAAGACTAAAATGAAATCAACAAAGTTCTGATAACGTAAAGCAAGAAGAAAAGGAAGGTACACATAAATAACACTAAAAATAAAAAGAACATGGCTACATAGACAGCAGTGATTTAAAAGATACAGATGGACAAAGGACATGCTTTTGTCAATAACTATGCAAATTTACAAGAAATGGACAAATTCCTATAAAAAAAGTAACTTATCAAAACTGACATAAAAAACCCCAGAACACCTATAATCAATGAGGTGAAGTGAATCACTAGATTCTTTTCATTTTCAGTGATCATACTGTTAGTGGTAGTTTTAGCATTGCTATTCAGAGATCACTTGATGAAAAAGACAGCAAATGATTAATATGGGTTATTCTTATTCTCCTATCCCTCATGTCCTTGAGAAAACAGAATTCTTGAGAAGGAAGACGTGAAAGGGAAAAAGTTACCCTTATGGTCTTCAATTTGAATTGGAAGTATCAGATTAAACTCATGATGTATTTCATTTTAAATAAAAACATGCACACTCACATAATATAAATTTTCTAGTTTTGTCCACAGAAACGTTTAGAAATAATGACGAAAGCATTCTGTAGAAATGCACACTCCTAGCATCCCAGATTGTTGTCTTCAAATACTGTTTCCCCCTAAATGAAATCAAGGTTCCTTGGAGAAATGGCCAATTCTAGGTCTGGGGCTGGAAATACACATGGTGAGCTTGTAACATCTTCCCATTCAAATATCAAGAAAGCCATCCAAGACTTTTAGGGTTGTGCCAAAAGGTCTGGAAAAGGCTTCCACTGGCCAAATAAGTAACAATTTGCATATCAATTCAAATTCTTTAATAAACTAAAGGATCTAGGCATTGAACATCAATGGCTGCTAATATCACAAAAAATGAAGACAACTATTATGAGCCTCATGATCAAGGAAACATCATCACCAATAAACAACCTTGGAAAAAGAAATTCAGGTCTTAATCTAATCAACTGTTTGAATCCAACTATGAATTCATGGAAATAAAGAGATGCAAAAGAGGAAAATAATATGTTAAACTATACCACGTGGATGCTCACTGAAACAAAAAATCCTGTAAAACACATATCCTGGTCTCCCCAAGGAAAAAAAAATTGTGTAAGAAAAGAGAAAGAAATTAAGATTAAAAAGCTTAATTTAATGGACTAACACAAAACTCCACAACCAATAATAAGAGAATTACATATTCTTTTTAAGTAAACAAGAAATATTTAAAAACTTGAGCGTATATCAGGTCATAAAGAAAACCTTGGTACAATTCAAAGGAAATAACCCATAACGTTCTATCACCACAATGAAATTAAGTTGGAAATCAATAACCAATCAAATCAGAAATCATTAACAAGATTTTAAAACCTATCCATTTGGAAAGGCATCTCAAACCAATCACAATATCTGGACAGTATCTGGATCCTAATTCAACGAAATAAGTCAATCTGTGTGCATTCACAATTTATGTATAAATTTATGAATAAAATTTAAAATATATTATTTATACAGAATGTTTTTATATATTACTAAATCCTTTTATAACATTCATCAAATTTGAAGCCAACTGGCTCTTTGATATTAAGGAACTGTTTATTTTAAGGCATGATAATGGTCTTGGGCTATATTTTTTAAGAGTCTGCAGACATTCAAATGTCTTAAATTTCCTTCACTATAACATCCCCAGCCTTCCTTGGGCGAAGTGGATAGGGGTAAGGATGGGGCAGGTGGACCATGGGTTGACAGTTGCTGAACTGGGTATAGGGATACATGGAGTTAACTATAATATTCTCTGTTTACTTTTTGATGTGTTCATAACTCCTTATAATAAAAATACTAAAAAACTAAAACACATATAAATCTCTTTAAAAAAAATATTCCCAGAAAGAAAATACCAAGCCCAGCCAATTTACAAGTGAGTTTTAAAAATTAAAGAACAAAGGATCAATCAAGATGGCCAAGGAGGAGTATGTGGAACTCACTTCGCCCTCATGAACACATCAAAAGTACATCTACACGTGGAACAATTCTCACTGAAGATGAACTGGAAACTGGCAGAAAGACTCCCATACAAGAAAGGCTATAAGATCCACATGGAATCAGGCAGGAAGGGAAAAGACATGAAAAGGTCGGGACCTGTGCCCCTAAAAGGGGACACAGAGGAAAAGAGAGATTACATGCGTGGAGACCGGCCCTGGGGAGTGAGCAGTTCAAGCCACAGACTGGGCATCTCACTCTTGGGGTCCAACACAGGGGAGACAGGCCCGTGGTTGGCTGGAGGACTGCTGGGACTAACTGGAGGGGTATGGGAAGCCTGGACTCCATTTGTGAGAAGCGTGCATGCCTCATTTGCCCATGAGGCAATGAGGAGAGAACAGAGTGAGGACCGTCCAGTGGCTGCAGGGTTTCCTGTGACTGCCTCAGTGCATATCCCAGCCGAAGCGAAGCAAAGGCTCCAGGACCACTTACTCCATGTTGCAAGTGGTACTGGATCTAGGGGGTCACATGACCAGGAGAAAGCTCAGCTGTGGATTCAGAGGCAACTCGGTTGCAGAGCAGCAACAGCCACTGTTGGCACATACTCAGGCAGTGCATCAGAAGCAGCCCAGAACTCTGACAGCAGCCACTCCCCTACAGCTCACCTCCCAATACACACTGAGACCACAAGGCCCCACCTGCCCTGTGGTGTGGCTTCATGACAGGACAATGGTGGCAGAGGCTGGGGGTGTGATTGGCTGGGGCTGACAAAGGGGACTTGGACCCCAAGGCTGTGTCTGAATGAAGGGGGAGAAACAATTGCTGGCACCTGCAAGGCGGTGCAGCTTAGAATCTGTCTGCAGGCAAAACAAGCCAAGAGTGCACACAGGCCCCACTTGCTTCAGCACTCCCCCACTCTGGGTCAAGGGTCATGGTGCTGGGAAAGTGGAAAGCACACACTTAAAGGGAACAAAGTCAAAGCAGGCCTGACCTTCAGGGCTTCTGCTCCACCAACTTGGGATCAGATGCCACACCTGAAAGGGCAGTGATGGCCACTGAGCAGAGGAGAAGCCTCGTCTCATACCCGGCTACAGCTCTGGCCCCTCCATCTCCAGCGCCAGCTCTTACCAAGATGATAGTGGCCAGCATACCCTGAGGAAAGACATGACTGGCATCCATGTCAAATCCAGCTCTCCAACCACTGGGCACTGGGCATATGCAGTCTGTACATGAACGATCCCACATAAGGACAGCCCTTTAAGGCCCAATAGGTAACTATTTCACCGAAATTCATAGAGACAGAGAAAGTTAAGTAAAATGACAAGGCAGAGGAACTGGTCTCAAATGAAATTGCAAGAGAATAACCAGGAAAAAATAATGAAACAGAAATGAACAATTTACAGAAAAAGAAATCAAAGCATTAGTAATAAGAATGTTAACTGAATTAGGGAAAAGAATAGATTAGCACAGTAAGAATGTTAACAAGGAACTAGAAAAAAGCAAGAAAAACCCAATCAGAAATGAAGGATTCAATAACTGAAATAAAAAACACACTAGAAGGAATGAATAGCAGACTAAGTGGTGCAATCTTCTGCACAGAATAATGGCAATCATCCAGTCAGAACAGCAAAAAGAAAAACAAATTTTTTAAAATGAGAGCAATTTAAGAGATCTCTGGGATAACATTAAACATATCAACTTTCACACTATAGGGGTCCCAGAAGGAAAAAAGAGAAAGAAGAGGATCAAAAATGTATTTGATAAGATTATGGCTGAAAACGTCCCAATCCTGAAGAAAGCAGCAGATAATATGTACAAGAGGCACAGAGGGTCCCAAATAAGATGAAACCAAACAGATCCATACCAAAACATACCATAATTAAAATGGCAAAAGTTAAAGAGAGAATGCTAAAGGCAGCAAGAGAAAAACAGAGATTCATATACAAGGGAATCCCCATAAGGCTATCAGCTGATTTTTCTGCAGAAACTTTGCAGGTCAGAGGACAGTGGCATGATATACCTAAAGTGCTAAAAGGGAAAAAACTGCAAACTAGGATACTCTACCCAGCAAGATTATCATTGAGGAACGAAGAAGAGATTAAAAGAAAAAGACTTCTCAGACAAGCAAAAACTAGAAGGGTTCATCAGTACTAAATCAATTCTAAAAGAAGTGTTAAAGGGTCTTCTCCAAGTGGAAAGGAAGTAATAATCCATGGAAAAGGGAAAATCTCACTAGGACAAGCAAATATACAGTAAGGGCTGAGGAACAACCACTTAAATAAGCTAGTACAAAGATTAAAACACAAAAAATTATAAAAGAAACTATAACTTTATATAAACAGTGAAGGCATAAAATGAAGATATAAAATGAGACATCAAAAACACAAAGTGGAAGGAGTGAAATATGTAGATATTTTAGAATGTGTTTGAATTTAAACGACTACCAGTTTAAAACAAGCAGGTATAATTATAAGTCAACATATATGAAGCCCATGGTAACCACAAATCAAAAACCTTCAATAAATACACAAAAACTGAGAAGAAAGAAACACAAGCATAATACTAAAGAAAATCATCAAACCACAAGGGAAGAAACAAAAAGAAGAAATCAACAGAGAAGAAACTACAAAAACAACCAGAAAACAAGTAATAAAATGGCGATAAGTACATACCTATCAATAATTACTTTAAATGTCAATGGACTAAATGCGCCAATCAAAAGACACACTGTGGCTGACTGGATAAAAAACAAGAGTCATCTACGTTCTGCCCCATAAGAGACTCACTTCAGTGCTAAAGGCACACACAGACTGAAAGTGAGAGATGGAAAAAGATATTTCATGCAAATGGAAATGATGAGAAAGCAGGGACAAAACAGACTTTTTTTAAAAAAAGGCTATAACAAAAGACAAAGAAGGACATTATATAATGATAAAGGTATCAATACAAGAAGAGGATTTTACACTGGTTAACATATATAAACCCCAAACAGGAGCACTTAAATATATAAAGCAAATAGTACAGATATAAAGGATGAAACTGACAATCATATTGGGTTGGCCAAAAAGTTCGTTTGGGTTTTTCCATAACATCTTATGGAAAAACCCAAATGAATTTTTTGGCCAACCCAATAAAATAGTAGTAGGGGACTTGAGCATCCCACTTACATCAATAGACATCTTCCAGACAGAAAATCAGTAAGGCAACAGTGGTCTTAAATGAAACAATATACCAGCTGAACTTAACAGATGTCTACAAAACATTTTATCCAAAAATAGCAGAATATACATTCTTTTCAAGTGCACATGGAATGTTCTCCAGGAATGATCACAAGCTAGTCCACAAAACAACTCTCAACAAATTTAAGAGAACAGAAATTATATCAAGTATTTTTTCCAACCACAACAGAATGAAACTAGACATCAATTACAGAAAGAAAAATGGGAAAACCACAAATATGTGGAGACTAAACAACATGCTACAAAAAACACCAGTGGGTCAATGAAGAAATCAGAGAGGAAATCAGAAAATACCTGAAGACGAAAATGGAAATACAACTTTCCAAAATCGATGGGGTGCACCAAAAACAGTTCTAAGTGGGAAGTTTGCAGTGATACAGGCCTTCCTCAAGAAGCAAGAAAAATTTCAAATAAACAACCTAACCTACCATCTGAAGGAGTTAGAAAAAGAAATACAAACAAAGCCTGAAGTCAGCAAAAGAAAGGAAATAATAAAGATCAGAGAAGAAATAAACGAAATAGATACCAAAAGAGAGGCGAGATCAATGAAACCAAAAGCTGGTTCTCTAAAAAAATAAACAAAACTGATAAACCTTTAGACAGGCTCACCAAGAAGAAAAGAGAGACACCAAATAAACAAAAGAAAAAAAGAAAAAAAGGAGGAATAACAACTGATACCAGAGATATAAAAAAAAATAGCAAGAGAATACTACCAACAGTTATATGCCAACCAACTGGACAACCTAGAAGAAATAGACAAATTTCTAGATATGTACAACCTGCCAAGACTGAATCAAGAAGAAACAGACAATATGAACAGACTGATCACTAGTAGCAAAACAGAATTTGTAATTTAAAAAACTCCTAGCAAACAAAAGCCCTGGACTGACTGGATGGTTTCACAGGGAAGTTCTACAAAACATATAAAGAAGAACTAATACCAATTCTTCACAAACTATTCCAAAAAACCGAAGACGAAGGAACAATCCTAAATGGATTCTACGAGGCCAGCATTACCCTGATACCAAAACCAGACAAAGACACTACAAAAAAAAAAAAAAGAAAATTACAGGCCAATATCTTTGATAAATATAGATGCAAAAATCCTCAACAAAATACTAGCAAACTGAACCCAACAATATGTAAAAAGGGTCATATACCATGATCAAAAGGGATTTATTCCAGGGATGCAAGAATGGTTCAATATTCAGAAATCAATGTCATACACCTCATTAACGAAAGGATAAAAATCACATGATCATCTCAATAGACACAGAAAAAGCATTTGACAAAATTCAACATGCATTCATGATTAAAACTCTCATCAAAGTGGGCATAGAGGGAACATATCTCAACATAATAGAAGTCAGTAATGACAAACCCACAGCTAACATCATACACAATGGTAAAAAGCTGAAAGCCTTTCCTCTAAATTCAGGAACAAGAAAAGGATGCCCACTCTCACCACTTTTATTCAACACAATTTTGGAAGTCCTAGCAATAAGTGGTGCTGGGAAAACTAAACAGCTACATCTAAAAGAATGAGATTAGATCATTTCCTCACACCATATACAAAAATGAACTCAAAATGGATTAAAGACCTGAATGTAAAACCTGAAACCATAAAATCCTTAGAGATGAACATGGAACATTCTTTGACACAGATTGTAGCAATATTTTTTTGGATCTGTATCCTAAGGGAAAAAAAGAATTAGTAAATAAAAGCAGGGTTTCCCTGGTGGCGCAGTGGTTGAGAGTCCGCCTACCGATGCAGGGGACACGGGTTCGTGCCCCAGCCCAGGAAGAACCCACATGCCGCGGAGCGGCTGGGCCCGTGAGCCCGTGAGCTGGCAAGAATGTGGAGAAAAGGGACCACATTACATTGTTGGTGAGCATGTAAATTGGTGCAGCCACTGTGGAAAACAGTATGGAGTTTCCTCAAAAAAACTAAAAACAGAACTACCATATGATCTAGAAATTCCACTTCAGGGTATATATCCAGAATAAGCAAAAACACTAATTCAGAGATACATGCACCCCAATGTTCATAGTAGCACTACTTACAATAGCCAAGATACAGAAGCAACTCAAGTGTCCATTAACAGATGAATGGATAAAGATGTGGGGTGTGTGTGTGTGGATATATGTGTATATACATATGTGTGTGCGTGTGTGTAAATACACACACGCACACACATATATATACATATATAAAATGGCATATTACTCAGCCATTAAAAAAAACAAATTCAGCCATTTGCAGCAACATGGATGGACCTAGAGATTATTATGCTTAGTGAAATAAGTCAGACAAAAAAAAGACAAATACTATATGTTATCAATTATTTGTGGAAGTTAAAATATAAAACGAATGATAGATACAGAGAACAAACTAGTGGTTACCAGTGTGGCGGGGAGGGGCAAGATAGGGGTATGGAATTAAGAGATACAAATTACTATGTATAAAATAGATAAGCAACAAGAATATATTATACTGCACAGGGAATTATAGCCATTGTTTTGTAATAACTTTTAATGGTGTATAATCTCTAAAAATACTAAATCATTATGCTGTACACCCAAAACTAATGTAATAGTGTAAATTAACTATACTTCAGGGACTTCCCTGGTAGTGCAGTGGTTGAAAATCTGCCTGCCAATGCAAGGGACACGGGTTCAAGCCCTGGTCTGGGAAGATCCCACATGCCGCGGACAACTAGGCCCGTGAGCCACAACTACTGAGCCTGCACGTCTGGAGCCTGTGCTATGCAACGAGAGGCCGCGACAGTGAGAGGCCCGCGCACTGCGATGAAGAGAGTGGCCCCCGCTCGCGCAACTAGAGAAAGCCCTCGCACAGAAATGAAGACCCAACACAGCCAAAAATAAATAACTAATAAATAAATTTTAAAAAAAACAACTAATTTGACTTACCCTTGAAAAATACTGAATTAAAGTTTTTTTTTTTAAAAAAAAAACCAAAACTATACTTCAACCAATTGATATCAAAGAACAGATCATTTCAATCTTTTTAAAAAATTTTTTTGAAGTATTTATTTATTCATTTATTTATTTATGGCTGCATCAGGTCTTAGCTGCAGCAGGCGGGATCTTTCATTGCAGCACACAGGCTCTCTAGTTGTGGCGCACGGGCTTAGCTGCCCCATAGCATGTGGGATCTTAGTTCCCCGACCAGGGATCGAACCCACGTCCCCTGCATTGGAAGGCGGATTCTTAGCCACTGGACCACCAGGGAAGTCTCCCAGATCATTTCTATCTTAAACAAATGCTTCCAAAGAATAGAAATGCAGCAAATAACTCCAACTCAAATTATGAGACTAGAATAACATTGAAACCCAACAACAATTTGAGAAAAGAAAAAACCATAATGAATGGCAAGTATCCAGGTTTAGCTGGTATCAAGTGTCAGCAAAGCTGTTGGGCAGCATGAATTCTTACACAGCAGAAGTGCATACATAAATTAAAACACCTTTGGAAAACAATTTGGCATTATCTTGGAAAATTTGAACATTTCTATAACCTATGCCTGGATATTCTGCAAGCAGAAAAATCTTATACATATTTATCAGGAGACATATGTAAGAATATAAACATCATTCATAATGTCAAAAGAATGGAAACAACACAAATGTCCATCAATAGGAGAATAAGTAAATTGTTTTTATTCACAGAATGGAATAACATTCAGCAGTGAAAATGAATCAACTACATCTACTGCAAGCATATGCATAAATCTTAAACATATAATGGTGAGTGAGAAAAAGCAAGGTACTGAAGACTAAAATCATGATATTATTTATAAAGTTCAAAAATAGGTGAAACTATATTATTTAAGAATAAATAATATCTTTAAATGGGAACTCTATAGAAATAGATATAAAAGAATAATAAAAGATAAACACTCCCTATTTTCTTCTAAAGATTTTGTCTTTCCCATTTATGTTTTTAATACACACACACACACACACACATACACACACACACACACGAGAACATGAACAAAGGATGGGTAGACACAAATAAGTTAGGTGTTAAGGGCTGAGGGGTATGTGAATGAGACCAGGGAGTGGCACTCAAATTTATTTCAAGCTGTTGATATTTGGATTCTTAGGTTGGGCTGTGGGTACCCAAGTGTTTTATTATTAAGTTTCATGTTATATGTATTTTTTAAGAATATGTTCTAAATACTATATTAAAATACTAAAAACAGAAAGAATGAACAGAAATAGGGAATCACTGACAGAAGGGGCACCACGAGATGTGAACTCAGACTGAAGAAAGGGTAACTCTTCTGAGGCAGCAAATAAGGAGGTTAGAGAAAAAATGGACAATCTTGTGGTGGTGATGACAGAAAGCAGAGGAATTTATGTGCCTCTTTTTTTCCATTAAAAAAATAAAAAAGATATTGAACATCAAATTACATTTTTGGTTAGTTTAATAACAACAGACTATATTATGCCTATCAATTTTAAAAGGCAATTTAATGCTATCTCTACTATGAAGAGTTTAGCATATCAATTTCACTGTTCTCCTGTTTTGGTACTAATGGGACCTAATTTAAGATAAACAATAAAAAGAACACAGAAAATGGTTTTCTCTTAGTGAAAAACTTGTTAAAGAGGGCCTCTATTTCATCCTCTTGTTCTAATGCAACTTCTTTAGACTAGTTCTTAGAGACAGGTATGATGTTAAACATGAAATAACGAGTGGAGTTAGGCCACAGAAACCATTTAATCTGCCACCAACTCCTTTTGGGATCAAGACAGAAACTTGCACACTAAGAAAATTAAACACAATCAGATCCCAAGGAGGGGCTTTTCCTTTCTTCAAAACTGCCAATCTATTAAACAGAAATATACTAATAATGAAACAAAGAAATATATATTTATTCCATGAGGAAATAAACTACTTGCTAAATTGAGCATCAATTCATATCTGAAAAGATAACATTTCCAGAGCACTCTCTGCTGAAAAGAGGACTGAATAGAAAACTTAAATAACATAATGAATGGTCTTTTTGCTCTTCTGCTCTTCTATTTCTGCTCTCTTTATTTGCCACAATATTCAATTTAAGCAGTGAAAACATAACTCTTGAGAAATTGCTATCATGTCCCTTATAATTTGACATTTTAATGTCAAATGTTCAACATTCATTATTTACTGGATGTTAAATTTATTTATTAGAAGTATTATTTATTAGAAGTTATGTGTTCTAGTGCTGGGAATATAAGGATAAATAAGTCATGCTTCTGCAAAGTAAATGAGCTTTTTATTTCTGCAGTATTCCAGAGAGAGTTGTGCCCGCTTTTATAAAAAAGATAGATTAAAGTTTTCTGGTTTGCTTCTAAAGACTTTACTGAAAATACTCTAAATCTAAATGTTGTCCCTTTGGTCGTAGTAGCACAGAGGGCCAAAGGCTTTACTAGAATACCCCAAATGATTTCCAAATCCCTTTCCTAGGTTAAACACCATTATATGATAATTGGAAGGATACTGAGCCATAAGCCAATCATTTCACGTTTGTGCCCTAGCTCTGCCACAAATTCACTGACTTGTAGAAGTCAACCTGAAGGAATTCACTCCAGGCTTATCTCCCCATGTGCCAAAGAAGGCAGCTGCATTAAATTATCTGTGATGTCTCTAAGCTCTAAGAGGTCATAGTTCTAATGAGTTGTCATCCTATACATTTAATTTGGGCCATTTTCTCTAATATATGACCTGTCTTGCCCAATGAAAAGAGCACTTGTCACTTTCTACCCACTCTGGTTAATCTCACTATTATACTTAAATACATTAAAATCATTTTGCAGCTGTAGTTCCTAAATACAATAAAATCATTAGCAACAGATTTCAAGTTTAATAAGCCAAAGGGAAAATTCACAGTTATTGTTATATATGGCAAAAGTTTATTTACATCTGAATATTCCTCTTGAAAGCTTTTTCCTAAAAAATCAACTTAAATGTAAATAGTACAGATTCTTTCATGATGTAAAATATATTTGAGAGTATACTATCCCTTACTAAATTTAATTTTTTAAATAGTTGGCTAAGATTACTCCTATTATATTTTTACTTATGCAAAACAAACGTAAACAAGGGAACATCATAATTATAGAGACCTGCATAGAACAAATTTTCTCCATCATCACAAAAATTTTATAGAATCCATATTCTTATAAAATTCACTGGTGGCTGTTCAAAGTGAAAACAGTAGATCTGCCATGTAGATATACAGAATTATATCAACAGCAAAGGTATCTCAAAGCTAAATAATGTGAAAAAAAAAAAAGCAATAGTTTGAACAGTCAGCTGACTCAAAACTATCATCACTTCAAATTAACAATTTAGAGAACTATCTACCATGGTGAAATATCTCAGTTTCCACTGCAGTAATCTCATCTTTACTTGAGAGGAGAAAGTGTAGAGGAGGCTGGCAAAACAGCTATAACTGCTTCTATTTTATTGTATAATACATGTTTCAAAAAGAATGAGGGAAACATTTTAGGAAGAGTTTGCAGTAATAGGAAAGAATCTTACTGTATTAAAATGCTGTATATCTAAGAATCACCTTTTTTGAAGGGAGTCAGGAGTGGCATCCTAAAAGAGGAAGGAGAAGCCCTACTCCCACCACACAGCAAAAGTACACTCTGTTCACAAAGGTAAAGAACTGTTCACCAGCCTTCGGAAAATGACACCACTTGCCAGAATGCAATGTATAAACTACAGACAACTGCTTCCAAGAGGATAAATCAAGTTTGGAAAGATAATTTAACTCTATTCTTAAGTGATAGCAAATGTCACAGAGGGATGTGATTTCACAAAAAGAATAAATTCAAAGGCACAAGCAAAAATAAGACACTGCGTTTTTCGAGGGTGGGGTGGGGGAGAGTGGGAGTTTCAGGCCTGAAGTAAAACGTTAAAGAAATGCTAAAAAAATAAGTTGTGTAGAGAAAGATTTCTGGACGTTAGAAAGGCACAGAAACATTAGAAAATAGATAATCTACATGAAAAAAAAAGAGAAAACTGACACATTTCAGAGCCAATGTGGCAAAACAGATTTGGAATCCCAACACTAGGTTATTTTCTCTAAAATCATTCATTGCAGCTTCTTAAATTACAAAATACTAGTAAAATTTCCTATATTCCCTTCTGTTACAGTTCTTAAAGAAGCCACTAATACAGCAAACCTGTACAAAAGTTTAAACATAAAGCAATGCAAATCAGGGAGTCAGTTTATCTTATAGGAGATGTTTTATTACTGGCAAAGAGGAAAAAAATGATAAATAAAAAATCCAGTCCCCCAAAGCAATGATCACCAAAATTAAAAACAAAACTAGAAAATAAGAGTCTAAAATATAATACTGAGATCACATGTATTATGTCTGGCCCCTTTTCACCTATGATTCTAAATATGAAAACACAGAAATAATGACATAACTGCTGAAAATTCTAAAGAAATATTTTCCAAAGCTATAGAAAAAGCTACAATCTTTAGTTAAGTGACTCCTTAATGAATAAGAAATAACACTATGAATTAGAGCAAAAATATTAAAAAGTACAAAAAGACTCTAGGCATTAGAATATTCATTTAAACATAATATAGTCAGTTGTTTATTATCTACTATAAAACCTCCAAATATCTATTGACATTGTCATCTACTCTAATTAAGTGGTTAATTGATAGGAAGACCATTTTTCTAGCTCAAAAGCACATCTCCTTAAAAATCAAACAATGCCTTGCTTGTGGAGAAGATGGAACCACGAACTCAACATTTCATTTTTTTCAAAAAATACTTAAAATAATACATTTTCCAAAAGTACTGTACATTTTAGAAAACAGTCCACTGCATCACTCTAAAGCAGTACTTCCCAAACAGGTACGAAAATCTTCTATCATTCTACAGCATTTTATCACTTTTTCCCAGAACATAATGTAGAAGTAATATACAATGAGCTTATTTTAAGTTTAAAAAAAGAATTCACTAAATTATTAATATTATAAAATACTGAATTAAAGTGAACTTCATAATACCATCTTAACATATACCAAAGTAAAAGAAAGACCAATTCTGGCTCTTCCCATCTACAAATGGAAGTCATAATCTTTAATTTTAAAATAGTTATGTAAGATACAGAATGAATTGTAAATCATTTTTAAAACTATCTACTTTCATGTTGGATTTTAAGACTACATATAAATTAGGATGAAAAATGGTATTATGCCATCAAAAACAGAGGGGGAAACTTTTTATAACCTGATCTTTGAAATTTAACTTTTACACTTAAAAAAAAAAATCCAGCTGGTTTATTTTTATAATTTTTACGTTTCTTTTGGGGTTTTTTTTGTGTGTGTGGTACGCGGGCCTCTCACTGTTGTGGCCTCTCCCGTTGCGGAGCACAGGCTCCGGACGCACAGGCTTAGCGGTCCGGACGCACAGGCCTAGCGGCCCTGGCTCACGGGCCCAGCCGCTCTGCGGCACGTGGGATCTTCCCGGACCGGGGCATGAACCCGTGTCCCCTGCATCGGCAGGCGGCTTCTCAACCACTGCGCCACCAGGGAAGCCCAATTTTTACGTTTCTTTTTAAGCAACTATGTATGAGAAAACGTCTGTAAGCCTGGCCTGGTAGACAACTCACTGACTGTGTAGAAAGTCTTTCATTCCCCATAAATGAAGATCCAAATTCGATTTAATCACATTATATATCATCTTTTTTACCATAATTTTTAGAGTACTAAAGACATTATGATATTGAAATAATAATTTTGATGAAATGAGTACAATTTATTCATCTGGGGATAATTGTCTTGAGGCAAATTTTCAGCATTACCATTCTTATGCTCCTTATTACATTGTTATATATAACAAATATCAGTTTAAAACAGAATTTTATGGTTTCTGTTATTGACGAGTGTTTCATTTAAAATAAAACCACCATATCATTTACGATTTCTAGCTGAGTGATAAATCTTGAATGACTGACAGATCTCCAACTAACTAGTCAACTGATAATATTAGAAAGATTTTAAACTCAATTAAATTAACTCAAAATGGTTTAAAGATGTCAACATTAAGACCTGAAACCTTAAAACTCCTGGAAGAAAACATATGCTGTAAGTTCCTTGACAGAGGTCTTGGCACTGATTTTTTTTAATCTGACACCGAAAGCAAAAGCAACAAAAGCAAAAATAAATAAGTGGCACTACATCATACTAAAAAGCTTCTGCACAGCAAAGGGAACCATCAACAAAATGAAAAGGTAACCAACTGAATGGGAGACAGTATTTAGAAATCATATATCTGATAAGGTACTAATATCTAAAATGTATAAAGAACTCATACAACTTAATAGCAAAAAAACAAACATCCGATTAAAAAATGGGTAGAAAATCTGAACAGATATTTTCCAAAGAAGACATAAAGATGGCCAACAGGTTCAACATCATTAATCATCAGGGAAATGCAAATCAAAACTACAATGAGGGCTTCCCTGGTGGCGCAGTGGTTGCGCGTCCGCCTGCCGATGCAGGGGAACCGGGTTCGCGCCCCGGTCTGGGAGGATCCCACGTGCCGCGGAGCGGCTGGGCCCGTGAGCCATGGCCGCTGGGCCTGCGCGTCCGGAGCCTGTGCTCCACAGCGGGAGAGGCCGCAGCAGAGGGAGGCCCGCATACCACAAAAAAAAAAAAAAAAAAAACTACAATGAGATATAATCTCACACTTGCTAGAATGGCTATTATCAAATAGACAAGAAGGGCTTCCCTGGTGGTGCAGTGGTTGAGAATCCGCCTGCCGATGCAGGGGACACGGGTTCGTGCCCCGGTCCGGGAAGATCCCACGTGCCGCGGAGCGGCTGGGCCCGTGAGCCATGGCCACTGAGCCTGCGCGTCCGGAGCCTGTGCTCCGCAACGGGAGAGGCCACAACAGTGAGAGTCCCGTGTACCACAAAAAAAAAAAAAAAACAAAACAGACAAGAAATAACACGTTTTGGCAAGAATGTGGAGAAAACAGAACCCTTGTACATTGCTGGTGGGAATGTAAACTGGTGCAGCCACTATGGAAAACAGCACAGAGGTTCCTCCAAAACCTCTGTACCTTCTGAATAAGTCAGAAGGAGAAAGAAAAATAGCATCTCTTATATGTGGGATCTTAAAAATTAGCAAACAAAAACAAGCTCATAAATACAGAGAACAGCTTGGTGGTTGCCAGAGGTGGGGTGGGGGGTGAAAGAAATGGGTGAAGGGGGTCAAAAGGCATAAAGAAAAAAAAATAATGTATTTTAAATGAAAAAAAATTGCTTATATTTTTAAAAAGGAGAATATTTTTAAAAATAAAGTCTTCCTTTAAGCATTTATCAATTTGGAAAATAATATGAGAAAACACTAAAAAAACACTAGACCTGGCTAGGAATACAAAGCTTAAAGAGAGATTGATATGAAAATCATAATATCAAACTTCAGAAAGTAGTTTCTATTATTCTGCAGTGATATGAATGTTCAGTATGTCACTAATGTCCAAATTCAAATTTTACAAAATATAATCCTATAAAAAATATAATTCACATATCCGAAAAACTATCTAAATCTTAGGGAATGCTCAAAAGATATTACTGGGTGTTCATTCATGCAGTGCTTAGCTCGTGCCTTCGACTGACTTTCTACAGACTAATCAATAGGTATTAACATCTGTAGGGACAAGGGTTAACTTTTAGATTTTGTCCAGAAGAAATGCAAATAATTTATGATCTGTGCAGTAGATAAATTTCTGTCCAGTAGGGTAACAGAGAACCTAGAAGTTTAGAATTTATGGATCTGCAGGACATTAACTAGTTTTGTATCTAATTTGGCAATCTTATCTGCCTATAAAAATCCTAAATTCTTCAAATGCTCTTTGAACCACACCTCACAAATTACTGATAACTTCATTAGTTAATGAGTTGCATAATACGTTTAATTTACACTTATTTCATATTTACATGGGAGTCATGATTTTACCCTTATGAAAATCACACTTTAACATATGCTTTATCTTATCTGTTCAGGGATGTGGTGGGGATTATATTCTAATTTTTATCTAGTAAGCAATTGTTAATTATCTTCAAATATCCACCTCCATGAATATCCTAATATGTATGGATACAATTAAATTCTTGAAGAAAAGGTTTATTGGTTATATTCAAAGCAGCTATCATTTTAATAATCAGAAATCTAAATTTCAGATCTATTTCCAGGGAAATCTGAAACCTAGTAACAAGCACAAACGGAACCAGGGTAAAATGGAGGAACTACAAAAAGGAGGGAAAAAGACCACTACCTACATGAGTTTTTGCCAAGTCCTTTCAAAGGAAATTTAAAAAACATAATATTTTTAAAATAGTAAAGTCCTACATAAATATTACTTTTTCCTTTATTTTATATATGTTAGAGAGGTCAAGACAAATTGAACTACACCACAGTATTTTATTAACTAGCACACAGCATTGTTCAGCAAGTTTGAGGAGAAAGATATTTATCATATGGTCTTTAATCAAAACATCTATGAAGGTTTTCTGGAATTCAATTTACAAAAAGACTTAAAACTTATTTCTCCTTTACTCCCACTCTTCCATCTGTAACTAAAACACTTATCCTCTCCTAATAAAACATTCCCAATGAACCTAACACTGAACCTTTCACTCTGTAGGCACTCAGATGTTTTATTTATTTTTTTATTTTATTTATGCTAACAATGTGTGTGCAAGATCTAAAATGAAAATGTGTCTTTGTATATAACTTTGTGTGCTTAGTACAGATTCATGTGTATGTGTCATACATATACTATTTCAAAGTGTATGTCTGCTTATATCTGTTTGTGGAAGGATATTTTTCTCACTAAAGAAAATAACTTTCTGCAAAAACTACAAAGAAGTCATAAGAGATGGAGCTAGAGGTATTCTTGACAGAGAAACATGAAGGAAGTCTTCGGTCCTAGATCCTAACATTAGTATGCCCTCAAAAAGAGAATAGGATCAGATGTAGCAATAAGACGAGGTAAGAGAAGAAAACAACTTAGAATGGTGGCTTGTTATCATTACCAGTAAAAAAAAAACACTTTGACTATCATGAATGACAATAAAGAATGTGAAGGTGAGATCATTTTGATTATTACTTTCTCAATTTGAGGATAAGGTTAATGCCAGTACTACTTCAATTTTACCTTGTCATTAGACAGACTATAGATACTATTATCTAACCAGCAAAGGTATCAAAGCCACCAGGTATAATGTTGCTGAAGGTCAGAAAGTACTGGAATATCTGAGTTGCTAAAAAGGAAAATGAACAGGTAGGTATTAATTTCAGAGACAAGAAGGATAATATAAAGAAACATTTAGGTGACCAATGAGAAAGGAATATTCAGTTGCTGATGAAAAACATTAGGGAAGTGAACAAGAGGAAGCCCATCTGGAAGAAAGAATTTAGATAGGATGATAGGTAAGAAAATGTGAAATCATGGGAACAGGTTGTCATTAAAATGACAACTGGGTGTTTATTTGATGAATATTGTGGACAGCTAGTAATAAGTCTTTGTTATGAATAATTCAATAAGGTAAAACACAAACTTTTGCTTACAGGAACACCAGTACTCATAACAAAGTTATCCTTTTAAAAATATTTAGAATATATACAAAAACATAGGCTTAATTACAATAGCCCAAATGATCCAAAATAATATCAAGGAAAATAATTAATCAAACAAACATCTATATTGAATTTAATTATATATAACTCTCAGTATCATTTAATGGCTGGTGTTGAATTGCCCCTTAAAGCTGATTATGTTTGGCGGTATATTAGCCAGCATTTGAAATTACTCTCATCTCATTAGGACATTAGGCTTTTAAATAAGTGTTTAGTGCTTATTTACTTGGGAAAAATATTCTAACTGAATCTCTTTAGTGTCTAAAAGAAAATATATTGACAGAAGAAGCTTTAACACCTGAGTCTTAAAACATCAATCTATGATATCAGTTCAAGGCAGACAGGAATTCTCTGTCTTCCATTTTTTCCTCCAAGATGCAAGGTACTTAGCCACTACAAATTCATATAGCATGAGACCCAACTAGGCATACATAGTATTTCCGATCAGATGCGCACACCTAAGCAGGATGTGACAGGTTCCTCACAAAAAGGATCTTTGCTTCTACTTGGAGTTCACAGAGTTAGTTTCTGAACCACTGGCCTCCGTCCACTTTGCATTCCTTCAGAGCAACATTTCCTGCATGCCCCTGGCATGAAAGGTAGACTTCCCTGCCTGTATGAAATACTCATTCACCGTGGCAACATCCAGGCCTCCTACATTCAGCTTTTGCTTTCTTCCCTCATTACACTTTTGATTCTCCTCCTTGGTATGCAGCTTCCTATCCAGCAATCAGGGTAACACCTTTCCTAACATAATCCAGCAGCCAGGGTTGCCTTCCCTTACACTGCTGGCACACAGCTTCTAATAAGTCTACATCACAGTCAAGTCAACCAATGACAAAAGTTTGCAAGATAAAACTGAACAACAAAACAACTGTCTTCTGCTTAGGATATGTAGAAAGATGGAAAGAGCATCGTTCCAATCCTTACAACAACAAAATAATGCATATTAATCTGAAAAATGACAACTTTTCTTGAACCCATCAGAGAGTTATAAGTCCACAAGAAAACCAATTAACCGGAAATCTAAGGAAAGATGAAATCCAAGGACACACGGAGCTGGAGCACTTGCTTACCTGGGGAAAATACCAGGTATGATACAAGCCAGGTAAGAATTCAGCTAAAGTTTTTAATGAATTGCTTAAGGCCACATGTGGTTTAGTATGAAAGCACAGAACCTGTGGGAAGCAAAGATACAAGAAGAATTCAAACTCACTTGTAGACTCTTCTCCACAGACCTCCCAGGGACTCATAAGAAAGATTGGGGGTAGGGAGGATAAGTAACTTCAAAACAGGTCTGGGGGAAGGGAACAGCAACCACCACTGTAAAGGCATGAAGCTGAAACACAGCCCAGATTCTTCAACTCTTTCTCCCCTAGAGAACAAAAACCTTCAGGTCCCGAGGGAAGGCAGCAAGCCTGGATGACCTTAGAGCACAAATAAAACCTCACTGCTGATATAGGAAGGGGAAAGACAGGCCCTCTATCCCAGTGGAGGCAGGAATATATTATGAGCCCAGACTACCATAGCCCTCCTAAAGCTGGGGAAGAGGGCCCTATTCCCTAGACCCTGGGTCACAGAGTCTGCCTAAGACTGAGGCTGAATCAGAACAACAGAAAATGCCCTACCAACAAACACTGAGTAACAAGTAACAGCACTCTATTCCTGAGGAGGGTCAACAGTGCAAAGAGAGACCTTTTCTGAGGCACAGGTGCAAAGGAAAGACCTGCAGCTGAGGGTGAGACAAACACTAACTCTAGAGGAATCTAAAGCCTGTGATACACTGAGGAAAAGAAGAGCAACAACAAAAGCCAAAGCCAATTCAACTCCTGGCTAGACTAAATCAACCCCTCCCGTGCCCCACTAAAATCCGAGCACATACCAAGATGGGTCCATGTGCAGGCAAAAATACGATTTATCTCAGTCTTTACTGTCCTAAACAAGATGTCCAACACCCAACATACAAAAAGCAAGAAAGAAAACAACCCACTGTCAGGAAAAAAACCCAAACAACATAACTAGAGTAAGACAGACCCAGATATTGGAACTATTAGGTATGGAATTTAAGATAACTATGATATATGCTAACAGTTCTCATGGAAGAACTGCAAGATAACATGCAAAACAGATGGGGATTACAGCAAAGAGACAGAAACCATAAGAAAGAATCCAGTAGAAATGCTACAAACCAAAAACATGGTAAATGAGATAAAGTACATTTACAACTGGCTCATTAATAAACTCAACACAGCCAAGGAAACAAACAGTGAACTTGAAAATGGATCAAGAGAAAATACCCAAACTGAAACACAAAAAGAAAAAAAAATAGAGCACCAACCTAGAATGGTGAGAAATTTTCAAATGGTCTAACATACATGCAATTAGAGGTTAGAAGGAGTAGAAAAACAAAATGGGGCAGAGGAAATATTTGAAATGAAAATGTCTAAGAATTTTCCAAAAGTGAGAGCAGAAGTCAAACCAGAGATCCAAGAAGTGCAGCAAACAACAAATAGAATTAACACCAAATAAAACATGTCTAGACATTACAAAATGTCTAGATTTGAAAAAAATTTTCAGTTTTTGCTGAAAACCAAAAACAAAGCAAAAATCTTGAAGGTGGCCAAGGAAGATAAAAGATATATAACATATAGGGGACCAGATACAAACAATAGTAGAGTTCTCCTCAGAAACCAAGGAAATGAGAAGGCAATGGTGTGATATAGTTAATGTGCTAAAAGAAAAAAAAATCAAACAATGAAAGAAAATTCTATACCGACAGAAAATAACTTTCAAAACTGAAATCAAGACTTTTTTCAGGCAAACAAAATCTGAGAAAACTCCATGCCAACAGACCTGCAATGTAAGATATTTTTAAAGGAAGTTCTTTAGGCAGAAGGAATATACCAACCAAAAAGCTGAAAAGAAATGAAGAACACTGGGTGTTGTGAGCAACCATACTTCCAGGAGATGCTTCCCAAAGGAAGAGCCCTGGGGAAAACTAAGTATGGGAAACACTATATGTTAAATGTATCTTATGATCATTCACAACACATATTAGCAAAGTAAAAGTTTGTAGTAAAGAAATGTTTAATTAAAAAAAAAAATGAAGAACACTGGAAATGTCATAAATGAAGGTAAATATGAAATTAATTTTTTATTTTAATTGCTATAAAAGACAAGAGACTATCTATAGCAAAAACAGTAGCAATATATTGTGTGCTTACACTATAGTAAAAGTAAAATGTATGTAAACAATGGAAGGAAAGTATTAGAGATATACTGTATTAAGGAATTACCAGTGTTAAGTGGTATATTATTTGAAGATAAGACTCCATTAATTAAAGATGTATATTGTAAACCTAGGGCAACCACTGGAAAAAAAATACTTAAGAGATATAAATTACCAGTCAATAATGGAGATAAAATGTAATCATAAAAATACTCAATCCAAAAGAAGGCAGAAAAAGAAAAAAATACATAAAATCTAGCAAGATGGAAGATTTTAATCCAACCATATTAATAATTACATTAAATATAAATGGTCTCATAAACCAATGAAAAGACAGATTGTCAGACTGGATATGAAAACAAGACCCAACTATATTATATTTATAAAAAATCCACTTTAAATGTAAAGAAATAGGTAAATAGATGATATATAAACAGGTAATACGGAAAAAGATACAATATACAAACACTAGTCAAAGGAAGCTGGAGTAGCTACATTAGTATCAGACAGTGTACACCTCAGAACCAGATTATCATGGATAAAAAAGGGACATTTAATAATGAAATGATAAACTGGTCAACTCAGTAAGAAGACATAATGATTTTAAATCTATGAACTCAACAGAAGAACTTAAAAATACATGAAGAAAAAACTGAGAGAAATGAGAAATAAATCCACAATTATAGTTGAAGAATGCAATATTCCTCTTTCACTAATTGATAGAATAAGTGGACAGAATATTACAAAGACTATAGAAGACCTGAACAACATTATGAACAATCTTGACAGTTACAGATCACTCCACCCACAACAGCAGAATACACAGGCACAGTACATGGAGAACACATGTGCATAAGGAAATCACCAAGATAGAGCATATACTGGGTCAAAAACCAAACCTTAACAAACTTAAAATAACCGAAGTCATAAAATACATATTGTCAGACTACAATATATACAAATATTAACTAAAAATGGATAGATCTAAATATAAAGCCTAAAATTATACAACATCTAAAACGAAACACGAGAGAAAATCTTTGTGACCTTGGATTAGGCAAAGATTTCTCAGCTATGATACCAAAAGCCTGATTCATAAGAGAAAAATTTAAAAATCAGACTTCATCAAAGTTAAAAACTTCTTTAAAAATGCTGTTAAAAGAATGAAAAAGCAAACAACAGATGGAGATGCAATTTTTGCAAATGACATATCTGATAAAGGATTTCTATCCAAAATATATAAATAACTCTCAAAATTCAATAATAAGAAAACAAAAAGCCTTAATTCTTTTTTAAAAATTGGGTAGAATTGAACAGACGCCACCAAGGAAGGTATATGGACGGCAAACAAACACTTGAAAATATACTCACATCATTAATCATTAGAGAAACGCACGTTAAAACCACACTGAGATACCTCTACACACCTACTAGAGTAACTATAATTTAAAGACAAAGAAAACCTGACAATGCTAAGTGCTGACAAAGATGCAGCTGGAACGTTCACACTATGCCTGTGGGAATGCAAAATGATACAGCCACCTTGAAACTGTCAATTTGGAAGTTTCTTATAAAATTAAACATACACTTACCATATGACCCAAGAATCCCACTCCTAGGTATTTTATCTCTTAAAATAAAAACTTCGCACAAAAGCCTATACACAGATGTTTACAGTGACTTTATCTATAATCACCAAAAACTGAAAACCACTCCAAATGTCCCTCAACTGGGGAATGGATAAACAGACTGTGGTACATCTACACAGTGGATTACTACTCAGCAATAAGAAAGGAAATACCAGTACATCCAACAACATGGATGAATCCCAAATGCAAATGCATATGTGAAACAAGCAGATTAAAAATGCTACGTACTTTATCATTCCAGTTACATGGCATTCTGGAAAAGGCAAAAGCCACAGGGACATAAAACAGATCAGTGGTTGTCAGGGACTAAAGATGGAAGAAGGAGTTGACTACAGAAGAATATGAGACAATTACTGGAGTAATGAAATATTCCTTAGTTTCTTGATTATGGTGATGGTTACAGAACGGTCTGTGTTTGTCAGAACTCTCAGAACTGTACACTAAAATGATGAATTTTACTGCAGTTAACTTTTTTTTAAGTGCAGAAAAAAATCACACGTTTTAAAGACATTTTGTGCTACCTCATTTAAAAACTTAACTAGATTTTCTTCAATCTTTATCTAAGACACCTTGGAGACTTTTCCTCCATACCAAAAAAAACTGACTTTACTGAAAATGAAAATGACTATTGTAGTCTGGCAAAGTCCACAATGAGTCCTTATTGTCTGACTCCTGTAAACATTCCAAGGCTAGATTCTACAGGGTTGAGTTAGTTTTTGCACCCTTCAGTGCTTCCACACTTTAACTAATGTAAAGTTTAGCATCTATCAACTTTCCTACTAGGAAGCTGGGATTAATAGGCTGTGGAAGGAAAAATATGACTGAATTGTTTAAATTTGTATTCCATCTCAGGACTTCTTTCTGATCTGCAATAATATGTATAGCCCTCCCTCAGAAACCACAAGGGATTGGTTCTAGGAAACCCCATGGATACCAAAACCCACAGGTGCTCAATTCCCTTATGTAAAATGGCAAAGTACAATGAATACAGTTGGCCCTCTGTATCTGTGGATGTTAAACCCGAAAATAGGGAGGGTTGACTGTAAAAATCCACTTGTAAGTGGACCTGTGCAGTTCAAACCCATGTTGTTCAAGGGTCAACCAAGCTTGCACAGAAGAAAAGTAAGAGGGAGAGAGTAATGCCAATAGGAAAGGATGGATAACCGTGTTCATGTATCAAAACCAAACCAGATACTAAGAAATAATTATGACATCATACAAAATAGGCTCTAACTTCAATTTCTAAATGTCTAGGATTTCCTAGTATTAGTTAAATGTCTTCTTGGTAATGTAATAAAAATGTTTTTATATTCATTTTATTTATTTATTTTTGGCCATGCCGCACAGCATGTCGGATTTTTAAGGAAGTCCCTAAAAATGTTTTTAATAAAAAGCTTCTACTTATTCCAAAGATTCACAAAGAGTGATGAAAATGAAAACAAGAAAGCATTTGTGGCCTTGACAAAGAATCATAATTCATTCAACAAGTATGTGAATGCTGACTAAATATTAATCATTACTTAGGCACTAATTGAGCATTGCATAAGCACTGCTTAGTATCCAATGCTGAACAAACAAAATAATACCAGCAAAATGCTGTTTTTAAAGATATAACACACTTCTATTTTTTTATAGAGTATATTTACCTCAAAGCCAAGTCTATCCTTTTCTTTCCAAAAACAAAAATGTGTTACTTTCTTATCCCAGAATTCATCTGGCTTCACTACACAAACAAGGGACACTTCAGCTGGAACAACATTCTATAAAATACAATAAAAAATTACAAATTATACATGTAAAATGAATAATTTATTAAAGTTATAAATTATTAGATATTCATGATTAGGCTGAGTAATTAGGAGACCTTTGGAAAATAATTAAAATAATAAAATAGAAGCAATACTGCAAACTTCAAAATGTACATGGCAATACAGAAATACTTGAAAGACAAGCTGATTCAGAGAAGATTTCAAAAAACAATGTAATACAGACAGTACATGTGAATTATTTTTGTATTTTACTGAATCTCTCTAACAGGAATATATTTAAGCTGCAAGATAATTTTTAGTTGAGAAATTATTAAATTTTGTTTTTCTATGATATGAAAAAAATTTTTTATAACACAATCATCTTAGAGAATTTCTTCCAATAACGTAAATCAATATTCTCACAAAATGTTTCTTACCAGCCATTATACAAAAAGGCCAAGATTCTGCGTGATTATTAACTAGAAGAAGAGGACAAAGCTAAACCTCAACAAACACAATTTCACATTTACTAGATGCAGTTATTCATATCATCTAAAGAATGGAAATTAACATTTACTGAGTTTAATAAATATTCCACATATATTTTATCAGCAAGTCCCATGAAGTCTATCTTTAAAATATATCTTAATTAAACCTACCCATTTTTACCACCTACACTGCTAACATTCCCAGACTAGTCAGCCTTTTGAAATACCCTCTTAGCAGGCCTCCCTGCTTCACGTTTTCTCATGCTCCGAATAAAATTCAAACCCCTTACCAAGGCCAAGAAGGCCCTCCAAGCTCAGGGTTCCATGACCTCAGACCTCATCTCACACCTCGCCCCTCTCAGCTCACTCCTCTAACACAGCCACACTGACCTTCTTGCTGCTCCTAGAATGTGACAAGTCTGCTCCCAGTTGAGGACTTTGCCCTTGATGTTTCCTCTGCCTGGAATGTTCTTTGCCCTATACCTAGGAGTACTTCCTCAGTTTATTTAGGATTCTACTCAAGTATTCCCTCTTCAGAGAGACCTTCTCTGACCACCCTATCTAAAGTAGCAGCATCTGACTCAGTCTCTTTTCACCAATTTATTTTTCTACAGAGCATTTATCCTTATATGATGTTACATTACTTACTAATTTGCCTAACTGCTTATTGTCTGACTCCTCAAACAGAATATAGGCTTCCCAATGGCAGGTACCTTATCTATAATGTTACTCCTATATCTCCAGAGCCTGTGACAGTGCCTGACATATAGAAGATACTCCATAAATCTTTGTTGAATAAATGAATTCACATTAACAAGTGGATCTCATCCTTCCACTTTTACAGAAAAGTAAACTGAGCTTGAGAGAACTAAAGTAACTTGTCCAAGGGAACAGAGTTGTGAGGGATGGCACTGGATTAGAAACCAGGTTGATCTGACTCTAAAGTTCTACCATACCATTCCAAATGTTCTAGACCAGGGGTCAGTAAATTCTTTCTGAAGGTCCAGATAATAAATATTTTAGGCTTTGCAGGCTATACAGTCTCTGTTGCAACTATTTCAATTCTGTCCACATAGTATGAAAGCTGCCATAAACAATATGTAAACAATAAAACTCTATTTATAAACTCTATTTATAAAATAGTGGTCAACCACTATTCTAGACCATAAATGGCACTACTGAATAATAATAATGTTATATAATTATAAGTATTGATTAGGGGAAAATAGAAAACTTTTCAATTTAAACATGTCACTGTGTACATCACAAATCTAGCGCCTCCTGCAATGACTGGGTTGTGAATAAAGTTAAAAAAAAAAACCACCTCAGTGTTATCAAAACTTTTATCAGAGGGGCTGGGAAATTTAGGGTAAAATGAGGTTTATTTATATGTTGATTGTGGAAGAATATTATTTCAAAATCATTGCGTATTAAAGCTGTGAGAAACAAGAGAAACCAAGCCACCCATTTTAGAGAATATTTGTTACAGGCAGAGCCAGCACTAAGCTCTGGGCTCCCAAACAGCCAGTACCAGTACCTTCTGAAATAAAAGCAATGAATAACTTTGTATGTAGAAACTGTTTGACTAGGAGCAAACAACAGGCCATTGCAACTTCTGAAAATCTTAACTATTAATAAGTCCAAAAGTTGTTAAAATACCTATCAGAAAAGAAAAGGCAAGAGGGGATTAAATCATCCATTGATTGTTCTTCAAAAGTGCCACTGATCAAGGTCCAGTTCAAAGAGCAAGTCCCAAACAGCTCATCTGTGACACAGTTGAATATGGAAGAACACAAAGTCATAATTAATGGATTTCTCATCTAATAGTTATTTTAACAACTTGTACAGAGAAGAGTTAGTCTTCAGGGTTTGGAATACAAAACTGCTGGGAACATATTTGACAGAAAAAATTATTATGGGACACCAATCTGTGTTCCCTTAAAAACTGATCCACTGGAACCTCTGTCCTTTCCAACCCAAAGGAGTGATTCTAATGATGAAGGTTTAGGCCAACCAGTTAAGAATAAGGTAATGGGGAGATAATTTGGGAACCACCTCAGATACATCCCACTGGTAAATATACACTTTTAAAGGATAAAAACTTGGGGCTTATGTTGTGCCAGGTTCCAAACGTGACTCTCTCCCATGTTCACCACGAGAACCTGGGTATATTACTTAAAATCCTTGAAGACCTTTAGGGATCATAGAACCTGCCTCCCAAGTTTGTGAGGATGAAATTAAATGAGATCATTTATATAGCAAGCTTTGTGCACAGTACCTGAACCATACTAAGCACTAAAACTAAAAACTGAAATTACCAGTTCCCATCCCTTGAATTTCTTTTTCCTAATTATCACAAATAAAATATAAACCATTAAGAATCATTCTCCCTAGTTATCATTTAAAATTTTAAATTATATTCCTTTCCACAGAACCCTAAAGCAGCTACCGATTATTTCCCAGTTCATTTAAAATTCTTGATCTTTCCTTCAGTATCACTGATACTTACCTAATTCAATGTTCAACATCCCACATAACAGCCAATATATTGCCCCCAAACTGGCCTGTCATCAGCTCCTTTCATTGTATTCACTTAATTTTTGAGCTATCACTGAATCAGTGTCCCTGCCAGGAATGACCTTTTCACCTTCTTTCATTTAAATTAGATAATCTCTCTTATTTAACTCACTTAACTTTTACTTTCTATACAAGCCCTTCTAAGGAAACCCAGGTACATGAGAGCAATCTGTCCCCTTTTAATCACTCAAACAAATACTGTATTTTTCTCTTTCAGATCACAGTATCCTCAATACTCTCACAATAAACCAACAAATATTTACTAGGTACCTACTATGTGCAAGGGATTACAGAAACATTCTGTGAGGAGCACAAGGAAATATAAACATAAGAATAGGACCAGATCAGGGATTCTATAATCACAGCTGTTTATGAAATGCTTATCTGTGACCTGCTAAAGCCCCCAAGGACACAGCTGTCGAGTACGTTTCTTCTAGATCAGAGATAGATATAAGACTATTATGAATCCTGGTGATTTTTGAAGGAAAAAGGGTAACAGAAGGCAGAAACCTATGAGAACCACCTGAGAAGCTTTTTCAGATTAGACTTACCCAGTCCTACTCCCTACCTATGGTATTAGGAGGGGGTGGAGGTGGGATGATGTAGCTACTACGGTGTGCAAAAGCTCCTAGATGAGTCTGATAACCTCTGCCCTCACACTTTGAGACTCATTGGCTTAGTTGTTTAAATTACTTAAACATGACGTATTATTTTGGGTCATTTACAAACCTTTAGAATAAGGTTGAAATTTATTTTACTATCCAAGTAAAACCTATAAGAATTGAATCTAAACAATCCAATAGTGACCTTGCATTTCAGAACTCAGTCACTGCTGAGAAGCTTGGGCACAGTCTGATAAACAAAATGCATTTGCCACTATCACCTCATCTGTTGCTGTACAATAAAACCACTTCCTAATAGTCAAAAATAAAATTACCTGTAGCATTAAGACTACTGTTTTCACCACATTCCACTGGGATTTTCTGCCATCCACAATCACGGTAAATCCTCTAGCCTTACACTTTTCACTGAAATGAAACAAAATTACAGAGTATTAAAACAAGCTTCCTATTTTATTCTTAATAATCCTAAATGAAGTTTACAGTGTAATCATATATGGAGCAGCATTAATCTCAATTGACTTGGTTTGCACTGTCAATAAATAAAATTCTTCAGTGTCCTTTCAGTTTTCTCAAGCAATTTATTTTTCTCATTTCAGGAAACACTGACAATTTATAAGCTAATTTGGTATGAAAATTACTCTAAAAGCATGTAAATTCAATGTCTTAAAAAGAGAAGTAATCAAAGCAACATTCAAATAGTCTCACTAGCCTCTCAATCTCTTCATCTGTAAAATGGGATCACAGTGAAGTAGGTAACTAATGACTGCCAAGTGTGGACGTACTTTCTTGTCTCTCCTTCCTGCCAGAAGTGTAAGGTTGTGAAGTGATATTTCAAAACAGGTAGAAAATAAAGTAAGCTATTATTAAACCACTGGAAATAAGCTTCTTGGTGTTCCTTTGGGGAAATTTAATGAGGTGAAGTAGCATTGGTGTATATAAGAATTCAAAGCTTGAATACACCATGTCTGACCCATCTCTGCTTTCACTTCTGCATTCTTAGTCACTTGACCAGCACAGTATTATCTTGAGTGTTGGAAAATGTGTTATTGCTATATATTACATTCAATTATTCAAGTACCAACTAAACACTTCTCAGAAGCCTGCCCTAGTAAAATGCAACAACATGGAAAAACTCTATCCTATGACCAAAACTGCACAGCTATATTATTATTATTTATTATTACTATTACTATTTGTTTTACTTATAAAATCAACTTAAAGTAAAGATCTCAACTGCCCTCCCTCTAATATAGTGGAAGAAACTGCAGCTTTGCTTAGCAGAGCAAGGATTTGATAGTGAAAATTCTCCCCACACAAAGTTCTCCCATTGCCTACATTATAGGAAAGGTTAATAGCAGGCCCTTTCCTGAGATTTAAATCCAACAGTCCAGGGAATTTTACTAATCCTCCCTTACTCTCTCCAAACATTCACATTAACCTCAAGAGGATTATGGGAGAAGGATATCCAATTCTATTGAGAAACAGTAAGGTCACAAGAATGAGGATGATATTGCTAAAGATTTGGAAGAAGAATAGGTGCCTCTGTAGGCAGGGACAGAAGCTGAGCTTCCAAAGAAAGCAGAGAAGTGTTCAAGAGGTGAGGCAAAGTAAAACATATGTCCATACAAAAAACCTGCATACAGATATTCATAGCAGCATAATTTGTAACAGCCAAAATCCAAAATAACTCGAACGTCCAACAATAGATGAATGGAAAAAAAAATGTGGTAATCCATTCAATAGAGTATTATTCAATCATAAAAATAAATGAAGTACTGATATATGCTACAACATGGATAAACCTTGAAAACATGCTAAGTGAAAGAAGCCAGATTCAAAAGCCCATATCGTATGATTCCATGTATATGAAATGTCCAGAATGGGTAAATCCATAGAGACAGAAAGCAGACTGGTGGCTGACAAGGGCTGGGAGGAGGGGAGAATGGGATGAGGAGGGACTACCAATGGGTATAGGTTTCTTTTGGGGGCTGATGGCAATGTTCTGGAATTAGAGAGAGATGGTCGCACAACCTTGTGAATATACTGAAAACCACTGAATTGTAAACTTTAAAAAATGATGTTTATGATATGTGACTTATATCTTAATAAAAAAAAGTTGAAGTATTCTATTTTTGGATTTTGCATTACAAAATAAAGGATCCACTAAGCATTCGTGGGGGTACGGCAATACAGTGATCTCTTCTGCATCAGCAACAGCACATAAAGACTTGCTGGGGGAAGTAAATCTGACATCTAACCGCTAGTTGTGGGATCAGGTAAGGAGAAGACCACTCTGACTTAGGGAGGATACAAGCCCAACAAAGACCAGCCTAGTAGAGTAACTGTCAGTGAGTGGTCTTCAGAGAAGTGGCGGCAACTCAGGGACTCTACCAGTGCAGTGTGGAAATTTGCAGGAAGGGGAGCTAAGATACATGGAGCTGTCCAGTGGAGGGCCTTCCCTGGCTGGGACTAGAGCCCAAGAGAAGTAAGTCATCCCCATAATTTGGCACCTGCATCTATGAGGTACAGGTTACACAACCATTTTGTTAAACAAGTTAAGTTTTACACAAACGAGATATTTATATCTCAAAGCACACTAAATTAATCTGTATATTAAGACAAAGAAAGTAATGAAGCTTGCAAATACCATCTGCAGTGACTTAAGGGCATAAAATACTCTAAATTTATCTTTTAGAGTACTTAAAAACACCCTTAATCATAATTTTCTCACATTTTACTAAGATAGATAAAGAAAATACACACAATTCAAAGATACTACATATTTGAAAATTGTAAGACCAAGTGATCTTTCAACTACTTGAAAGGAATTGTTTGTTTGTTTGTTTATTTAAATTTTTTAGCTGTGCCACACAGCATGTGGGATCTTAGTTTCCCCGACCAGGGATCAAACCCACGCCCCCTGCATTGAAAGTATGGATTCTTAACCACTGGACCACCAGGGAAGTCCCTTTTTTAAAGAAATTGCAATCCTACAAGTAGAGTGATGGTTTAAACTGTTTTTAACAAGAACATACTTTGATTTAGAAGCCTATTATGTCCCTTATAAAGGGTGTGTTAGAGTAGCTGCAGTGCTATATTAGTAAATTCCTATACTACTATTAACATTTTATAATTTTAAGACCACTAACCAAAAAAAAAAAAATCTATTAAGACCCCACTTCCTTGTTCTTACTCCATTAGAGCCTCTCAAGGGTGACGTGGCTAAGTTAAAACAGCTATTAAAGGAGGAGCAGGTCCTTAATAAGCTCACTCACTTTGGCTAGAAAGAGACTGTCAATGGATTTTCTGTAGCTCTTCACTAATTTCTTTGATTACAACTAAGGGCTCCTTCTTTCCACTCGCAGAGCTCTGCTTATACTTACTTAATGGCACTAATTTTACTTATGCTTTTATTATAATTGCTTGTTTATAATTCACCTTCATTAGAAAACATGCTTCCAGAAAGCAAGGCTATAATTGTCTTGCTGATATCTTGGCAGCTTCCAGCTTTAAATACAGAGGGCCTCTAGAAATGTTAGAAGACACAGATCATATCACTCCTTGGTAGGAATGTAACAATGGCCTTCCTTCTCATTCAGAATTGAAGCCTCACCATAGTCTACGAGGTCCCGCCAAGGTCTGACTGCAGTCCCTCTGAGGGCTCTCCCAGAACCCTCCTTCTCTCAAACTGCTCCACCCACACTACCCTCCCTACTGATCACACAACACACTGAGCCTGCTCCTCACTCAGGGCCTTTCCACTTACTGCTCCCTCTGTCTAAGATACTCTTTCTTAAATGCTCTTTTATCAGCTATCTGTATGGCCTGGCCCTCACTTCACTCATCGCTGGTAAAATGTTACCTTCTCATTTTATAAAATATTGCAACACACTCCTTTGCACTCCATCCCTCCCTTAATTCTTTTCATGCTCTGTTCTGTAGACTTATGAACCTCCAACATACTATGTATTTATTTATAATATTCATTTGATTATTAGGGCATCAGGCCCATAAGGGCAGGGACTGGGCCTTTGTTCACCCATTTCCTCAGCACCTAGAATGATGAGGAACTCACTGTAGGATCTCACATATTTACTAAGTGACTGAAGACTTATGAGTAATCTCTGTGTGATTCTTGGCAAGTCATTAAACCTCTGTGTTCTGATGTTTCTTCTGTGACATAAATGAGTTTTTCTACAATTAGGAAGAACTGACCTAAAATCCAAATTTGAAAAAAATCAATACTTGAGAGAAACAGAAAAGTAACTTCTATAGATATTGACTCTCTACAGAATTAGATTAATCTGGGCAAGTACTTGGCAGCATTTCTATAAACAGGATTTAAGTATGGGTAAAGTGGTCAGTCTAGATGATTGAAGATGTCTGGTCTAGATGACTGTTAAGGTGCTTTCTAATCCTGACATTCCATGATTCTATAACTAGATGATCAACAATTTCCCTCTGAGCTAGAAAAATGCTATGATTTTAAATATACGCTGAATATACTGTTGAAAGAAAATGTTAAAACAAAAAAGATTTCCAAGATTTCCATTATGTTCAACTATGTTCACCACAGTTATTTTCATATGTCAATTCTCAATTGTGATAGATGCAGATTAAATGCAAAGGAATATTAAAAGTTATCAATAGCTATGGCACTGTGATTATAGCAGAGGTGAATACAACAGTGGCTAGAAACACAGGCTTGGAGTCAGACCACCAGGTCCAAATCCCCCTCCAACCCTGGTATGCCACATGTTCTTGGTCAAGATACTTAAATTACCCACTCTTTCTATGCCTTGGTTCCCTTATATGTAAGGGATAAGGATGATAGTGCTCGTCTCATAGGGCTGTTATGAGAATTAAATGACTACTGTTATCTAGTATTTCCTTAAGTATAGGATATTCTTTTTCACATATGCCTCCCAATCATCACCCATAAGTAAATTCCCAGGTCCATTTCAAATTTAATGTCTTCAAAGGAAAGCAAGACCAGCCTAGACAAACTTCTTACCCACCAAAATAGCTTCTACTGAGCTGCAACTTCTACATGTTTGATTTTCCAACAAATGTAAGATGTTCTGAAAATGATCAGCCAGCCTGCATTTGAGTACACAGAGCTATGAAGAAACTTAAGTAAGATAAAGAGCAGAAACCCATATCCACTGACTATTGATTACTAAGTATCAATATGAGGTACTGCACAGGATTATGAAAAAATATGTATTATACAACACAGTTTCTCCCTTCAAGAAGCTTAAGATCATTTAGAAAGGTTAGAAGGTAAAATAAAAGTATTTTAATTAGTGTCTACTTTACACTCACTGACGTCACCTTTTTCATGTTACTAGGGAAACAGATATCTTTGAAATTTTTTTAAATGTAAAACTTAAATAATAAATGTAAAAATTCAAGAATTATCATTAAACACATTATGATTAAATGCCTAAAGAGTCAGAAAGGGCAAGTGCTGTAAGTTTGGAGAACAGCTGGAAGACTCTGGGAAGTACCTACATAAAGGAGCTAATGAAACTTAACATAAAATGATACAGAGCAACAGGAATATAAGCAAAGGTACCACTTATTAATTTGGGTAAGTTTCTTAAATTTCTCTGCCCTCATTTTTTCATCTATGTAATAGGGATAATAATATTGTTATTTTGAAGATTGAGTTAATACAAGTGCTATAAAACTAAGTGCCTTGCATGATAAGCGCTCAAGAAATATGAAATGAAAGGGTAAGTCAAATCACACAAGGTCTTGGCATAGCAGTTAAGAAGGCTGAAAGACTGTCCTTGAGAGCGCACACCTAGTCTTTCTTGTCTTCACAATTTCACAATGCACGGTGTACAATGTCTGCACTTGGTAGCAACAAAATAAATGACTATTGAATTAAATTCATTGTGTGGAAAGGAGAGGAGGTCCTAGAAAACTGAGAAGGATGATAGAACTGTTGTTTCGGTGAAATTTATCTTGTCCTGTGTACAAATTGGGGAGAGACTGGAGATAGAGAAATTAGCTTGGCTATTGCTGTACTAGTCCAGCTTGACAACTCAGCCATCCCTCACGTGAACTTAAGCATATGAAAAGGGAACAGAGGAGACAGGAATTTTAAAAATAATTGGTAAAGAAAGGAAATACTAGCTTAGCTGTCACATTTTAAAACGGACATTATAAATTTTCAATACATATTCGTTGAATGAATGAAGTAAATATTAAAAAAGCACTCATCAACAGCATAAAGCACGTTCAGAGCATTTAACCACAGTGCTTTGAAGTAACTCTAAGATCAACACAATTATACCGTCATTTGCCAGAAGTGCATTTGCTAAGGAGGAAGAAGGAAGGCACTGCCTTAAACTTTCTTAGAAGCATGTCCCATAAAAAAAAATAATAATAAAGAAGAGCCATCCCAATGTGTATAAAGTAGATAACGAACAAGAATCTGCTGTATAAAAAATAAATTGAAAAAAAAAAGAAGAGCCATCCCAGTCACACTCTCACAGACTATACTGAACCAATCAGTGTTATATTCATATTCAAATTACCTTCTAAGTGCTCTGCAGAGTCCTGTAAGCTCCAAGGAGGCTCCTTAAAAGCGGGTGAGGGGGCACTGCAGCGGAAGTGGAATTTGAGAAGGCGGGGATGAGCAGGAATGGCTGTGGGCCTACACTTCTAGCTCTTTTATAAATTTAGTTTCTCTGTAAGATTTTCTTTGAATAAAAATGTCCACAAATAAATTTTTTAAAATTCTGAATGTACAGAATATATGCCCCATAGAATTCTGGCAGTTACAAAACTACTTGTATGGGATTCAAATGATATTTCACCATACACAGCTGTTATATCTCCTTTCATAATATATTTTAAGTCGTTTCTATGACTTTATTGCTAAGTCTGGTTGGTTCCTTCAATATCCATATAACAAACACCTAAGGTCTCCAAATCATTTTTATTGGCCTTGTGAATATGGAGATAAATGAAACATGGCTCTGCACTCTAATACCAGACTGATTTAACAGTAAACTCTATGACATCAAGCAGAAGTGAATAGGAAAAGCTGCCTAAAAGGGCTCCTTACAAATGTAACAATGACAAAAAAGGTTGAGAAGCACTGATGCATATGTTTTGCCACATGTTTTTAAAAAGCTGGTTGTCTCAATATCTTATAATCATACTTTGTGTAATAGTACTGACACAAATTTCATTTTATACTTTGAATGTGAATATGCTTCTGACTCAAATTTTTGAAATATATAAAGAAAGGATATGAGATAAAGATCTACTTGCGAGGTTTTGTTTAGTGCTAATCTCAGTATTTACTTTTTTAATGAAAAGATTTGTAGATTAATTTATATATCTTTTCTTTATCTCCATAAGGTAATCTTGAATTTGATTCTGTTTTCTGAGTCATGGACTCAATTTCTAATCATGTTGTTTATGTCTAAAATGTACAGCAATCGCTGGTATGACAAAAGAAAAACTCCATTTACCTCTCCTAAAATTTAACATTCAGGTTGGCCCAGCTGTGTCAGTCTATGTTATTTCTTATTAAAAACCCTTTGCAGAAAATGGGGCAGTAATGGTTAGTCTTGAACTCCACACAGACCTGGACATGAGGAGTTACCTGAACATAAACTTAGTATTCAGGTCAGGTTACGATTAACCTGAACTTCTCCTTTCTTCTCAGCCCTCTGCTCAAGAGTCAGAAACCAAAAACAAGCTTAGGACCAAGCTGTGTGTAAAGGAATCAGGAAATGACCCCATTTTCAACTGTACTGGGTTACCCATTTAAAATAGGTATATATCACACCTTGCTCCTGGTCATGAAACTAAGCATAAAATATGGGTAAGAACTGAATAGTTTCTTTCCATTTTTAAATAACTTTTACAAAGCTGTTACTATATTCAGAATGTTAACATTTTCACTGCAATGAAAGACTACTTTTGGACATCTCCTATAAAGAAGAGGCCGCATTAGCTAGCTACACTGCTGGAGCTGTCTGGAGACATTCACAGCTGGGAGGAGTTAAGCTTTAACAGCAGGGAGAAACAAGTCACACCAAAAAAAAAATGCAGACATACTAAAAAAGGAAAAACTTTCTAGACCCAAGCTGAGACTGATCTGACAGGGTAAACTTAAAAACAGTTCTGGGATGGAAAGATGGGTGGACAAACACATAGATATGTGATAAAGTATTACAACATTAGTTGCAGGCTTCTAAGTGATGGGCATAATGGTGTTTACTGCACTATTCCTTCAACTTTTTTGTGTAGTTGAAATCTCTCATAAAATCTCTCATAATTTAAAAGCAGTTTTGAATGGCAGACATTCTGAAGGAGAAAAATCAGTTTTTAAGGTTGCACCTAATAAACTACTCTCCAGAGTTGCAATAAGAGCTCGAAAACCCTCTAGCTCTCTAATGAAATGGCAAGCACTGATATAAAGCTGCCAACTACGTTTTTAAATGCCAAAGTTATAGGAGGTTGATCCAAGAAAGCAGAAGGCTAAAAATTCAGGGCGTTCACAAATATTTGAGACGGTCAAACTTTAGCAGAACAATTATCAAAAATAAAGTATCCAGGTATCTATTTTGTCTTGCTAAATTAAGTTCTTTCATCTTGCTTCAACTTACATCTTCTCTATTAGCCGGCAGGTAGGTATGTGTAGCTCTGCAGAAACTGATTCATAATTTACATTGAAATAGTACTACATATATATCTATATAAGAAAGAAAGAGAGAGAGAGAATGTTTAAATAGTGTAGGCTATTTTGCCCTCCATTGTACTTCCTGTTTGCACACCCAGAGTGAGCAGACAGGCTGCATGAGCGAAACTGGTCGTTTAGCCTGCCTCCGTTACCCAGTGCCTCTTACAGTGTGAGCATCCTGGCAGGCTGAGCATGATTCTAGGATATACAAGCGTGCATTTTCTTATCACAAACCTAACCACAAGCCAACTGTGTCTTCCAGAACTCAGCCTCAATGACTGACATGTTCCAATGCTGGAAGAAAATCTAGCATGTTCACGGAAAAATAGTTTGTAAGTCTCTAATTCTTCCTTAGGCATTTTTCAAGGGAAATTTTGACTATCAGTAATTTTTGCATTACATTCTAACTTCAGAACCTCACCCCACATAAGATGCAACTACACTGTACTCTATTCATTTGAAGTATGAGGAGCTCTGGATTGGTGTCAGGAACTGCAGATTCTAATCCCAGGTCTACTGCTAATTAGCTGTGTGATCCTGGGCAAGTAACTAACTTCCGAGTCTCAATTCCCTCAACTGTAAAATAAGGCAGTTGATTCAGATTGTCTCTAAGTTCCCTGAACACTTTTAACTATCTATGAATCCATGAATATTTTTTTCATAATTTGTTAGCTATATGTTTAGCTAGTGTCATTTACCTAAAAAGCAGTTCGTTATCTAATGATGAATAATACAAATTGGCAATCAGCAGCTCAGAGAATTAGCAAGGTTATTCAATACTAATACACTGTGAAGTCTGATAACTTTCTTTTCCAGAAAGTAAAAAGACTGAAAATTTTCACTTTAAGACCTCTATTTTCCCAATATTGAAAAAACATTCAGCAACAGAATCATTATATTATTCACCAATATTGGAAGCAGATGTGATTAAAGTCACAGTTGTTCTAAAAGGTAATTTTAACCCTGTATTCTTCAAGGTGGTTTATAATGAAATAATCTATTATGTCAATAATGCAAATATAGGAAAAGGATACAAAGAATTGTTTGCTGACTAAAATGTTTAAAATTCACTATTTCGAGCTTAAGAGCATTATGTAAAAGATAGTTTTGTTCCTTTTACCACCTCTATATTTTACAAACGCACACAAAAAAATCTGCCCTCATTCCTGCACTTTGCTGCAGTGGTTTGCAAATGTGACTGCATATTAGAATTATCTGGGCAGCTTAAAGACTTTTTTTTAAAGTCTGATGAGCAGTCCTCCCCAAAACAATTGGATCAGACTCTCTGGAGGTGAACCCACAAGCATTAAAATTTTGGAAAAAATCTCCAGATGATTCTAATGTGCAGTCAGACTTCAGCCCCCAAATATCACATATGGGAAAGGAAGTTGGGGAGGGGGCTTTTCTGTTCTTGTTGTTGAAATGATGGGTAGGCTCAAGCAAATACAAAGGTTTAAGTTTGGTCTTCACCAAAGAAATATAAAAATTAAAATTCCAATGATCTTTGGATTAAAATATAAACATTTTTTGCATTTTTTAAAAATAAAAATGTTTTAAACTCCAAATAGCTTTCATTCAATATATTAAAACACACAGATGTATTTTTATCTATATAGTGAAATAGCTACCTAAATACAAGAGCTTTCTACTGAATTCACTTTTCTAAGTTTTCTCAAATTACATGGTATATAGACAGATGCTCAATCTTTGCATTCCTTAAAAGTTGACAGTATATACATTTTAGAAATCGGTATCATTTAGTGCATCAAGAATATAAAATGTCTTTATTTTATCTGCTGTGGCATCATATATTATTGATTCTCGTGTTTTCAATTATAATTTCACTGCTAATAAAAGCAGATAAGATAGCAAAGTATACTTTAACAATAGCAGGAATCATTCGTAAGTAAATGAAAACATATTGAAATTTAAGAAAAGACACCTTTAGAGTCACCTTGGAATGCTGAGTAGGTAGTCTAAGGTGACACTCAGCTCATCCATATTTGTCTGTTCCAGGCATAATGGAATTGTCAGAATGAGGCCACTTCGCCTGTCCTTTCCTCCTATTAAAGAAAAAAATATATAAATTTAACATGTAAGAGATATTAAAACACTAAATGAATTATATATATTTGCATCCAATGTTACTACAACAATTACAAGTTTAAGACATCGGTAAAAAACAATCTAATGGCTGTTTATTTTATATATTGTAAATGTTTATAGTAGTACAGCAAAATTATACAAAATTTAGAAAAAATAAGAGGAAAAAAATTCACCAATGAAATCTTCACTTAAACATAGCAATTTTCATTTTGTTTAATTTCTTCCATTTAGTCTGCTTCTGATTGTAATCAATTCATCAAACATCTATTGTGTGCCTAGCACAGTAAGCATTTGCAAGTAAAATAACAAAAATTTCTAATCAACCTAGGAAGAAAAACTTTAAGTCGTAAGAAATAACAGTATGAAATATGACAGATAATTTGCTAGGCTGTGTTGTACAAAATATATATAATATTATAAAAAGGGATTTAGAAAATGGAGAAAATGATAAGAGCTGTAATAAATGTAAAAAACTTCATAGAAAAGTTAAAACTTAAGAAAAATGAATAGAATTTATAAACCAAGTCCAAAGAGCATTCCGTGATGAGGAATGATCTGAGTTAACTCACAAAGGTCAGACAGGCATTCTTTGTTCATGAGGCAATAAAGGGAAAGCCCTGTCCAGCTGAGAAGAGTGCACGGGACCTGGATATAGAAGTCTGAAAGCCAGGAAGTGGAACGCACTTACATTTCATGGATGTTCAAGTTCTCTTCGATTTTCCATAAGCATTAAAATATAACTAGTACTTTTATACACACACAGTTTCTTTGAAAGCTCCCCACATGATTGATTTTCTCACTGAAGTCCATCTTTTGACCCAACTGACATTTATGGCAATTTTAGAAACTTAAAAGCCAGCAAATACTAAAGCAAACAATTTTATATGATCTCTATCACTAAAAACTTAAAGCACTGAATTGAAAAAAAATGATTCCTATGAATAACATGGATGCAATTCACAAGGTACCAACCATAAATGATCTTTTATCATGTAAATTACTGATAGTCAACCACTTTGTTTAATCTCAATAAATGGCAATTTCAAATGGTTCAACTTAATCGAGAATCAATAGTGACTTCAACTGCAAATGTTGTTTTGTTTAGAATACAGGTTTTATTTTTTTTTTAATAGACTGCAACCGTGGCTTTCAAACTGTATCCCCTGAATGATTTTGTTGGTTTGAGAAGTTTTTCTCTATTATTAAAAAAGTTTGAAAATTACTGGTTGAAATAATTAACGGTCAAGAGCAAGTCAAGAGGAATTGGGTTCAGAGAAGTCTCATTTTCTCCTCAAAAATCACTAAGCCCTGCATTAAACCAAACTGCAAAAAGGTTCATATCTGAATTGCAGCACTCTGACCCACTGTGGAATTGTCTGCAGAGCACAGGTCTAACATACAGGATTACATTTAACCTCATGCCTTCAGCTTTCACTAAGGGACAATAAAATAATCACCAGTGTAGATGCAAAAGAAGGCAGATGTCAAGAAGAAGAAGATTTTCAAGATAGGTATGGTCACTAGGGTCAAATGCTGCACAGAGACAAGTAAAATAAGAATGCAAAAATGTCACTGATAAAGATTTTTTTTAAATAGTAATATCCACTCTTGGCAACAGTATGGGCAAAGTGGCTTTTTTTTTAAATTGAAGTATAGTTGATTTACAGTGTTTCAGATGTACAGCAAAGTGATTCAGTTATACACATACATATATATCTATTCTCTTTCAGATTCTTTTCCATTATAGGTTATTACAAAATATTGAATATAGCTCCCTGTGCTATACAGTAGGTCCTTGTTGTTTCTATATTTCATACTTAGTAGTGTTTATCTGTTAATCCTAAATTCCAAATTTAACCCTCCCCTCGTTCCCTTTTGGTAACCATAAGTTTGTTTTATATGTCTGTGGGTCTATTTCTGTTTTCAAACATGCATTTTCATACACTGGTGGGAGAAACAACAATTGACATAATATTCTTATAGGGCAATCTGACAAAACCTTAAAATGTAAGTGTAAATTCTCTTTAATACTTCCAGTTGTAGGAATTTATACTGCTGGACTTGTACAAAATGCACAAACTGAATAATAACGTTTCCTACAATACCATTCATATCATAAGAAAATAGACAGAAAACGTAAGTGTCAACTGGTAAGGGAAGAAGTTTTTTTAAAAAAGAAAACACATATTAAATAAAGAACTAATATTACTGGTGGAATTCAATATCTTATTTTCTCCTTTATAATGTACACTAGAAAAACATGCCAATTTACAGAGAGATACAATATACATTGAAAAGGACATTAGTAGCCTAAATATCAAGACAATTCTGAAAGGACCTAAAGAGTATAAGAGAGAAAAAGCAAGATAATATAACTTAAATAATCTTCAATAGGTGGGTCACAGTACCTATTCTAAAGCATATGCAAATTTACTCAATGGTCCAAAATTCCAGAAAATTGCTACACCCAGCGTCACCACTGCTTTCACACTAGTAACATATCTCGAAACTTCTCTTTGACTCTTCTCAGTCAATGCAGACTTTGGGTTAATAATGGAAGGTAAATTCAAGCCTTATGACCAAATTCGAGCAGTAAAAAGTGAAAACCATGTAATTCATATCTCATAACTCCCCCTCATAGGAAGATGGAAGACAAAAGCTAGGATGGGATAACACAAAAATGAATTACTCTATATTTCAGAAACAATACTTTAGATGCTGGTTAGTCAATTATTCTCAGCCTGTATTAATTATTTCATTTTTATATGAGAAGTGAGATGTCATGACATCTACCTTGTAGAGGTCATTTAATCAAATTACAGAACAGAATAAAAACTGGCTGCCAAGCACCAACAGTGACAGAGTTGGCTTGCACAGCTATCCATTCTGAGTAAAAGGTATCTCAGAAATACCTTTAAAACAAAACCTTCAGAGAAAAATGAAATGTCTTTCTGCCAAACTTATCAAAGAATAAAAGATTAAACAAATTTATACATCAAACACTTCCAATTTTAAGAAGAAAACATACCTGAAAGGAAGGCTAGTTTTTTCTTCAGAATGGGTAATATTACCGAGGCCTCCATTTTACTCCAGTAAACTTCCTCTAGTAAATTTTCCTTTCTGAAAACACAGAAAGTTAAATGTCAACTACAAGATAATAATTACTCTATGAAATATATACAGGCATACCTCATTTTATTATACTTCACTATATTGTGTTGTTTACAAATTGAAGGCTTGTGGCAACCCTGCATTGAGGAAGTCTACTGCTCATTTTTCCACCAGCATTTGCTCATTTCGTGTTTCTGCGTCACATTTTGGTAATTCTTGCAATATTTCAGACTTTCTATTATTATATTTGTTATGGTGGTCTGTGATCAGTGATCCTTGATGTTACCACCGCAAAAAGGTTACAACCCGCTGAAGGCTCAGATGATGGTTAGCATTTTCTAGCAATAAAATATTTTTAATTAAGGTATGTACATTGTTTTTTTAGACATAATGTTATTACACAATTAACAGACTACAGTATTACATAAACATAACTTTTATTTGTACTGGGAAACCAAAAAATTCATGTGACTTGCTTTACTGCAGTATTTACTGTGGTCGTCTGCAACCGAGCCAGCAGTATCTCTGAGGTATGCCTATATTTATGGCTTACGCAGGGTTTCTCAATCTCAGAATTATGGACATTTTGAGTCAGATTATTTATTCTTTTTTGTAAGGAGTTGTCGCATGCCTTGTAGAATATTTAGCAGCATCCCTGGCCTCTACCCACTAGAATACTTATAACATTCCCCCTTCCCAGTTGTGACAACCAAATGTCTCTAGACACTGCCAAATATCCTCTGGCAGGCAAAAATCACAGCTAGTTGAGAATCACTGGCTTAACTGTTTTTCGGAGCAATGTTCTTAGGCTAGAACAGTGCTTGGTACATAGCAGTAACTCAATAAATTATTTGTTGGATAAAGGAATGAATCAATTAATCAAACTTGCAATATTCTATTACTCTCCTTATTATTTACACAGCTTAATTCCAAATATCTGATTCTTTCAGATCCACTATTAAATGGCTTTCTCTCACTTCTCATATTTTTGCTTCCCCATAACATATGATAACTCACCTTATACTCATGTTTACCTCAAGTTATTTCCCAATACACTATTTCAATTTTTGCCCTCACTGTTAACTGTCTCTATCTCTCTACACTTTATATTTTAAATTTGCCAGGGAAAAATCTGATTAGCCTAGTTATCTTTTTGTACCAAGCCATAATTCACTGATCTTGGTTTAGTTTTCTAGTGTTCACTCAGGTACCCCCAGGGGTTATGGAAAATACAAAATGGGACTATCCATACAGCAAGGGCTAAGAGCAAGACAGTTTCCTTTAAATGGGAGCTTTGGCATGGCAGGCATCTATATGCTTGGCCAGTCCAATGTACCATCAAAGCAGGATTTTAAGAAAAGCAGGACGTTCAAAACAAAACAGAACAAGAAAATCAAAGGTTCAATTATATTAGCCACCTAAACTTAAATTTCATGTCTGAGAGAGTATTCTCCATCACATTTATCCCTCCTTCCCTTGTCCTACACCCACGCACCATCACTATATACTGACAGTTCCTTGGGTGACACTGTAAAATTGCATTGCATTTAGTGAAAGTATACTCTTTTATAAACAGCCTCCTCTTTTTTTATTGAACTATAACTGACATAGAAAATATATTAGTTTCAGGTGTACAGTATGATTTGATACTTGTATATATTGTGAAATGATCACCACAATAAATCTAGTTAACATCCACTACTATAAATAGTTGCAAAAAATTTTTTCTTGTGATGAGAACTGTTAAGACCTACTCACTTAGGTCTTTCAAATATGCAATATAGTGTTATTAACTACAGTAATCAGAAAGCACACTCTCTTGAAAATAATTTTCCAGCAGAGCAGAAAATGTGACTCTGTATTACTTATTCAGCAAATACTTGCTATGAACCTATCCCATTTCAAGCACTGTGCTTTCAGCTGGAGCTAAAAACTCAAGTCACAGCCTTGCCCTGAAAAAAATGTAGTCTTTTGAAAAAACTCCCAGATTACTTGGGGAAAAAAAGATGTAGTCTTATTACTTGTCAGATAATGACTACACAAGCAAGACTACTTAAAGAAGTATATTATTTTACAGCTTTTGTATATACAACTAAAAGAAAATCACTACTATTTGTATATATCTACAAAAGAAAACATGCTGTCAAAGTAAATATGATATATTCTCCAAGTTTGATCCTTGAGTATTTGTTTGCAATTTGTTCTTTCAGTTTTGTTCTACAACAGCCCAGGCTAACATACAATTAGTAGGAAGAATGACGGAAAAGCTCATGTTTTACATGTTTAACCTAAAATAGTAGCACTTCATGTTTCCAGATCAGTATCTTGACCTGATGAGTTTTTTCTCCAGCACTACAAGAACCAGACAGTTCAGACTCACGTCTAAGCTCCCTTCTCTGGTGACCAGCTTGTCAAAGACCAGATATAAAAGTCTGATAATGATGATTAAGCAAGTTAACATTTACCAAGTGTTTACTACAAGCAAACATTGTTCTAAATGATTTACTTATATTAATTTAATTACTCCTTACAACATTTCTATGAGATAACTACTATTATTAACCCCATTTTATAGAAAAGTGAGATAACTACTATTATTAACCCCATTTTATAGAAAAGTAAAATGGGGCTGAGAGAGATTAAATGCAGCCCAACATCTCAAAGCTAGTAGGTGGGGAAGTCAGGATTCACACCCAGGCAATCTGGTTCCAGTAATGATGTTCTCATATCACGTGATCAGCTTACCAATAAAACAGCCCTGAAAATATCCAGTGACATCTGGCCAACTGAACAAGATGGAGTTCTAGCTTTTGCAATATCGGTGCAAATGTCAACACAGTGAAAGGGGCATTACTAAGAATTATTATTAAAATAGTTTTGAACTCACAGACCCCCCCGAAACCTAGTAACAAGAGAACTGCTGATCTAGGCTGTCAATGGGATGCTCCAGACAACTTCTCAACTGCCTTTGTGTCCTTCCTATTTTCTGGGCCTATTTCTCCATCCTTCTCATAAATTCTGAGTTATATAACATCCTTCTAATGAACCCCTTTCTGCTTAAGTTTTAGCTAGAGCAGCCTTCTCTTTTAGTCAATGGAGAAACTTGGTACAGGAAGCAAAACTGCAATTCAGAGTTTGGTAGGTCATATCTGCAATCACTCAGCGTCGCTGCTTCTTCTTTGTAGGTTCCCCCCCCCCCCAATCTGTTGCCATTTATTCTGAATGAAAATGTCCATCAATACACTGAGGGTTAAGCCTTGTCACAATAAAACCTAATTAATCAGTACCCAAGAAAAAAGAACCTCTGGAATTCCTAAGGCATAAGAAATGATAGCTGCAGGTAACCCTTTGAATAATATGTGTGTTATCTAAGCTTTGCAAGTCAGGTTATCAATTTTATGCCAGCAAGTGACATATTTTTTACCACTGTGTTCTCCACATACTTAAAGTGCAAAAGGGAGATGGTTTCAATCTCTACCTTGGCAAACTATAGTACCCAGAAGCAATCTTACATTTCATCACTGTCTCCTGAGACACAGATGCTCTTTCCAAACTTTCCATGACTTCACAAAACCACCTCAGTATGGCAAAATACTAATTTTTTTTTTAATCCAACAGCCTTTTTTTTTTAAAGAACATTTTGAAAGTGATGAAAAAGTAATTTAAAGTCATGAGAAATACAGATTTTTGGCTGTGTGCGCCAATATCAAATGAATTGATGAATAAAATGTGAAGCAGTCAAGAGATGAAAGCTGTAATGTTTACTCTTTATATCTTCCTCCCTTCTACAGTCTCCTTTACATCAATCTCTTTCATTGTTATCATAAAAGAGATGGGTAATAAAAAGTAATGATTAGTGTACTACTAGTTCCAATTAAATGTGGTTTTGCAAAAGTCATTTGTTTTACATTTTTCAAGTCACTAGCACAGCCATAAGAAAAAAAATCTGCCTATTTCTAGTTATATAGTTCATAGAATAAAGTAATGTACAAAACACACAAAATAAAGAGAAAATCCTGCAAAAGACAATACAACCATCCACTACCGTCACCACAACAAATGTTAAATAACATGAGGTATCTGCTCATGCTCTTCTCCACTGGGTAGATATAGATCATTATTTTTCACAAGAAGCTTATTCAACCTAAATATATCTGAGTGAATTATATTCTCAAACAAGGAATGAAGTCAGTGGCGGCAGACATATACCTGATATGAATCAATGGAAGTGACAAGGAAAACACGTTTTTTAAAAAATTTGCCAGTGAAGCGGGCCAAAAAATGGCAGAAAATTCAACAATTCACAACTTGCTTAACACAAACATGTCATATTTCATATATGGCTATTTTAAATGACCTAATTTAAGTCACGATTTATTATACGTAAAAGAGGCAGAAAGCCAGAGTTTATAGCAGGTGAGGTGCCTTGGAAACTGGTGAATATAAAGGAAAATGTGCAACCATGACTGCATGTTGCTTTCAACCAAAAGCAAGAAACAGCAAAGTAAATTAACATTGTTCCTAGGTGCAAAATAAACCTTACCTAAAAACAGAATCCTACGTTAGGGATGATGAATTCTGAGAAATTCTGAAAAATGTAAGGAGACTAGGTTTCAACTGATATTTGTATCTATCTTCTAGTTTGAACATCTTTCTCAAGATCTTGAAGAGTTAAAAGAGGAAAACTGGGGCAACTAAGTAGTTAGAGACCAAGTCCCATTTATCTTTACATTTACTTACTCATTCATTCACTCATTTAACAAATCTACAATAAGCACCTACTAGATCGAGTCAAGGCGAGGCGCTGGATATATTTGGCATTCAAAAAATATCTGATTAATGAAGGGATAAATGAACGAACAAATGAACAAACATATGAGACCAACAGTAAAGGGAAACACATACCCTAGGAAACCTAACGTTATCACAACTACCTGAGAGTCAACACCTTGTGGTGTGATCATAGACCACATGTGCATACTTTTCCTTCAAAGCGGCTCCTCCCAGCTCCTTCTACTGGGACACTCTCCCACGGATCCAGCCGCTACATAAATCACTGGATGCCAGAGGAAGGCAGGTCTATGATGATGGTAAGGGGACCTCAATGGGTGCTATAGCAATGGGCAGCCGTTAGAGGGCAGCAGAGGATGTGTTTAAGGAGCAGGAAAAGCGAACTGCAGGCCTTTTAATCAAGACTGGGCAAATTACACTTCAAAAGAGACTGTAATTGATGATATGAGTGGGTACACTGGAACTCCTCTCTCAATAAGCATAAATCAACCAGTTTATTTGGAAAATTTAGTTAGATTCTTCGAAGAGGCATTTTTAACAACCAGTGAAAACCCATTAAGATAGCCTAAGGCTAACTAAATCATCTCTAATGAGTCTACATCATGTAGACACGTAATGGCAATGAACAAAATCAGAATGCAGGCTCCTCAGTCCTGCATTTTCAGAAGAAATACTATAGCTGTCCTTAAATTCAGATTAGAAATACCTTCAACTACTGTGACACAGCAAGAGCAATCCTAGAAGAAAACAAACAAGCACACATAGGTACTCACTACTACCTAACTGGGCTCGTCACACTATGTATCCATATATAAAATTATGCAGAAGTCAACATTACTCAACTTTAGGAAAATATATCAGTAAAGCAGATCAACAGTTGAAAATACCTGTCATTTTTTTTATTATTGTAGGTGCCAGTGTATGATTACTAATCTGGTTTTACAATAACACTGACAGTTCTAAATGAAAGAAAAACAATCCTTTTGGACAGACTTTAAATGAAAATGATAAAATAATTATTAACTTTCATCAAAATACAGATCTATGCAAAACAGTAATTCTTCTAAATAAAACTGAAAGCTGAAATATCAAGTATTTTACAGACGGATCAGGACCTAGTTTATTCAGTGAGGGAGGGAGGAAGCGGAAAGAGAAAGTTCTGAGGTTTCTATGAAAACATAATCTACCTTGAAAGACAAGAAAATTCTATATTAAAGGTCCAATGGGACATGAAAAGTCCTACACTGTATTTAAACGTCAAAAATTCAAAAGCTTATGGTAATGATAGCCTACCACTTAAAAACCCTTTTCAAAAACAATATAAGCAACTACCCTACATCACCCTCCCTGCCCTGCCCCCTCTCCACAGGAGCCAGACACCAATATCTACAAAGTCAAAGGGAAGTCAGTTCTTTAAGGATTTCCCCACCTCTCTAGCTAGTCTACCAAACCCTTAGCAGCAGCAAACTTTCATTTTTGAAGGCCCAGCTTCAAGAAGTCCTTTACTCCATGACTTTTTCAAACCTTTGGCTTTTCTTGTCTGTGTTAATTTATAGATAAATCCTCCTTCACCAAAATTGGGGCAGCAAAAGGAAAAAGGAATATTGCTTTAGAGAAGTGAATCAGGCTGATAGAATTCCAATAAGGTAAAGGTATTTCTGGCATCCCCAGCTATAGAGTACCCTATAGCTAGGGCTTCTTCACCTGCTGTCAGAGCTCTCTGAGGTGAGCTCTCTTCCTGCACGGCTTCTGCATCTGAGTATTGCACTCCAAGAAGACTGGACCGCTTCCTTCCCCAGGGCAATGGATGTGTCTACTGAGTTCACCTGCCTGGGTACAGGTCTTCCTCCATCATCAGGGGAAGCACATGATAACTTTACAAACTCATGGTCTTATTTCTAGATCCCAGCCTCTCTTGACCTGCCGTAGGTGTCTCCTCCCTTCCTCTTTATCTCACAATTTCTCTGGGTCATCACTAAACCTGTTCTCTACTGACCTTTATCCTAGCAAGAAATGTTCCTCCTCTACACTTGGCAAAGACATACATGCCTTTCATTGAGCTAATCTCAGGCTAAATCTAATTCAGACATATAATAGTCTAACGGATTTGAACAGAAGTTCATATGTATCATCAAGTTCCTAATTCTAAATAACTGACATACAAATTAACTTTTAGTACCAAATTGTTTATATGTTGGATACCACACATATACAAAAGAGTACTTTTGTTCAAATGAAACAATATATATATAACACATGAATTAAGACTTTGGCACTATTAAGTTTTTTTGTTTATATAATGCAAATATTTGGTATATACCAAACACCACACTGGACAAAAAGTTAAAAATATAGTACAAAAGAAAGTTTAAAAAATTTAAGTTAACTAAAGAGATGGAAAAATGCTCAAAAAAATGGAAATTATTATGGCATTATCCAAGCAGAAAGAAGCCAGTGGAACATGTGAAAGTTGTCTTCCATCAGATTAAAAGTCCATTTAAAAAAACCATGTATATTATAATGTATTTTTGAGGTAAAACTACAAAAACAATACTGAACATACTGCAAATCCTTTAACTTGTTCAGTAACTAAAATGTCACATCACAATCACATGGAACAAAGTAATATAAGACATACGGAAAACTGTGAACCAGCACCTGTTATCCCTCAGAAGGATTGTTAGCAATACTAGATATCTTTCCCAAGCAAAGTCCTCCCCGACTGAAGACCTTTCTGCCATGGGATTCTGTTCCAAAGAGTTGTTCTCCCTGAAAGGCAGTCTGGTGCAATGGTAAACATCATGGTCTTAGAGCCAGGGTGTGACTCTGAGGCAGCCACTTACTAGCTAGGTGGTTTGGGCAATTCCTTTACTTTCTTTTATGGGCATAATCACCGAACCCACAGGACCCAGGATTAGGTGAGCTAATGTATGTATAGTCTTTAGTATACTCCAGAATGTTAAACACTCAATAAATGGTACCTATATTATTAACAGCTAAATTTTCCTTCCTCCACCAATTACTAGCTTACTACCACTGATTCTCCACGAAGGCCACAGCCAAAGCATTCCCACTAAGGCCTTCTTGGTCCAACAAACTAAAATGGGCACAAACATATTACACATAGCTTAATACATCTTGGCATTTTTTTATGTTCCAAGAGTATTATTTCATCCTCAGAACAACACATATTAATATCCCCATTTTTTCTGATGAGAAAGACTGAGGCACAGAGAAATTAAATAATTTGCCCAAGGTCATACAGAAATTAGTAGATTTATAACCAGGGATTTAGAACCATGGAGAGCATCTACTTCAATTTTTTCATTTTATTAATAAGGAAACTGTCTCAGTACATTTGGGCTGTTATAATAAAAATATCATAGATTGAATGGCTTATAAACAACAGAAGTTTATCTCTCACATTTCCGTTCAGACTGCTACAATGAAAATACCATGAAGTGGGTGTCTTATAAATAAAACAAATTTATTTCCCACAGTTCTGGAGGCGGGGAAGTCCAAGATCAAGGCACAGGGAGATTCAGTGTCTGGTAACGGCCCACTTCCTGGTCCTCAGAGAGCCATCTTCTACATTTGTCCGTACATGGTAGTAGGGCAAGGGAGCTCTCCAGGGTCTCAATACTAATCACCTCCTAAGGCCCCATCCAAATACCATCAACTGGGGATTAGTTTTCAACATATGAATTCTGGGGGGATACAAATATTCAATCTAGAGCAGAAACAGAGATCTACAGACAGAGATTTACCCTTCTAAGGCCACAAAGCACGTGAGTACTAGCATGAAACTCAGACTCCTAAAACCCTGCACAGAGCTTCTCTCCACTACACTGTCACATAATAAAATCAAAATTAAAAACACATGAATAAAAGAGAACCATTATTTCTACATATGTTAATAATTTTTTAAAACAATTATGTCCCTGTGAAAACATACACACAAATGTTCATAGCAGTATTAGTCAAAACACTAAAGACATGGAAACAACCAAATGTCCATCAATTCTAAATGGATAAACAAAACATGGTACATCCATATAATAGAATATTACTTAGCAATAAAAAGGAATGAAATATAGATACATGGTACGACATGGATGAACCTTGAAACATTATGCTAAGTGAAAGAAGCCAGACACAAAAAGTCACAAATTGTATGAGTCCATTTATATGAAATATCCAAAAGAGGCAAATCTATAGAGACGAAGTAGGTTAGTGGCTGCCTAGAGGTGGGGAAGTGTGGGGAATGCACTGCTAACAGGCAGAAGGATTCTTTGGAGGCGATGGACGTGCTGTGAAATCAAATTGTGGTGACGAGTCTATTTAAATCTATTTAAAAAATCACTGAATTGTACACTTAGATTGGGTAAATTTTATGGCTATAAATTTTACCTCAATAAAGCTAACAAAAAATAATTAAAAAAACAAAAAACAGAATTGCTCATTTTGTAAATCAGGAAAATCTGCATGAAAGTGATGAGCACTTTAAGTATTAAAAAATAAAAACTAAAGATGTGTAAGCAATATGTTCCAGAAAGTCTGTACAATGAATTGCATATGCTGAGCATTTTATCCCCTGACTTCCACTATAATTAGAACACACTACTATGACAGAACTTCAGCTGCAAAGACAAATTTCCTTCAACATTGTACATTCTGGATGGAGTAAGATAAGAAAAAAGATTAAATGGATTAAATAGAGGGAAGAAAGGAGAGTGTAAGCAATAATATTGATACCACTTTTATGTTCACAGTTGCCCAAACTATCACTTTAGGTAAACTGGCATTTAGATTTGCTTTTTATTTTTAACCTATACGGAGATTTATAAATAATGGTCTTATCTCAGGGTATCTCAAAATTTTCATACCAACACACATAAAAATATCCAAGATTTGAATAAAGGTTAAATATTTATTGCTTTCAACAGTATCACATGTCTTAAAACAAACTGTTTACTTTTGATAAAAGTGTAAAATATGGGCTTCCCTGGTGGCGCAGCCGTTGCGCGTCCGCCTGCCGATGCAGGGGAACCGGGTTCGCGCCCCAGTTTGGGAGGATCCCACGTGCCGCGGAGCGGCTGGGCCCGTGAGCCATGGCCGCTGAGCCTGCGCGTCCGGAGCCTGTCCTCCGCAACGGGAGAGGCCGCAGCAGAGGGAGGCCCGCATACCACAAAAAAAAAAAAAAAAAAAAAAAAAAATGTAAAATATACCTCTGAATTAAAATAATACTAAGACTTTTCGGCATTCCCTAAAACTCAAAGGCTTAGAGGATCACTCAATGCAAATCACTTTGTTTTTTTCTTTTTTCTTTTTTTTTTTTTTGCGGTACGCGGGCCTCTCACTGTTGTGGCCTCTCCCGTCACGGAGCACAGGCTCCGGACGCGCAGGCTCAGCGGCCATGGCTCACGGGTCTAGCTGCTCTGCGGCATGTGGGATCTTCCCGGACCGGGGCACGAACCCGTGTCCCCTGCATCGGCAGGCAGACTCTCAACCACTGCGCCACCAGGGAAGCCCAATGCAAATCACTAAAAGGTGGAATGTGAAATTAGTTATCTGTATATTTCCTTATACCTCCAAATAAAATAACGACTAATATTATTGAGAATGTTCTATATATAAAGCAGTATCCTAATCCCTTCATGTTCATTGCTTCATTTATAACTCACAACTATCCTATGAGGCTAGAATTACTGTTATTACCATTTAACAACTAAGGAAACTGAGGCTAAGTGAGATGAAGAGTGGTTAACGTGCCCAAGGTCGTGCAGTTAAAAAGCAGCAAAACTGGCATTTAAACCTAAGGCTGAGTCCAAGGCTTAAGTGACATCACTTCTCATGCTCTTGTTTAACACAGTGACCTGTATTATGATATGAATAATAAAGGTCTTTAACATCTCTCAAATAGAACTGTTCATTTTTTCAGATGTAATGACAGTATGGTTATATTTATTAAAAAGACTACCTTATTTTTTAGTGACAGATACTTCAATATTTACAAACAAAATATGTCTGGGATCTGCATCAATAATGGGGAGGGGCAAAATACATGGAATAGGATTGGTCACATTGACAATTGTTGAAAGTAGACAGATGATGGGTGAACAGTGGTTCATTTTACCACTCTCTCTGCTCTTGTATGTTTGAAAATGTCCATGATTAAATTAAGAAAAAATATTCACATATTCACCAACATATCCTAAAGCTCTTTATGTAGAAAGATCTGAGTATTTGGTCCCCATGTAAAATTGCTGAGGAGGAGAAGACCAATTCTGACACACAAAATAACCAGAAGATAAAAAGAAGCAGATAGGCAGGCAGAATCCCTGCTTTCACCGCTGCGTTGGCACTGGAGACTTGTTTCCTGTGCCTTTAGGTTTTTCTAACTTTGTGACTGGAGTCATTTTCCCAGCAGTCTCCCTCTTTTATATATCACTATATCATACTCTTTTATAAGAAATTAAATTACTAAAAAAAGCAGAAGCTTATGTCCACAACAGGCATTCACTGTGATGTAGTGGCTGGTCAGAAGACAGGAAGATCTCTTAGGTGGAAGACTCAATTAAGTACCATACTGTTTGACTCAAAAAAGAAAGAGAGTCCCAAGGTTTTGCATGTAACACATATTAACACTTAAGAGCATGTTCCAATTTAATAACAACTTGTTTTACCTATACAGTCAACAGAGCCAAAAAAGTTATTTCTGAAATCTTATGCAGGTGTTAGCTCAGTCATTTGAATGCATCCACTTGTTTGCCCAGGACAAAGCCTGGCACATGACCAGTGCACAATAAATATTCATTGAATAAAATCCCTTCTCACAATCCTGCCAGCTTTCTCGTTTAAGTGTCACTGGGCAGAATAATTAGGAAGAAGGAGAAGAAGCAAGGGAAAAACAATCAGATAATTTTAAATTTGACAAAGCACTATGAAAAGAGCATGCATTTACTCTGAAGAGAATATTAAATTACATAGTTCAGGGACCTTAACTGAAACATCTTGGGACCTGGCCCATCGGGATCATGAATGAAGAGAGGCATTTTATAAAGCCTTCTTTATGCTGAGCCAACTCTAAATTTTGGCTTTTAGAAATGGCTTATTTAACTTTACTACATTTATAGCCTAAGTGAGTTTTCATTACCTATTTTCAACACTTGGAAAAAGTCACTATTTAAATGAACACTTTTTCATTTTCTGAAATTGCATCTTCACTTTTATTACAGCATTCACCATCAGCCCCTCCTCCACCTCACTTTCTCATTTTAATATCTATAAATACTTTTCAGTTCCTAGTTCTTTCTTGCAATATTTAGATGGCTCCTGATTCTAGCACCCACATCTCACTTGTCAGATCATCTGATCTGTAGAATCCACAAAACAACCACGGAGGAAACTTTGGGATTCCTCTGGACAGCCAAAAAGAAGCTTTGACAGCAAGTATTTTGAATAATTGAAGCAATATCATGTCTGCCATCAACTAATCCTATATTTTGGAAGGGAGACTATGGCAACAGCAATTAGAAAGAATACTACTTTTTTATTGGAACACACTACATACAAAATCAAATTTTTTAAAGTAAGAAACTGTTTACTTTACAGAAAAATGATTTAAGTTTAAAAGGGCTTTCTTGAAGTGGCCCCTGCTTCTAGTACAAAGCATACCAGTTAGGTAGGAGGCAACAAAGCAGCACTTCCCATTTTTAATGACTTCTGTACTGTTTGTGGAAGCCCTGAAAATAAGCAGAGGCAGAAGGGTGTCATAATTAAGAACTAGAGTCAGACTGACCTGGGGTCAAATCCTAACTCTGCCCCTTATCAGCTGTGTGACCTTAAGCAGGTTGCTTTACCTCTCACCCTGGTTTTAGTACCTAAGAGGGCCCAGCTGCCATTCTGTGTAGGGTGAAAACCCAGCTTTCAATAAATCCCATTTTAGCTTAAGCTCATTACACTGGCTTCAATGCTTAAAATTAAAGGAACTAAAAATAAAACAATCACCCTTCCTGAACTCCATCCTTAAGATCCTCCCCGCTCCCAAGAATCTTCCTTGATATTGATATCTATCAACCAACCACTGAAGCAAACTGAGACACACACAATCCTTTCACCTACCAGAGGTATGTACTCTGCTACAGGAGGTACTCTGCTACAGTAACAGAGGAGGGTACTCTTAAATTAGTATTCTCACAAGTCCCTAATACATCAGCCTTGCTCACATAAATGCAGAGGCATGAGCACTTTTCATCTCTATAAAACTACTACAAAATTAAATCAGAACAATTACACTGATGAAAAATACCCCCCAAATCGATAACAAAGCAGAAAACGTTAATAAACATTCCAAACTCAATTGTATCTCCTTAAATACTAATTTGGTATATGAAAAAACACGTTGGATCACAAATTTAAAAACGAAAAACAGAACAAACAAAAGCTAACAGAAATGAAAAAAAGAAGTGAATGAAAAAGATAAAATTCTATCAGAATTGAAGACCAAATTGCAAGGTGCTCAAGAAAAAATTCAAATAAAAACTTCATAAAAGACACTGAAGAAAACAGTAAAAGAACCAAGAGGATGAAAATGAGATAATGAAGTAAAAATAGAGAGAAAGTTTTTCAAATGGAAGACAGACAAAGAAGATATAATTATGTGTAACTAGAGTCCCCATAGAAGAAAAACAAAACATTAGAATATTTAAAACTACAATCCAAAAAAAGCTTTTCAGAAACAAAAGGCCCAATAATACATATTAAAAGGATCCAGTAGGTAGAAGGGAAAACTGACCTGCTACAATAAACTCTAAGACATATCCTAATGAAACTATTAGACTTTAAAAATAAAAGGGAAAATAAAACCAAGCAAAGGTCAAATAAATTATAAGGGCAAGAAAATTAAGACTAGCATCAGATTTCTCAAAAATGACATAAAAAGCAAGGGCACACTGTAAGCAAGGAAAAAAAGTGTGAACCAAGCTGTCCTTCCAGTATCAAGGTTATAGAAAAACAACTTTACATATGCAAGAACTCAAGGAAAATTGTGCCCATAAGCTCTTAAGAAATCTACTAAAAATTGAGATATGTTTACCAGTAGGTGACTGGGAAACCTCAGCAAAAGACTGATGGTGAGGATTTAACACATTTAACTGTAGAACTAAGAGCAAAACAAAGTTGCAGTTAAGTTTGAAGAGAAAGTAGACATAATTCAACTAAAAACATGGGAGAAGAGAGAAAAAGAACACAAACTCATTGATTGTTCAAATAGCAATAGGTAAGAATCAAAGCACACCATTAAAAACTAAAGTAAAGGACAGTAGAAAGTTAAACAAGAAAACAAGGAAGAGGGCATTTTAAAAAGGCATAAGTACACAAGTAGCTACTATAACAAAAACAAAAAACAATAAATCCAAAATACCCAAAGAAATTTTTTAAAGGGAAGTGCAAAGAAAGCACATCACAAAGAAACAAAGAAAAATATAATATAATGCATACAATAGTATATATATAACATAAAATGACAAAACTGAGATTGAGCTCAACAGTCATTAACAGAAAATGATTTTCTAATACAGCTTATTAAAAAAGACGTAATTAGGGGCTTCCCTGGTGGCACAGTGGTTGAGAGTCTGCCTGCCGATGCAAGGGA